>NC_081824.1:254442262-254751493 GCF_030867095.1 Alligator mississippiensis | reverse complement strand
GGTCTTGGCCTGGCCATGCTCCCCTGGCCCCTAGCATCTTATCTCATAAATGTTGCAAGCCCTCAAAAACAGCTTCTTTATCACGGCCCTGCAGCCAGGATGCAGACTCAGCATCACCACTGCCTGCAGCCAGGGCCCTGGGGATGGGCCAGCTCAGCAAGAGGAGGACCCAGGATTAGACCCTCCTCCTAGACCAGCTGGTGCTGGCCACAGAGGACAGGTAGGCAGATGCATTGATGTGGCATGTGGAGAATATTGCCCAGCAGAATAGGTGGCAGGTGGAAGATGTTGTGGCGGGCCAGTAGGGGGTGCTTCTGCATTGAGCCACCCACCTCACTGTGCCTGACCACCTTCCAGGCTCCAAGTGCCTCCCTGGGGGGGCCTAACATCTGACCAACCCCCTTCCTGGAGCACACCCACTAGCTTGGGGTTTCCACTGCCACCACCCAGGGCTGGGCTTGATTCTGGCTCTGTGCACCCTGGGAAACACAGGCCTAGTAGCCCTCAAGGGTACTTGATTCACTTCAAGAACTTGGGATGCTTCCCTCAGTCAGAAGCACAAGTAGCGGTCTCCCTTAGTCAGCTGAACCAAGGGGACCCCAAGGCATAGTCTAGACCCACTCCCAATAAGTCTCCCACACTAGGTACAAAGGAGAACTTTATTGGTTACAAGGGGTAGAGTTGGAATAAGGTACAGGGAAGAGCAATATCAGAGAAATCCCATAGAGCAAACTCCCATGGCTGGGGAGCCTTTGAGCACACATCTGAGTTACTGCAAGCTAAATATCTAGCTAGATCTCAGGTAGCTTACTTACAAGTATCATCCAGAGGCAGTTGAAGATTCCCTCTGGAGGCAGGCAGTTCATTGATCATGAGTTTTGAGAAAGAGAGCAAGTTTCATATGGTCCAGCTCTTCTCTCTCTCTGAACCTTCCTCATGGCTGCTGCCCCCTCCTCCTGGGCAGTCCTTAACTTATATAGCCCTTGTGACCTCATTTACCTGGTCCAATGGAGGTCAGCACCTGTTGGCTGTCAGCCAACCAATTTGAAATGCATCACTAGTTGCTGGGCAGACTGGCAGTTCCTAGCTCCCCAGGGAGCCCAAGCCCCTCACCCAGGTATGTGATGCCAGTCGCATAGCCAGAGGGAGCAGGTTTCCCCACTCCCTCAAGAATGTATCCAGCTCAGGTTACCTAAAGAGATAGGGTAAAAGTGTGTATCCTCTGCTGGGCCCATCCTAACCAAATTCTCACAAAGCAGAGTTTATGGGGAGAAACAAAGGTGGCCTTCTGCCACAGATGTTGCCTGTGAGGATGCATGGGACTGGCACCAGAAGGTGTGGGATGGGTACCAGGAGTCATGGGGCTGGGTGGATCTGCTTAGGGTGCAGCTTCTGGCCCTGGAACAGAATCTCATGGAGGCCCTGTGGGAGAAGTCATAACCAGGTCAGTACAGGACATGGAGGAGGACTGATGGGTGCTGGACACTGTCTTGGCCCTGGAGGTCCCCTTCATGCTGCCCACTGCCCTGCCTCTGCCCCTAGCCCTGTCTGCCCCCTGCCAGCTGCCAACCACCCAGCAGCAAGCCCCATCGTGGGCCTGGGCGGAGGTCCAGCACTGCCTCCATCAGACAGAAATCCCTGCCTCAGCCCCCACCCCAGGTCCCTCACCACCGAGGCCCCCCACCTGGGCCCAGCTGGCCTACTCTATGTGGCCAGATGTTGCCTGTTGCACGAGCTCTGAACACTGGATCAGAACCACCATCCAGCCTATGGTTTGACAAGACACTGCCCATCTGGCCTGCTGGGGAAAAAGGTTGAGCACCACAGTAGTAAAACTATAAACTGTAGTAAAGTTGTTTTTGTTTTTAATTCATGAGAATTGGAAAAGACTTATCTTTCCAGTTTAAAGCTTGATTTAAGCCAAAATATTATCTCTCAGCCTTTTTTAAAAACTTTAATTAAAACATTCTGTTGCCTTTTATTAGCTGCAGAACTTTTAATGATAGATGTCACATGTAGGGGGGCACTTGACTATCTTATGGTATATACAGATGTTACACTTAGAAGTTTGGGAGGTTAGATTGAGCAAAAAATGGCCACCTGACCTAACTTAGTTCACCCACATGGGGACCTTACACTTAGATTCCTAGTCAGGTCGATCTAAGTACCAAACCATACAGATATTTGGGAAGGTTACACTGGAAAAAAAGTCTGGCCTGATCTAACTTAGTTTACCTCAGAGGTGGTAAGTTAGATCAGACATAAGTTAAATGGGTTAGTCTAAGCTAACAAATGTGTACATGTTTAGAACACAGCCCCAGGGATGGCAAGGCCCAGATACTCACTAGCCCCAGAGCTGCACTTTTCCTTCTCCCCTCTCCCCCCCACCATCCGGCTGTTTTTAACCTCCTAACCCTTCCACCCTCCAGATGGACAACTCCCCCTGTGGACCAACCAAACCTCCCTATGGACCCACCAGATCCCCCAGCCGAGCAACTCCCATCCCCCATGGACCCAATTGCACCCTTAACCCCACCAACCTTCCCCTGGATCTCACCAACCCCCCTTGCAGACCCACTAGCCTCTCCAGTCCCACCAAGCCACCCCTGAACCAACCAAACACTCTGCCCCACCAGGACCTGCTAAACCTCCTACTCCTACCAAACTGCCCTGGACCTACTACCCTCTCTGATCCCGCTGAACTCCCCCACACCATGGACCCACTACCCTCCTGCTCCCACATGCCCTTCCCCCCTCACTAATTTACTGATCTCAGGTCTTGGTAACAGTGAACATCTGGAAAACCAACACCTGACCTACAGTCATGCTGCTTAAAGTCAGCCACATGACTGTAGATGGGATCCCAGGAAGATATGTCCCTGGCCTAAATTTGTTTTGCAGTTATTTTGCAAAGAGGAGGATTCAAGTGAGGTATCACTGAGTTAGATCAGGAGGCCTTTTCTTTTTAGCTGATCTAAACTCCTGAACTTCTAAGTGAAATGCCTGTACATACCCTTAGGTGCAAAGAGGTAAATTGCCAGTCATAGAATGTGTCTTCTGTACTCAAAAAGTTCATTCTCTTCACACTGGGGTAAATCAGTTCTGATGAAGCTCTTTCCAGCAACAAGCTTCCACAGAATTCTAGAAATAGTCCTTTCTCTTTCCTCAGAGAGAACCATTGCAATCCCAAGCATAAGCCAAACAAGGCCATATCAAATGCAATATAGAAATGCAAATAAAGCAAACTAAGTTAATCTTTATACAAATAACATACACATAATGGATCATTTACTGTCTTCAGTGGAGTAAGTTTCAAAGAATGTAGGATGTGGTAGTAACATTGTAGTTTTAAGAATTTTTAAATAATTTTATTTCAGTGTATCTAAAGTGAATGCTGCAAGATATTATCCAATGTGCATATGACTAGGAAATCAGAAATCCCCTTTGGGACTTGAAACCATTATTCAGGAAACACTATGATGGTGTCAAAAATCCCCTTTGGGACTTCTTTTTATGAGCAAAGTTACCCTAAAGATAATCCCTGGGTTGAGAATAAGAAATTATACAGATGCAGAATAAAATATCCTTTTCTACCTAGTGAGTTTAGTGTTCTTACTTTCTTTGCATTGCATATAAGTACATTTTAGATCAAAGTGGGAAACGTGAAAATGAAAGAGTTAATGAAATTCAAAGTAAACTAAAATATTGCTTTTTTGTGTGGTATATATGTGAAGGTTAACAAAACAAAAGCAAAAATCAGGAAGTGGAACAGTGAAGGATCTTACAACCGTGTTAATACACATATTTTGTACATAAAGGACAAAGATATAGATTTATGCTGGTAACTGCAAATACTACAGTATGTGTGAAGTACTTTATGCAGCATGACTGTAGATCAGGTGCTGGTTTTACAGATGTTCACCATTACCAAGAGACTGATCCAAGTTAGTTGGGGTGGAGGGGAGGTGCAGGTGGGATCAGGTGCTGTGGGATGGGGTGGGGTGCAGTGGAGTGGGGGGTCTATGGGTGGCCATCCAGATGGGCTATAGCAAGAAGAACAGTGAGGCCAGCCAGGTGCAATGCACAGGGGAGCTGCCAGGGCTGAGACTGCCCTGGGCCAGACAGCAGTTTCTGTGGAGGACCAACAAGGCCAGCACTGTAGCAAGGAGGAGCCTGGGTGATGGGATGTCACTGCCAGGGCCAGGGGATGGAGCAGCCATGGCAAAAGGGGCAGAAGCTGTGGCAACAGAGCTGCCATGTGCTGCTACTGTGCTCTGCACACTGCTCCTGGCCCTAAAAGCAGCTGGCCAGGGAGTGGCACATGGGGGCCCTTTTGCAGATGGCTGCCAGCTGCAGACTGCTGTAGCTGGACCCCCAGCTCCCCCTAGTGGCAGCAGATGCCCATTGCAGGGCCACAGGGAGCAGGAGCAGTCTAGCAGCAAATCTGTTCCCGCATCCTTGCACATGTAGATGCATGCCTGGGAGAGTTCACTCTTGAGTAGCTTACTTGAGTAAACTGCTCCCAGATTATTTGCACATGTAGATGCACCCAAGGACTAGTCTATATATACAATACTATATTTCCCACATACAGCCCAGAACTTTTTCCCCAAGAACCAGGTGTTAGACATTGTAGTGTGCATTATACATGAGAAATATTGGAAGAGCAGGGTCTGCCATTTACCAAGTGAAATCAAAAATAAAAACTGCAGTAATCCATAGGGAGCAGAACACTAAACAAGCGTGGCTCCCTTGATGCTGCTATTCAGTTACTTACTACAAGGAAAAACTTTTTTTTTTCTTCATTCTGCCTTTCACAAACAAGATACGTAATATATTCCAGGGCATGCTGTATATGAGAAAATATGGCATACTACCTTAACGGTATAGCAAGGGGGACTAGTTAGTCTTGAAGTTCCCAACTTCACTGAGATTAATGACATTTTTCAGTATAGCTCATAAGGGCATAAAAGGAATACTTACATTGTTCCTAACAGTGGTTATAGAGCACAACCTAACTAAACAAAGATTTATCCAACTTTTAAACTGTAGAAAAAAATGCAAGGACAAGGCCTTGTGCTTCCTTGCATACTTCAGTTAACATTGTCTTTTCCTTATTGCTACATAATTCTCTATTTCATCTTTGTACTAGAAATTAATGAATTCTACTAAAATTAATTACATTTAGAGATCAGAAGGCAAGATTTTACAGTTAGGGTGGCCAAAATCTGGAACCAACTTCCCAGGGAAGTGGTCCTCGCCCCTACCTTGGCCAAATTGAAGAGGAGGTTGGATGATCACCTGTCTGGGGTCTTGTGAACCCAGCATTCATTCCTGCCTGTGGCAGGGGGTCAGGCCAGATGATCTGTTCAGGTCCCTCCTCACCCTAGCGACTGTGAAACTGTGAAATTCAAATACATTTCAGGCAATCATCATTTTAAAAGTATCTTGGAAACCCAAGAATCAAATACATCCAAATCTTTCCTCTGAAGTGAAACATCCATTACCTCAACTCTGGTTGAACAGATTCTCAGATAAACTCATAGCTGAGGAAGGAATTCCTAGGTGCATCTACACAAGATGTTTACTGTGCAGTTGACTAATTAACCATACTGTAAATGTCTTGGTGTCTACACATGCACCCCTACTAGGGCATGCAAAACTATTAAACTAATCAACTGTAAAATACAAGTACCACCCTGCTGCAGAGTTTTTTTCATGTGCAGCAGTACACATGTAGATGCTACCCCAGCTGGCTGGGATACAGGGTGCTTCAGAGTGAGACTAGCTTACAGGCAGCCCCTGCATTGAAGCACCCTTGTGCCTCAGCCAGCTGCTCTGCAGCACATGGAGCCTGGTCAGAGCAGCCCTGGGCTGGCAGGCTGGCCCCTGGATCCCATGCTAAGTAAAGCTGCTCAAGGACTGTGCTTGAATAAACTCTGGAGCAATATGCTCTGGAGTTTTTAACTTCCGGACACTCATTCAGTGGCATACCCGGAAGCAAAAACTCTGGAGCATACACATTAATCGCATATGTAGATGCACCCCTTGTGCTCCTTTCAGAGCAGTAAGTGGGACAAATCTTCAGCTGATATAAACTGGTATAGCTCCACTGAAAACACAACAGTGATGCAGCTTATTCCAAATCCTTCAATATGGACAGGTATATTTAAAAACCTATAAAATAAATAAACCTAGAATCCCCAAAGTGTTTTTTTTCAGTTTTGAATCTGAAATGTACTTTCTATGACTATTCCCTAGTACAGTTTTGCTGTTTCCATTAGCACTTTTGTTAGTGAATGTGTGTACTGGAATATTTACAGGCAGCACATAACAGAACTGGTGAATTCCCAACCAGATGATATTTGTCACTTATTGAGTTGTGTATTCAGTTTCAGGGCAAGATCAAATAAGGTGTGGAAAGCTTCAGCCACTGGTGGGTAGATAACTTTTCAAGATACTGAACCTTGAGATGAGAGGAGTTACACAAATCCAAGTCCTGACTTCATGCTTAAAACCAGTTCTTGCTATCACGAGTGATAATAAATGCCAGCTCTAATGTTTGGTAGACTCAACCGCAAACCAGTTCATTTTATAAACAAGCTTTGGACACTTGCTTTAATTTCATAGACAAGGGCTCCTGAACCAGAGACTGCTTGACCCTAAGGTTTTACAGATGTACACCATAACAAAGCCTCCCTGGGTCACTGCTCAGCAGCTGCTTTCTTTCTGTAGTTACAGCACCTGCTGGACAAAGGGTAAGACTAAAATCCTTGAGTAAGGGGCCTTGATTTAGAATGTGAAAAAGCAGAGGTACACCTTGATGTTTAAAGGCATGGCAATTAAAAAGATCTTGTTTCTAAGGAAAAAGTGGAAGAGTGGTCTCTCTTTCCACCTACTAGCTCCCTCCCACCCCACACACTTCGTATTTGGTTTCTTCCTTCCTCCCTGTTTTACTGCTGTAACTCTGCTCTCACCCCTAACTAAACTCCTCATTGAGTATGATGATCCAACCAGGTATGCGTCTACATTATAGTACTTTCATCTAGTCTGTATTTCCTTAACTTCTTAATAAAAATGTCATAGAAGACAATGTCAAAAACCTTGCTAAAGTCAAGATATATTGTATTCCCCCTCCCCCCACAACAATCCACAAAGCAACATTATCATAAAAGGAAATCAGGTCAATTGGGCATGACTTGTTCTTGGTGAATCCATGCTGGCTGTTCCTGATCACCTTGTTCCCCTCTAGGTTCTTCAAAATAGATTCTTTGAGAACTTACTTTTGATCTTTCCATGTTTTGAGTTCAGATGGACTCATCTGTAGTTCCCTAGATCCTTCTTTCTTTTTGTAAAGATGTGCACTGTACTTGCTTTTCCCAATAAACCAGGACCTTCACCCAACCTCTACAATTTATCAAAGAGGATAGCCAAAGGCTTTGAAATTATCTCAGCAAAATTCCTTCAGCACCCTCAGGTTCATCCCATCCATCCCTACTGACTTGAAAGCAACTAACTTCTCTAAGTAATCCCTAACCTGTTCTTCCACTACTCTAGGCAGTTACTCTTCTTCCCTATCTTTCATGCCAAACATGCTTGTCATGTGGTAGCTGACCCTATTTGTGAAGACTGAGGTTAAAAAAAAAAGCACTAAATACTTCTGCCTTCTCTGAATCATCTGTAACTAGGTTTCCTTCCATAGCATGTAAGAGATCTATGATTTCTTTGGTCTTCTTACTTTTAACATAGTTGTAGAATCTATTTATTGTTTTTTATGTCCCTTACCAGTTGCATCTCATGATACACTGGTTTGCTGACCTTTATGCTAACCGGCAACCCCAGAGGTTATTAGATGCCATAATCAGAGTTAGAAGTATGTATTTATCCTACAACAGTTGATTACATCATTACTAACACCTAAAACAGAGCAAGGATCTGCTTTCCTTGTTGTGCTGCAGGTGCTCAGGTGTTAACTATTGCAAGAAAAACATGACCCCATGAAGTTTGCTCTTGACAGGCAAGGCTTAGAAGGAAATAATTATCACAGTTTAGTTTTAAATGGTCTTGATTAGTAATACCAATTGTTCATATTATCCAGAGAAGGTTCAAATGCACACTCTACCCAGAACCCTCAGCAGGAACTGTCATGTACATATTTCATAGATTTCATAGACATTAGGGCTGGAAGGGACCTTGGAAGATCATCGAGTCCAGCCCCCTGCCCCAAGGGCAGGAAGTCAGCTGGGGTCAAATGATCCCAGCAAAATAAACATCCAAATGTCTCTTGAAGGAGTCCAGAGTAGGTGCTTACACCACATCTGGCGGCAGTCTGATCCAGGCCTTGGGAGCTCGGACAGTAAAGAAGTTCATCCTTATGTCCAGCCTGAAACAGTCTTGGAGGAGTTTGTGACCGCTTGACTTTATCATCTCTTGGGGCACTCTGGTGAACAGGTGTTCCCCCAGATCCTGATGGCCATACCTTATATACTTATAGGCAGCCACCAGGTCCCCCCTGAGCCTGCGCTTTTCCAGTCTGAAAAGTCCCATGGCTCTCAGCCTCTCTTCACAAGGCCTATTCTCTTGCCCTCTGATCATGTGCATGGCTCTCCTCTGGACTCTCTCAAGCTTCTCCACATCCTTTTTAAATTGTGGAGCCCAGGACTGGATGCAGTACTCCAGCTGCAGCCTCACAAAGGCTGAGTACAGCAAGAGGATGACATCCTGAGATTTGCTTGAGAAGCACCTATGGAAGCAAGCCAGAGTTTTGTTCACTTTACCAGCTGCAACATCACATTGGTGGCTCATATTCATCTTGTGGTCAATCTTGATCCTCAAGTCCTTCCTGGCCATGGTGCTAGCAAGCATAGCACTGCCAAGCCTATAAGCATGATGCAGGTTTTTCTTCCCAGGGTGGAGTACCTTGCATTTTTCGGTGTTGAAAGTCATCAGGTTTCATCCACCCATTTTGTGAGCCTGTCAAGGTTGGCCTGGATCATCATCCTGTTCTCAGCTGTGGACGCTTTACCCCAAAGTTTGGTGCCATCGGCAAACCTGGGCAGTCCACTTCTGACACCAATGTCTACATCGTTAATGAAGATGTTAAAACGTATAGGCCCAAGGACGGAGCCTTGGGGGACCCCACTGGTCATGATGCACAACAATGATGGACTTCCATCAGCTACCAATCTCTGGGTCTGACCTTGGAGCCAATTTCCCATCCATTGGACTGTGATGTAGCCAAGTTGGCCAGTTTTTCTATGAGATGATTGTGGGATACCAGATCGAAGGCTTTTTTAAAATCAAGATATATGACATCAATCTCTTCTCCCTTGTCCAGGTGATATGTCACCTGTTTGTAGAAGGAGATGAGATTGGTCAGGCAAGACCTACCCGCAACAAACCCGTGCTGGCTATCCCTCAGGATGTTGCCATCAGCCAGTTTGTCAAGAATGGTCTCTTTGATAATTTTTTCCAAGAGATAGAGGTCAGGCTGATGGGCCTGTAGTTCCCCCAGATCTACTTTCCTCCCTTTCTTGAAGATAGGCACCACATCAGTCTTCTTCCCATCTTTGGGCACTTGGCCTGAGCGCCACGAGTTCTGGAAGATCAGTGCCAGTGGCTAAGCTATGATGCCTGCCAGCTCCTTGAGTACCCTGGGGTATAAGCTATCTGGGCCAGCTGACTTGAAGGAATCCAGCCTCTCAAGGTGTAAAGAACCATCTCAAAGAGTGCACAGTGCATCACAACATAATACACATTATTGTGTCAACCCTGCTTCCCACTTCCTTCCCATCTTTCTTAGATGACTTGCTCAAGGACTGGGCACTCTATACTACTAGGGGTTACTGTTTCACTCTGAACTTGTACAAAAAGAACAGGGGGGTGGCTCTTCATATACTTCCTCCCTGGGTTCAACCTCTACTTAAGTCCAATCCCAATGTAGCCTAGATTCTTGCATTCAGTGGGCCAAAGTATGTATGGTAAATTTAAAAAGAAAAACATTTGAATTTGGCTTTAATGCTCACGGTTGCCTGAAAACAAACTGCTAAGAAAAAGAAATGGAATGCTCCAAACACCATGGGCCCAACAGACCAACAGAATCCAGTGTCTTTAACGATGCACTCCCAGAGCAGACTCACTGCCTTGTTTCCAGGGTTGGCAAGTGTAAGAAAGAACAGGGTATGCTCAAGAGCAGCTCTTTCCAGGGCTGCTGGAGATGTGACTCTCTGGGTATGCCTGCACCACATCACAAAGAAACCCAAGTAGAGATAAGTAAAGAATAGATTTTTTAGCATTATGGGTGAAGTAAAAAACTAAGCAGGGGAAGGGATGGAAATTCAGGTGCACTGGACAAAATAGATATTTTAGTTAGTTTGAGGCAAGGTGGTAGAGGAGACAACAATAATAACATTCCATTTGGACTTAAATCCAAATCCTTTATTTCTCCTACAATATTTTTTTCTTGTTCTGGGGTTATTTATCCCTTCACCCCCACCTTTTATTTTCTTTAAGCTACAGCCTGCCCTGTAGCTCTCTTGTGAGATCTTCCAGCCAAGATTTCTCATGATGTGGACTGATCAATTTGGCACACTTTAAAGGGTGACAGCATTTGTTTGTTTTTTGGCAGGGACTGTGCATCTGCCTTTTTGAAATCAAAGTTCTTGGAAGTGTCCCAAGGTAGGTACCCCAAACCACTGGTCACTTTGAAAGCTTGGTTTCAGTCTCTTAAACAGGTTTTCCCACAGAAAAGAAAACTGAAATTAAAACACCCTATCATGACTTTAAAAAAACACAGGGAGATTAAATGTCTATTACATTCACTCTTTATTAGTAAGATACATCTTAAAGTGGCACAGAATATTTCAAGCATTATAATTTTAATATGAAAAGATCTTATAAAGATACTGTCAGTAATAAAGCCATAGGGAAAATGAGTAAGATTGACAATATTAATAGAGAAAGAAGTGATATTTCAGCAAAAGTGATACTTCAGCCTGACCAGCAGTGTGCTTTTTATAAGTAGGTTCAATGCCAGTTGCTGCATTGTTAACAGTAAAGTACCATGATAGGTTAATCATGCCGGAAAATCCTGGAGTGAGATAACATTGTTGCGGTAATAAATGTTGGAGCCTGATGATGGCAATTGCCTGTTTGTACATTTGAAGAGGTATTGATCTTTCAATGGCGTTAATGACATACTTTTCTTAATTGGACAATCTGTTTTTTGTTTTGTCTTGTTTTGACTGGGTTTTGGTTTTTTTGAGCAAGCAAAGCTCTCATTTCATTGATGCATTCTTGAGCAGTAATGAGATTATCATTTAACTTAATTCTGCTTGTTCTGCTGATTGAAATGTTGTAATACTGCCATATTGACCTTTCTAATAATAAAGCACTTGTAGCATTTGTGATAGCTGAGAGAATGAAGTGAGGGAGTGCAATTCAGCTTAAAAGAAACATGAACTTTCCTGCTGAACAAAAAATGCTAAGTGTAACAGTAGCAGGGGCTGAGGAGTGGCCCCTGCTAGACCCTGCAGGAGGGGCCAAACTGGGGAAAAGATACCCAGTGGGGCTTGGCCAAGCAGTGCCATCTTGCACCACTGGCTGCAAGCCCAGAAAAAGGAAAAAAGTTACCTGGCCAGGTCTGGGATTTCTGTGCTACCCAGGATGCTGAGGGGAGCTGTCAGGAGGCTCAGAATTCCCCCAGCAGAGGCAGAGTGAGCCATGCTGCCCCAGTGCTCTGAGGGAGCTGTGAGGGAAGGAAACTCACCTGACAGGAACCAGGGAAGGCAGGCTGCTAGGGAGATGCCAGGGAGGAACTCCCCTGGCAGGGTCCCAGCTAGGCACTGCTTTCCCAGCTATGCGGGTAAGTGAGCAGGGGCCACACACCTGGCCCAAGGAGCATGTGACCCAAAAGGTCCATGCTGATTGGCCAGGGAAACAGCCCGGGAAGTTTAAAGGGGAAACACAGAGCCAGACTTGGCGTTTGGCATGGACAAAGAGGGGACACTGCAGCCAGATCAGGAGGAGGATCCAACCGCAGCCAGGACCCAGCAAGCTGAGCCCTTGGGAGACACCAGGAAGACTGTGATCCTGAATGAGGAGCACACCCGACCCACCTTCCAGATAAGTGAAGCTGGACAGTGGGGTGCTTTTGGGCAACCCACAGGCCAAGAGACAGGGACACTGGGAAAAGGAGTACCCAGAAGGAAGAGAGTGCTACATCCTCAGGAAAGGGGGCAGGAGGGGACACCAGTGGCAGATAGCTGCATAGAGTCCTGGATAGGCTTGGATAAAGAAGTGATTTACCTGGAGAAACTGAGTAAAAGAGCCCTTTTGAGAAGAGAAGATAGAGAAATTGAAGCCCAACACAGAGCCATAAGTTTTGTTTGTGTTGTTATATTGTAATCCATAGTCAGGGAAATATAGCAAGGAAAAAGCCCGATTCCCTGCACCTTGAGTTCTTATCGATCCAGCCCAAGAGCTGACACCTGAGTCCCAGTAGCATTGGAATGTGAATCCTGGGACAGGCAAGCAGACACTTCATCCCCTCCAGGACCCACTGATCCTGGAGGAATGGAAGACTACCATAAGCAGGGGGAAGACATTTGAGGAGGAGTGACCTGCCTAGAGGGTACGGCCAAGACCTCTCATGAGGCCCACAGTTATCTGGGCCAGAAAGGATCCAGGAGCCAGCGACTTGTACTCAATAACAGCAAGAAGAGATGACCTAACACCTGAAAGGAAAGGGGCTGGGGGTGGGGGTGGTGGAGCCCTGCAGAAAACCAGCCTCATCTATACAATCAACACTCAAGTTGCCATCTAGACTCCCGAGAACTAACTTCAAATCAAAGACATGGCAGGAAAGAGGGAGGAAGAATGAGGTAGAGGTTCCCAAGTCTCCAACACAACAAAGAGCAGCAGTGCAGCCCACCCACTCACAGTGACATAATTGTATATGAAAAAGAGGAAGAGCTTCTTACCTCGGAGCAATTTAAAGAAAGTAACTGCTGCAGATAATCTGAACATTCCAGGATTAAGGACATGTAGTGATCTCTTCTTGAAGCCCTCTAGGTCCCTAAGTTTCTGACAAGATGCATGACCTCGTGGTGCTGTAGGGCCATGCTGACATACAAAAGCAGTTCACACTGGGTGGGTGTTCAAATGCCCACATTTATGAGGCCATCTCAAGTGGGATGCATGCATGAGGCTACTCCCAGACAGCATGTCAGTGCCACGTAAAGTTGAAGGTCTTGCAGGCACAGGGCAAGGCCCTGACCGACTTCAGTTGTTTATCTGGGTGTGCCCAAAAGACCATGCCCTTTATGCAGGAGCTGAACAGCATTTTGGCACCCTGGTAGCCAGGCTGCACCCCTGTGAGTGCCACCAGCAGAGGTGGCCTGCCCGTTTTCATGCCCTACCCTGACACGTCACTGGAGGAGGAACCCTCAAGCCTTCATTGTCCTACCCCACCCTCCTCCCTGGCTGCTTCATCCACTGGCAGCTCAGGGAGCCCTGGCCAGTGGCTGCCTTGCCCCTGACCCAACCCCACACCTTGCCATGAGGAGCGGCCAGCTACACCACCACAGGCTGCCAGCAGCACCATCTTCTCTCGGGTGTGGGAGGGGGCGCTGGCTGGGTGCCAGCCCACTGCAGGCCATGGACAGTGGATAAAGCCAGTCACCATCACCAAGCCTCCAGCCTTACCAGCCCCAGACACATGTTAAGGCCACACTCACAGTCCCCGCGTCTGCCCTTGGTCCCAGTCCCAGGCCCCCGTCCCTGCTTGCCCCACCCACACTCCCATGGACCTCAGGCTCCTCCCCCACAGCATGCAGCAGGTGAGATGCTGTTCAAAACTTTATTGAGCAGCCTGTGTCCCCGCAGCTTGGCAGGCACAGGCTTCTCACACCCGGAGGAAAGTGTTGATGCCCATGACGATGTTGTCCTCAGCAGCAGGTTGCAGGGATGTGTAGTGCTGCCACAAATAGCCCTCCAAGCAGCAGCAGAACCTGCACTTGCCCCCTGGCACTGTCATAGTTCAGGATACTGAACCAGGAGCACAGGTGTGCCCGGGGCACCAAGACGATGAGTAGGAGCAGGGCATAGTGGCTTGGGCACTCCTCCACCTGCACAAAGACATCATTACGCACTGCCCAAGGCACATGCAGCAGCAGCATGCTTTGGACACAGTGACAGCATGGTGGGGGGCCAGCCCTGGGGCACCTCCCCAAAGTAGCCCCCAGCAGGGAGGGCTGGGGTGCAGCCAAGCCTTCACTCCAGTTGTCCAGGAGCCCTGTGTGCCCCAAGCCCAGGCACCATGGGCTGGATAGCAGTGAAGCAGAGCAGTTGGCCTGCAGAGAAAAAGGGGGCAAAGCAGTGCCTGGAGCAATGGCAGCAAGTGCTGCCAGCAGCCTGACCTGTCCTGCCCAGGGGAGGCAAGCTGCCTGTGGCCAGCACCCAGAAGCCCACCAACCCTTGGGTAACAAGCAGGGACGGGGCCTTGGCCAGCAGCTGCCTGGACCCATGGTCCCTGGGCCTCTGTGCATGGCTGAGCCCCAAGCTGAGGCCAGGCAGTACACAGCCCCTGGTGCAAAGCATCTTATCTCTGAAATGTTGCAAACTCTCACAAAAGGCTTCTGTCTCTTGCCTCTACAAGGCCAACATCTGGAGACAGGGAAGAACCCACCAGCCTCAGCAGGGATGCCTGCTCAAGGACACCTTCCCCCAGCACCAGAGCCTGTCACATGCATTGGCTGCACCAGCGTTGAGCATGCAATCTGACCTGCCTACGCCAGTGCCTGGTGGATGTGGCCAACAGAGAGAAGGTGTGGGCAGTGGCCTGGCAGGTGGAGGACATTGCCCGGAAGGAGGAGTTCTGGGCCCAACTCATGTCCCTAGAGGAGGAGGTTCTGTGGCTTCTGCAGGAGCAGATGGTTACTGACCAATGGCCAGTGGAGACTGCAGAAGGTGAGCATCAGGCCCTGGCCACCATCCTGGGCCTCATGGTCATGTGCTTGCTCCCTACTTCCCAGTGCCCACCCCCGGCCCTGCAGCCCTCTCAGAAGCTGGCCCCTGCCCCAGGTCCCCTGCCACCCACCTGGTCACAGCCTCACCACTCACACACAAGACACACCCCCAAGGACCCAAAGGTGCCAGGCATGGCACTGTCAGGGGATACTGGCCCTACCCCCGGGCAGCCAGAAGGGGAGCTGCCCACTCCAGAGTAGCACCAGCTGCTATTGCCAATGGAGGAGCCCACCACCTACCACAGTCACCGTGGCCCCTGGACCCAATGCAGAATGGCCCAAGGCTAGGGTGCTGGCTGCCTACCCTCTGGAATATACCCCTTAGTTACCCCCACCACACAACCCCCCTCTCTGGGGCAAGAACAGACTGAGAGACCATTGTATATAGTTTGAACACTGGGGACATGGGATTTTTATTGTTGGAGGGTGGGGAGGATGGTGATGGGGCTCTGTTTGTTGGGGGGCAGAAGAATAGGGGTAGGGGTTTTGAAGGCAGTTAAGTTTTTTTGTTTCACACATGTGCATGTCCTGAGTGTGGTGCTACGAGTGGGCAGGGATCGAGGGTGAGTGAATGGTAGAGCAGGTGGGCTGGAGTGGGGAATACAGGAGGAGGGGATCAGGAAGGGCATCCTGCAGCCAGTGCCCTGACTCCTGATGGTGGGTATATGGCTCTCCTGGGGCCTGGGAGATGGCGGGGGAGGAGGGATGTGCTGGGGCCAGCACCATGGCCAGCAGCAGTGGAGGGTGCTGGTCGTTACTGGCAGGGAGTGGGCTGGAACACCGGGATGCTAGGCACTGCTGATAGGGGCAGCCCTGGCACAGGGAGGCAGGGTAGGCAGGAAAGGAGCTGGTGCATGCTGACCCTGCACTAGGCATGTGGCTCCTGGGCAGAGAAGGGACTGGCCAGGGATCAGAGACTCCAAGATGGATGCCAAGTGCTGGCAGCTGGATTTGGCTTCAATCTGGCTGCCAGGTGCTGGCAGCCATGTGGCCAGAGGCTGAGGCTCCCCCTGGTGGCCCCAGGGGCACATTGGCAGGGCTGAAGGGATTTGGGACTAACTTTAGTCCCAAGTGCACTAACTTTAGTCCCAAGTGCCTGCACATGTAGACACCTGCCAAAATTGCTTAATTTAGTCATGGGTAAATGCACCTAATGTATTTTAAAAAGACCTGTGTTTCAGAAAAGGGAACATCTCAAAGGGCAATGCAGCTTTATAAATTCAACAAGGGTATGAATAATTTGGTTTCTAGGTGAATTCAAATAATGTTAGTAAACAGCGACTGAACACACAAACCCATTACACAGTATGTGCTGCAAGCTAGCTTCCTAGGCTTAGTTTTGCTGAATCCAAGGAAGAAATTTTGGGGTTGAGAATTATCAGCCAAGGGTAGCGTAACTGGAAGGAATAGGAATCCTTCCATGGGGGAAGGAAAGAGCTTGAACTGAGTTAAGGGCATCCTTCAAATAGCAGGGAAGTATGTTGTCAAAGGAAAACGTACATGCTGAAAGAGGCAGACAAGGTTCCTTGGGTGAATTTGATATCTTTTATTAGACCAACCCAAATGGTTGGAGAATAGTTATTAAGCAAGCTTTCGGGTTCAAAAACCCTTCGTCAGGCTAAGGAAGCTGCAGCAGTTGGTGTGTGCTCTTCCTGGATGGAATGAAAAGTAAAGAAGCCAGGGGCTGGGCTGGGCTGGGTTGGGCTGGGGAGTCAGTTGCCAGGCAGATTGTAATGTATCAAATCCAATGTCTATGTTTAGTCCCTGATCTCTAGTATCCAGCAGGTTGATGAAATGGAGTTCATAGGCTCGTCTCTGGGATGTGTTGTGTAAATTTCCCTTGAGGATCAGGACTGAGAGATTGGAGAGAGAGTGGCCCTCCTGTGAGAAATGTGCCCCCACCGGTAATTGGGTGTTTCTGTCTTTGATGGATTTCCGGTGTGCGTTCATTCTGGTGCGCAGTTGTTGTCTGGTCTCTCCTACATATCTTCCATCAGGGCATTTGGTGCATTGGATGAGGTATACTACATTCCTGGAGGTGCAGCTGTAAGATCCTGGGATGCTGATGGCTCTGTTGTGGGGTGTAGTAATAGTGGGGGTGGTGGAGATGTGGGGGCAGGTTTTGCATTTCTTGTCATGGCACGGTCTGGATCCTTTTGGTGTGTTCTGGGCTTGAGGAAGTTTGCTTCTGGTGATGAGGTTGGCGAGGTTCGGTGCTTGTCTGAAGGCTAGGATGGGTGGCTCTGGGAAGATCTTTTTAAGAATAGGGTCTTTTTCTAATATGGTTTGCAATTTTTGGAGGATTTTCCATACAGGTTCAAGGGAGGGGTGATAGGTCATAACCAGCGGTGTGCGATTTGTGGGTGTTTTTCTTCTGTACTGCAGCAGTTCTTCACGTGGTATCCAGGTGGCTCTTTCAAACGTGCAGTCTACCTCTCTGGAGGAGTGTCCTTGCTGGGTGAAAGCCTTTTTAAGATTGGTGAGGTGGCAATCCCGGGTGTTCTCTTCAGTACAGATGCGGTGGTATCTGAGGGCTTGGTTGTATATCACAGCTTTTGTGGTGTGTTTCGGGTGATTGCTGGTTCTGTGCAGATATGTATGTTGGTCTGTGGGTTTCTTGTATACTGTGGTCTGTATTTTACCCTTCTGGATACTGATCCTTGTGTCTAAAAAGGGGATGTTGGTGTTGGAGTATTCTAAAGAAAGTCGGATGGAGGGATGGTGACTGTTGAATTTCTGGTGGAACTCAATTAGAGAGTCCAGGTTCTCACTCCAAATGATGAAGATGTCATCGATATATCATAAGTACAGCAAGGGTTTGATGGTGCAGTTCTTGAGGAAGTCTTCTTCCAGGTGGCTCATTCCATCCAGGAAGAGCACACACTAACTGCTGCAGCTTCCTTAGCCTGACGAAGGGTTTTTGAACCCGAAAGCTTGCTTAATAACTATTCTCCAACCATTTGGGTTGGTCTAATAAAAGATATCAAATTCACCCAAGGAACCTTGTCTGCCTATATCCTTAGACCAACATAGCCACAACCTAAACCCCTGCAACATGCTGAAAGAGTAACTTATCCAAAAAGAAATGTCTGTAATTGCAAGTTTCCTCTTGCTCTCTTGTCTTGCTGGGCCCTTTTATTTAATGAATTAACCCAATTTTTTTAACACCTGTCGATGGTAATCTTGCAAGTGTTTGCTGAAGTAGAATAGCTACACATATTCAACCCATCCCCCAAAAAATAATCCATAGTAAAAATACACTGGTGTAAGTTTCCCCAGTATAGCAGTTGTTTGTCCTCTTCCATTCTAGGGTAGCCAATTGCTACAGGCTAGGATGTGCTGTACTGCCATCTAGTGGGAGAGACTGAACTGGAGCCAATTTTATCTAGTTCCAGATTCGTGCTTACCTGTTCGCTCAGGTTGCTATAGGCATGCAAAACTAATATAAATCACACCAATGCAAATGTATTGTGTATTAAATGCTTAACTGTTAATCTAAAAAGTCAGTCTTGCCTTCTACATTAGTGTCATTGAGGCCTGAAAAGCACTAGTCTCTAGAAGGAGTTCTTGAGACACTTCTGCTATGTCGAAAGAAAGAGATGGCACCAGTGGAATTCCTGCATACACTGTGGATTGTAAAATAGCCTCTGCCATCTCATTTAGATTTTACGTCCTTTAAAATTCCCTAAATCTACCTATGGTTAAGGAAAAATAAGAATTATGGAGGAGTTAAAACGTTTTCTTTTTCAATAGTGATGTTCTTCCTGGTTGTTGTGTCAAAGGTTCTCCATTTGAGAAATCAGTTCTTTTTCAGTTTAATCTTAAAGCAATACTAATAAGACCGTGTCTTCTTTTATATATATTCATACACACACACACACACACACACACACACACACACACACATGCACAAAGAGACAGTAAAGATAGAAATATATATATTTCTATGGTTGGGAGAGTACATCTTTCACTCAGATAGAAAAATAAATATATATTTCTATATTTACTGTCTCTTCTTTTGTGTGTATATGCATATAATTTACATAAAATATTAAGGCTATCTTTTGATTACAGGAGGTAGAGAGGTAAAGAAGGGTAACAGTGTTGAATTAATAAACTGACATGCAAAAATTAAAACGCCAAAAATGTATTAAATTGCTTATAAAACTGTTGAAAGGGAACACAGTCCTTCTTTTAGCCTTTGCAAGGCAGCACATGTTAAACTATAAAAATGCAGAAGATTAAAGTATTATCATTTTCAGTGTGATAGCACTTGAGATTCAAAATGTATGTTGACATGGTGAGCTTTTCCCCTCTCTGCTTCCTTTCCCCTTATCTTATGAATTGTTTTTGAATTTCTATTCACAAGGCATCTCTTTATCTCTCATCTGTCTTTGGAGCAAGTGGTAATAAACATTCCAAATTATGCAAAATAGTTTGTGTTTCTCAATAACTTCATTGAATAATTTAAAACTCTGGGGTGGAAACTAGCAACAGCTACAATCTGAAAGCTAGAGATTTTCAGAAGATGAAATATCCGAAGCCTCGAGCTCTCAAAATTGTTGTCCAAATGAAAGAACTCATCGTAATCACCTCAATGGCAAAGACTTACAAAACAAACAGAACAAGAACACAACCGTTACTGCCTAATAACATTTTCATTATTTAAAAAAGAATGTCCATCTTTTAGTTCTGGTGTTCAGAATTGCATTGATGATATTTGATTTTATTCATGAATGCATTATCATATTTAAATTGGACAATCCTATTTCCAAGGTTTGACATCATGCCAAGTGATTGGCTAGATTCTGCTATATTTTTCATGCTCATACCTTAACCTAGAAGTGTCTCCATTGACATCACTAGAACTCTGAGTAAGACAATATTCTGAAACAGTGGTTGGGAGAGTACAAATGGAAATGTGTTCTGTTGTAAGGTGCAGCTGCCTATGTCCAGTTCTAAGGGAAGTGGTAGGCGCTGTTACTAAAACTATAGGACAGTGTTCAAGTTTGGATACTTTGGTTAAGTGGTCTCATCTAGGGAAGCTGAAGTCTTGTGACATCTGGCAGCAAGCAGAGATCTTCACCTCCACCTGCATCTGGAGAACAGATATGCAGCCCTAGCAACAGAGAGGGAGGAGCACATTTGGCTGGCCAGGCCTCACCAAGGTGGGAAGAATTGAGATGACTTCCACCAAGAAGAAGCGATGGGTGGTGGTGGTTGGAGACTCCCTTCTGTGGGGGAAGGAGGGAGCCATCTGCTGACCTGACCTGTTGTCTTGGGAGGTCTGCAGCTTGCTCGGAGCCTGGATCTGAAATGTCACAGAGGGACTACAGAAGCTCATCTGCCCTCTGACTACAACCCCATGCTACTCGTCCATGTGGGCTCCCATTGGTGGGGAGACCCTGAGTATATCAAAAGTGATTACAGGGCTCTGGGTGCAAGGGTGAGGGGGTCTGGGGCTCAGGTTGTGTTCTCGTTGATCCTTCTGGTCAAGGGAAAGGGCCCAGACAGGAACAAGTACATCCTGCAGATCAACACCTGGATGCACAGGTGGTGTCACCCGCAGGACTTTGGCTTCTTTGATCACTGGATGTTCTTCCAAGAAGAAGGATTGCTGGGAGGGGATGTGATCCATCTGACAAAGAAAGGGAAGAGCATCTTTGCAGGCAGGCTCACTACCCTAGTGAGAAGGGCTTTAAACTAGGTTCACCCAGAGATGGAAACTAAAGCCCTGAGGTAAACGGGGAAGCTGGAGACCTGGAGGAAGAGCAAGCAGGAGGGGGCAACAAGAGAAATGTTCTCATACTTCCTGAGAAATCAGGCCAATCAGCTAGTTACCTCACATACCTGTACACAAATGCAGAAAGCCTGGGAAACAAGCAGAAAGAATGGGAAGTCCTCACACAGTCACAGAACTATGACATGACTGGAATCATAGAGATGTGGTGGGATAGCTCGCATGACTGGAGCACTGTCATGGATGGGTACAAACTGTTCAGGAAGGACAGGCAGGGGAGATGAAGAGAAGGAGTTGCACTTTATGTAAAAGAGCCATATGATTGCTCAGAGCTCCAGTATGAGGCTGGAGATAGGCCTGTTGAGAGTCTCTGGGTTAGGGTCAGAAGAGAAAGCAAGGGTGATGTCATGGTGGTGGTCTGCTATAGGTCACCAGACCAGAAGAAAGTGGTTCATAGTTTATAGTTCGTAGATGTTAGGGCTGGAAGGGACCTCAAAGATCATCAAGTCCAGCCCCCTGCCCCAGGGGCAGGAAGTCAGCCAGGGTCAAAGGATCCCAGCAAGATAAGCATCCAAGCATTTCTTGAATGAGCCTGCACCACTTCTGGAGGGAGTCTATTCCAGGTCTTGGGGACTTGGACAGTAAAGAATTTTTTTCTTATGGCGGGCTTAAAACGGTCTTGGAGGAGTTTATAACCATTAGTCCTTGTTTTTCCTTGGGGTGCTCCGATGAACAGACATTCTCCCAGGTCCTGATGTATACCCCTTATGTACTTATAAGCAGCCATCAGGTCCCCCCTGAGCCTGTGCTTTTCCAGGCTGAAGAGTCCTGTGGCTCTCAGCCTTTCTTCACAAGGCCTATTTGCTTGCCTTCTGATCATGTGCATGGCTCTCCTCTGGACTCTCTCAAGCTTCTCCACATCCTTCTTGAATGGTGGAGCCCAGAATTGGATGCAGTACTCCAGCTGCAGCCTCACCAAGACCAAGTACAGCAGGAGGATGACATCCTGAGATTTACTTGAGAAGCATCTATGGATGCAAGCCAGAGTTTTGTTTGCTTTACCAGCAGCAAAATCGCACTGGTGGCTCATGTTCATCTTGTGGCCAATCATGACCCCCAAGTCTCTTTCAGCAGTGGTGCTAGCAAGCGTAATACTGCTGAGCCTATAAGTATGCTGAGGGGTTTTTTTGCTGATGTGGAATACCTTACATTTATTGGTATTGAATGTCATCAGGTTTGTATCCGCCCACTTACTAAGTTTATCCAAGTCAGCCTGGATCACTAGCCTGTCTTCAGGTGTGGACACTATGCCCCAAAGTGTAGTGTCATCGGCAAACTTAGCCAGTGCACTTCTGACATTAATGTCCACATCATTGATAAAGATGTTAAAGAGAACCAGTCCAAGGACAGAGCCTTGGGGGATGCAACTGGTCATGGAGCATCATAATGATTCGCTACCATCGACCACTACTCTCTGGGTCTGACCTCGGAGGTAATTTCCCACCCATCAGACTGTGATGTAGCCGAGGCCATGATTGGCCAATTTTTCCATGAGGAGGTCATGGCGCACCAAATCAAAGGCTTTTTTAAAGTCCAGATATATGACATCAATCTCTTCTCCTTTGTCCAAGTGATATGTCACCTGGTCATAGAAGGAAATGAGATTGGTCAGGCAAGACCTACCTGCTACAAACCCGTGCTGGCTGTCCCTCAGGATGTTGCCCTCAACCAGCTTATCCAGAAAGGTCTCCTTGATAATTTTCCCTAGAATCTTGCCAGGGATTGAGGTCAAGCTGATTGGCCTGTAATTCCCGGGATCTATCTTCCTCCCTTTCTTGAAGATGGGTATCACAGGTACTTCAGGTACATCCAGTCTTCAGGTACTTCACCTGAGCTCCATGAGTTTTGGCACTCAATGGTTGGGCACAATGGTTGGGCTATGACACCTGCCAGCTCCTTGAGTACTCTAGGGTGTAATCTGTCAGGACCAGCTGACTTAAAGGCCAGCCTCTCAAGGTGATCCTTACGAGATCAACACCAATGCTGGGTAGAAATACGCCCTCACACTGGCCGTCCCACATCTTGCTAGGCAGGGCAGTCCCATTGGACTGATGAAAGACCAATGCAAAGTACCAATTAAGCAGATTGGCCTTTTCCTGGGTGTCAGTTACCAGGTGTCCCATTTGGTCCAGCAGGGGTCCAATGTTACCCTTCCTTTTTTTCTGACTCCCTACATATCTGAAAATATGTCAGATCTGGTGGATGGGGCTTTCTTCAAACAGCTAGTAGATGTTTCCTGATCACAAGCCCTGGTTCTCATGGGAGACTTCAATTACCCTGCCATCTGTTGGGAGGGCAATACAGCAGTGTGCAGGCAATCCAGGAAGTTTTTGGAGCATATTGGGGACAACTGCTTGGTGCAAGTGCTGGAGTGACCAGCTAGGGGCTGTGCTCTTCTTGACCTGCTGCTCACAACCAGGGAAGAATAGGTGAGGAATGTAGAAGTGGATGGTAACTTAGGCAACAGTGACTACAAGATGGTTGAATTCAGGATCCTCAGGAAAGGAAGGATACAGAACAGCAGAGTAAGGACCCTGGATTTCAGAAAAGCAGACTTTGACTCGCTTAGGGAACTCATGGTCAGGATCCCCTGGCAAGCCAGCCTGAGGGTAAGAGGAGTCCAGGAGAGTTGGCTGTACTTTAAAGAACCCTCACTGAGAGTGCAGGAACAAACCATCCCGATGTACAGGAACACTAGCAAGTATGGCAGAAGACTAGCTTGGCTTAGCAGGGAACTCTTCAATAAACTAAATCACAAAAAGGAATGTTATAAGTAGTGGAAACTTGGACAGATAACTAGGGACAAATATAAGAGCATTGCTGGGCATGCAGGGACGAAGTCAGGAAAGCCAAAGCACAATTGAAGTTGCAGCTAGAAAGGAAAGTGAAGGGTAACAAGAAGGGTTTCTACAAGTATGTCAGTAGCAAGAGGAGGATCAGGGCAAGTGTGGGTCCATTACTGAATGGGGAAGGCAACCTTGTGACAGAGGATTAATCTGTGCATGTGTGTGTTTGACTGATTTGGTGCCTGGAGGAACCCAGCCCCATTGAACTGAGTCCTGCAAGATAGCTTCATTGGGGGTGAAGACTTGCAGAAGGGAAAGGTACAGCTCCATATAGAAACACCAGTACACAAGCACCACATTGATAGAATTACAAAAACCCTAGAAATGTATCCCTAATAAATGAGCATACCCCAAAGTGACGGACAAATCTGGTAACAAGAGTGACCTAGACAAATTGGAAGAATGGGCCAAAAGAAATCTCATGAGGTTCAACAAGGACAAGTGCAAAGTCCTGCATGGGAACTGACTGGCTGGGCAGCAGCTCTGCAGAAAAGGGCCTGGGGGTTAAAGTGGACAATAAGCTGAATATAAGCCAATGGTGTGCCCTTGTTGCCAAGAAGGTTAATGGGATCCTGGCCTGCATTGGTAGGTGTGTTGCCAGTAGGTGAAGAGACGTGACTGTTCTCCTCTATCCAGCACTATCTGAAGTACTGTGTTCAATTTTGGGACCCCACTACAGAAAGGATGTGGACAAATTGGAAACAGTCCAGAGGGGGGCAACAAAAATGGTGAGGGGGCTGGGGCACATGAGTTATGAGAAGAGGCTGAGGGAACTGGGCTTATTTAGTCTAGATAAGAGGAGACTGAGAGGGGATGTAATAGCAGCCGTCAACTACCTGAAGCAGGGTTCAACAGAGGATGGAGCTGGACTGTTCTCAGTGGTGGTAGACGACCAAACAAGGAGCAATGGTCTCAAGTTGCAGCAAGGGAAGTTTAGGTTAGATATTAGGAAGAATTTTCTTACTAGGAGGGTAGCAAAACACTGGAACAGGTTACCTAGAGAGGTGGTGGAATCTCCTTCCTTGGAGGTTTTCAAAACACAACTAGACAAAGCTTTGGCTGGGATGATCTAGTTGGGGATGATATAGTTGCTTTGAGCAGAGGATTGAACTAGATGACCTCCTGAGGTCCCTTCCAACCCTCATTTTCTATGATTCTATGATATTTCACTCAGATCCTCCTGATATAATGACACTACTTGCCATGAGAAAGGGAACCAGAAGCTGGCCCTGTATAGATAATTCAGCATGATTTGTGCTATACTGAGAAAACAAAAACATTGGACAAAGTGATATAAATATTTGGGCTTTCCACAGCATCAGCTCCTAGAGATTTCAACTCCTTAACACTTATACAAATCAGGCCCAATGTGTGCTACAACGCAAATCCATAAATCTTTCAGCTTGTGCTTGTATCTGCTTATCTGAAAGTGCTGTAAATACTATTTGCTATTTCTAATTTCTGGGATTGAGAAACCCAATTCTCTATTTTTTTCTTTTGAAAACTGGAGCCTCAGGCTCAGTACAGTCCATTTGCTTCAAGTTCAGTGGTGAGAAGGGAACGCCAAGCATTCTTCCAATGAAAACTGGCATTTCCATCCTGAAGCTTGGCATAGTTGACTACATCCCCCCATCCCACCCCCCGGCCCCTTCTTATCTCCCACAGTGCATGTGTTGCCCAGGAAGATTTGAAGCCATATCCTGGA
The DNA here is from genome assembly GCF_030867095.1 of Alligator mississippiensis. NCBI lineage: Eukaryota > Metazoa > Chordata > Crocodylia > Alligatoridae > Alligator > Alligator mississippiensis. The sequence goes on along the minus strand of NC_081824.1, from coordinate 254,726,116 downwards.
CACTGGCTTCTATGGCAGCTTCCAGGAAAAGTTTGTTTCTTCCAAGACAAGGTAGAGCAGTTCTGAATGTACAGGAGTTCAAGTTGGCACCTGCATTTTAGAGGAGTATAAATGTGACAAATGCCACCTTTGTTCTCCCTCTCTTGGATCCTGAGCCAGAACATTGCAAATTGCCCTAGAGCAATAACAAATACTTACCCAGCGCTCTGTCACCTACATCTGCATGAGATGTAAACATTTTGTCCTTTAACTACCCAGCAGTGAAGATTGCTGGGTATCTTGCTGTCTGGCAACACATGGATCTAACTGTCTCTTGCCTAGTACTTGTAAGATGGACATGTCTAAAGGAGTCATTGCTTCAAGCAACACCTCCACGTTGTCACCCATGGACAGAAACAATGATCTTAAGACATCTTTTCCTAATAGGGCTTTCCTGTTTTGTGCTTAACCACAGTATCCTATTTCAGCAGGTGCAGAAATCATTCCTTGCAGCTTTGGCAGACCTGCTGCTAGCTAGGATTTTGTTCTTCCCAAAGTCTTGTGGTTATGCTCCTTAGTAACATTTCTCCCACATGTACAGTGAGGGAGGCACAGCTAGACTCTGCTCCATGCACCTCTTTTTTGATAGTCACATAGGTTATTTTCAGGATGTGGGGACTTAACTGCATAAACTATAGTCTTCCTGCTTGCAGTAACAGCCCAACCCCTGCTTGAATCCCTGTTCCTGAACCATTTCTTAACATTTATCTCCCTGTACCAGTGGACCAGTGTTATATTATAGATAGTTCTCGTTGAAGTTAAGCCATATTTTGCCCCTCAGGTTTTAGAGAGGACATAGATTTTTCTTTTAACACTATCAGCCAAGTTTCTATATGCTATATCATCAAAAGTAAGCATCCTGTAACTTGGGGGGGGGGGGTGTTCAGTTTCGTCCCCCTGCCCCGTCCCCTCCCCAGCACAATTTCAGTTCAGTGTGAATGATTTTACTATATTACTGTGGAATTTCCCAAATTTCTTATGCCCATCCACTTTCACTGTTACCCCAAGATACTCTAGTCTCAGCACATATTTACCCACTCATTATTGCAGTAGAGCTGGAATTTTTGTTGCTATGGTGTGTGTTATAGGAAGCATAGGAATTATTGATTTTTAGGTCCTGCTGCAACCACCCCAGGGGGACCTGCTTGGCTACCCTGGTATCCCGCTGACTCCAGGCAGCAGGTAGGAAAGCAGGGGGGGCAGGGGTGGGGAGGAGCTGCAGCTCAGTGGGATCATGGAGTACAAGGCTGGGGCTGGGGCTGATAGCAGTGCAGAGCCCACACCCAGGGGGCAGCAGAAGCAGGGAGTTTGGTGTGGGTGTGAGAGAGGGTGGGGGGGACCCCCCACACACTCCCCTAAATGGCATACAGCCCCTGGTGCCAGCAGCAGCAGGTGGGGTCACTCGGGGTGCTCATGCCCCACGCAGTGCTCTGAGAGCCCCTGCCTGCTGCTGCTGCCAGCAGTGGAGGCTGCATGCCATGTGGGAGAGTGTGTGGTGGGTCTCCACACCCTCACCTTCCCTCACACCCCACAGACATCACACACACACACACACACACACACACTCACACACACACACACACACACACACTGTTCCCACAACCCCCCCACATATACACACCGTCCAACATACCCTATGCCCCCCCACACACACACACAGCCACACCCCGTCACAAAAACTCCCACATGCCCCTATACCCCACCATACACACACACATACACACCCACACTTCACCATACACACTCCTCCACCCCCCAACCACAACCCACCACCCAAAAATATACAAGAGTAAGACTTTATTTTTTAGTTATTATGCAATCCCCTCTACATACTCTATGCAAACACAAATCATGACAAATATTTTTTGTAATAAAATTAAAATAGCTTATAGTAGGTGTTTGACTTTTAGTGTATGATTTGGAGTTTTTTCTGGTTCCAAGATGGCAACCCCCCCAGAAGTATTTCTGGGGGACAAGGGGAGGGACTTCTGGTGGTAAATGTCAGAGGTTAGGGGGCAGGACTTTCAGTCTCAATATGATGACTGGGGGTGGCACATCTGTCAAGGGGCAGGGCTACCCATGCAGCCCTCAACAGCTCACCAAAACTCCGTAAGCAGTCCTCCAGCCAAAATGATTGCCCACCCCTGCTCTAGGCACTCCCAAGACTGAACGTTGGTGCCAGTTCTGGGTTTCCGGTATATAAACGTGAGCATTTCCTATCCTTGTTCTACTTACACAAGACAGTGACTATAATGTCTAGTGGATCACCCCCAAAACTGAAAAGTTCGGGTGCAGTGTGGGGGAGGGATTTTGAGGGAGTTAGCTATTAATACAACTTCTTGTAAATGACATAGACTTAGATAAAAGTATCAATTTTTCAGCTTGGCTTAGCATTGTTTCTGAAAGCTATCCTTTTAGGGATTTTTGGGCTGCAGGCATACATAACAGTTGAACCATTCCACGATGTCATTGATTTGGAACTGATCTACAATTGTGTGAAGTGCTGTGCCTTCGATACCCGGGGCAGGGAGTGAGCACCCAGCTCAACATGCCATGAAGACTCCCATGATTTGAGAGGCCCAGAAGGTGGGTGACCTGGGGTGTTTTGTTACTTTTCAGCTTTCCCTTGTTTCCTAAGCCTGAGTTCTGTAAAATTCACTAGTTTTCAATTGACTGAAGTCTGCAGTATTCTTGACTGACTTAAGGAGGGGAGGGAATGTTTGGACCCATGCCTTTTTGGTTCCCAGGGCCTGAGGTGGGGCCTGACAATGGGCTTTGGGCAAGCACAGAGTGAAGACACAGCTGGTTCTTAAATAACTTTTCTTGAATAAGCAGTGCAAGGCTCAAAAGAAAGTGAGCAGTAAAAGTTCTGTCCACATACCAGGGTGGCTATTTGCAGCACCGGAGGAAGAGGAGATAGAGGGCAGAGGGAGGGAAAACAGTGAGAGGTTGGGGCAATGCAGTGTGGGATGCCTGTAAGACTCTCCAGACATGTTACAGAATGCTCTGTGTCCACATGTAACATTGAACCAGTTCAAAGTAGTACTTGGCTTTTCCAGGTACACTTTGATCTGTTCCCAATGTATTTCAATCAGGACTTGTACATCTGTCTGTCTGCTTCAGATTTAAAGTTTATTAAAGCTGTTCTAAGCCTTACATGTGTCCATGCCCTTGGTGGTGCTGTGCTACTGCAGCAGGTGAGACCGGGCATTTACTTTAAAGATAAATAAAATAATAATTCTTACAAAGTTGCCTGTAAATATGAGAATGTGCCCTGTATTTATGTGACTGAACATGCAGTGATTCTTTCAGCCTTCTGAACTGCCAAAAATTCCAGTGTATGGATGCTAAATGTTTTGTATGAATATGTGATTGGTTTTGGCTTCTTTATTATTATGATTTGTCTAAGCAGTTTCTGTAGTTCTACCATTTTGTTTTCCACCAGGGCTGCAGACATAATGCTGTCAGACCCAAGTCTCTTTGCCAGCTACTTCTCCTCTGGAAGCGGTAAATGAGTTTGGATCAAACTTCATCTACCCACTACCATTCTAACAGGCATGGATGGGTGGAAAGCAAGGGAGAAAGAATAAAAACCTGGAAAACAGACTCATAGAATGTGTAGCGCATAATAAAGGAAAGGAAGACCTGGGAAACAGAAGAGAATGAGGGAGGGATTCAAGCTGCTTGAAGAGAGGCAGTTAAGATAAAACCCCTTCATAAAAGAAAGCACATATACTTGTGTTTTTTCAGTCTAAAGTACAGCACTGTAGCAAAGTCACCACACAGCAAAATGTAGATGCGCCCAAAGAGAAACATAGGCACCAAAGCTAAGATCTGCTTACCTAAGGCCTTAAGTGTAGGTAGGATGATACAAGCATAAAGATGTTTCAAGTCTTCTCTGTGAACCATGTGGCAAATTAATCATGTTTTATTTTGAAGAAGTTACCTTAGGTCACTGGAAATTTATCCTGCCACAGTGTCCTGAAAGGAAACACTTGCAAGTATCATGCTTATAGACACCACTTATTGACACATGGTGTTCCCTGAGAACCTCCCTGACAACCTCAATAAACAAAAGAGAAGGGGAGGTATGGGCCTGTAATGTGAAACAGGAACATTTGAGACACTGGAACAGGTCCAAAAGTGATATATAGTACCAGGATCTTTGAGCGTAATCACTTTACTTTATGCATGTGAACATTGTAGGTGCTATGGATAAAAAGAATAAAGAATATGAAGAAATGTAACCACCCCACTAAAACATTGTTTAAAACATTTAAATGAATCAATATAAAGAAATGCTTTTACACAGTGTTATTGATCTTGGTTTTAATTCTAACACAGCACAATCATTCTTGCTCAGACAGGAGGCCACAAAATGTAATAGTTCTATTGGTCTGAAATTATACTGAGTATATTAGAAAGATTAGGAAGATTTGGTCTGGCATTTTTTAATTAATTCTTCTGAATTTTCATTAGAAGTTCAAATCAATAATGCAATGATATTATGGAGACATTTCTTACGTAACGTTTGCTTTTAGGATAATGTAAGTATATCTGCAAATATTGTGCAGTAAAACAGCAAGTCAGACTGATATTAGAGAAGGGACTATTTCCACTTTTTACTGCTAAGCATTTTTAATCAGTGAAAAGTAACTGAATCCTCATTTTGTTGTTGACTGTTTGCAACAATAGAGTTTTTATTAGAGCATACACCATCATTGGCCAACATTTTAGGAAACTTTGATAAGCAACATGTTAATTTAGCTGTAAAATATGATGATCTAGTGTAATCAGTGTGGATCACATGCCTGTGCTACAAAATGGCAATTAATTTCTGCAGGTTTTTTAAATATTTCTTTGAGCATGCTTTACAGATAGAGGTGGAAGGGAACAGGGCTTAAATGCTCAAATATAATTTTGTTTCAGAATTGAGTTACACGTGGAATAAAAATTCTCCCTTCCACCCTTAAACTTCTGATGTTTCTAGTGACCCAATCTGGTAACGTATACTATAGTTTCAAACTTTTCACAGTAAATATTTAAAAGACTAATTCATGTCTGTTGACAATCATTACATTTGGTTGCATTATGCTGGATTACAAGCACTGATAAAAGTAATGCAGTGTGAGTTCAAGTGGTGAAAAGCAGCATATTGCCCCTTAACTCTTTGGGGACATGAAAGTGTCAAGTCATGAAAGATGATATATATCACATTTTTGCAAGAGGTGTCAGAATACTTAAACATAATCCCTGTAGACAGACATGTAACTTTCTCTACACATTCCTGGTGATGTACTTTAAACAATATAAAGCTTCAGCTCTAAAGTAAGATTTTTAGCCAGTTCACTATGAACAGGTTTGAGGTAAACTTTGGAACCTAAACGTATTTCCCGAGGCTAGATTCTGGGAATAGATGCACATACATACATGTATATACATACGTTTGGAGCCATTTCAAAAGGGGGGCGGGCACTCTTCCTTTGAATCTAGCAACAGCAGTTAGATTCTAATGGTTGAATGTGCACAAGGTGGGAATTTACCAAGACGGCGTCAGCTTTAACACTGATTCATCAGGGTTAAAGTTAGAGTAGTTTTGTTATGTTTGTATCACTCACAGCTTGTGCACCTGTAACTGATGGAATATAACAACAGCAGTGCACTCCCAATCGGCATTTCCCCTTTTGAAGTGGTCTCCTTTTGAGACAACTCCAAATGTACATTTGTCTATACTCTGTGATCTGTCAGCTCTCATAATTATACCTACATTGTAATTACCTGGAATATCATTTTATTTTTCTTCCTACTCTTCCTAAAATGGTGTACTTGTATGGATGAGATTGATTTTTACTCTGAGTCTTGTCTTAAGGTATGGGTTGAGTAACCTGGACAGCCTTCTGGGCATGGGCGACTGGTGCCTCCTGAGTCTGGGGGGCATCCACAGATGCCACTGATGACATCAGCAATGAGGACAGCCCTGTTCGGGGGGGGGGGGACGTGCTCCCCCTCACCCTACCTCCCCGTGTCCTCTACCAGTCACCTATGCTTCTGGGTGCTGTAAATCCTACCACTTCCTTCCCCCTTCAGGAAAGCATGCAACAGGGCTCTTGGATTCTTGGCACTACTCCAGCAATAACTGCAAGACTCTGCAACTGTTCTTTGGCCAAAGAATTTCTAGGGGCGACTGCTCAAATGGGGCTCCAGCCCATATGAACTGTAAGCCTCAGAAATTTCATCTGACTTCAATAAAGTACATACTTATACCAAGACTTATTTTCCCTAACTATCTTTTTCTGAGGGGAAAAAGATTTTTTTTAACACTATTTCTCCTTAAAGTGAAGCCATCTTCATCATAAATCATGCTGGATGTTCTGAAGTTCTAAATGAAAGATCAGACAATATGGGCGCATCTACATGTCACCCTACAATGATGTAGCGATGTGCTACATCGCCATACAGTACGCTACAGAGACATAGCAATCACAGGGGGCTACACGTGATCACCAGCTACATCACCATAGCAGCGTGCTCCCCAGTTATAGTGTGCCACTACAGCAACATAGTGGTGAAATCTAACTATGTGCCACACGCACAACACAGTACCCACCTGTACTGCACCATGATTTAGTACTTCCAAAAGGAGGTACTAAAGCACAGTGATACGTAGACACACCCTATATGTAGCAACTTGTATGATGGTTGGAAGGATAATCGCAGATGTAGGAGGGAATTTTGAATGAGGCACCAGAAGGTCAATGGCTAGAATGTAGGCTCGAAGTTGCAGCATCTGCAAATAGGCTATTTAGATTTAGAAATATAGATCCCTTTCATGTTATCACTTGGCAATCAGAACATGAAAAATATATTTGTAGAACAGTGTCCTCAAGTAAATAATCTAGCTGAAAATGAGGAGACAGAGCTGTTCATATGGACTCAGTGTGGTCCTGCGACTTTGACAGCTTGCTGACCACACATTTGTATCAATGTCAAGTGATTTGTTTCATCTTTCTGTGGCCTGCGACATCACACGATTTCTGGTCACTACCAGAGTCTGAAACGGTGTCCAATTTTAGAACCTGCTTATCATTCCAAAAGACATAGGAATGTAATAATTACTCCAGTGCTATTAACCATTTTTCTTAAAATGACAAAACAGAATCTCTGGAAATGTATCATTCAGTCACAAAAGAATTCCTAGAGCATCATTCTTCAAGAAACAATAAAGTTGTAAATTATTTTCTTAAGGTATACAGCAAGTCCTGTATGTCTGGACAGTATTCTTTTAAAGGAATAGCAGGATATCAAAAATGCAGTCAGTCAGGAACTTCGTTCCATATCTGAAAAATACTTCAGCAAATTTCTTTTTTTATTAATCAAATAGTTATATATTAAGCAAATAGTTATATATTAATGCCCAGTTCCAATGATTGTGGAGCATATATTTTCTGAAAAAAATTGCATCAAACGACCAACTAAACCACCAATGGATTAAATATTTTATCCATTTAAAGATATGGGGTCCCTAAAATCTTGACTACAAGCAGAAGTTCTAGGAGAAAGCCATTCAGTAGGAATGGTGAGGAGAGGCGTCAGAGACATTTAGGCTAGTACAGACATTAAAAAAGCTTGAGGTGGAATCGATCTAAATTACACAGTTTTCTGTAAGTGGCGTACTTTAGAGCCGTAGTGAACAGACCACACATTCACCCTTTGGTGGAAGGCAGATCTTAGACCGGATTCTGCCATTTTTAAACCAGTCTGTATGCTCCCAACTTCTGTTTTCTTATGGGTATAGACTGGTTTCTGATCACTTATACTAGTAAAAGTGTAATTTCTGCCCTTAGACTTTCTGTATCAGTCATGGCCATAGCCATGACATACTTGAAAATTGTATTGGTTGTAATAGTTTCAGTTAGGGGTACAGGCATGGGGTTTTCTGTCTTTCTTTTTACCAAAGTAATTATCAGGAAAAGCCCCAATACAGGTGCAGTCACAGTAGTGTTAAAGGGTGCCTATACACATTCATTGAGGCTTTTCCAACATGCTGTAATTACAGTGCGTCAGAGCAGACTTAATTAATCAAGTCTGCTGGAGTATGGTAATTACCATGCTCCAGCAAACTCCAGCATCACATGTATTAGCATCCCCAAGCTAAAAAATGGCACTGGGGGCACTTTAACTAAAGCTCATTCAATGAGATTTAGTTAAAGTACCCCTGCTGCCATTTTTCAGTGCAGTGATGCTGTAATATTTATACCAATAAATATCCTAATGTGGATGCAGCTATAGTCACACAAAGACATTTTATATTAATAGCTATTTTTATTCCTATATTAGAAATAAATTGATCGGTAACACTTTCCCAACCACCACCGCCCCCCCACCCCCGCCCCCCCAACAGACACACACCTTTTATACCAAAGCAATTGTTTCCAGTTCACAAAGGTTATACCACTGTAACTATGACAGTACAACTTTCATTGAAGATAACAATTTAGGCCTTAAGTTTAAAAAAACAAAACAAAACAAAAAGACCTCTTGTGTCTGTCCTGAGTCACTTCATGCCCAGATCAATTACCTGACCAAACACCAAGCCATAGTTAAGCTTTGAAAAGAAGACAGGAGTGAAAGGAGGAAAGGAAAGATGTGAATGATGGATTTCTTCTTAACTGAATGTAGAAAAATGCAAAATAGAAATGAGTCTTGCAGATAAAGTTATTTGTTTTCATTTTTCTTGTTTGATTCTTTAATATTGTTGGTCACCTTGGACCTACTGGTTGATAGCCTAGAGCTTTCAATTTGAAAATAATGACCAAGTTCAAGGGCTAACTCCAGGGGACACCCAGTAAACCAGTACTTGTTTGTCAGAGGCTGCCACCTTGAGTTCTGGAATCTAGGCTTTCAAGCCTCCAGCTTTTATGGCAGTGAATAAAGCCTCAAAAATATGTAGTGACAATGTTGTCAAAATGTGATATCTACATTGTTAATTAGTTGACTACTATGCAAAGCAGGAAAGAAAGGAAAGGAAGAATTTCATTCTGAGGGAGAGATGCTATGTGTGGACTTCTTTTTTTGGTTCATTGAAGTGGGCGGGTTTTGGTAGACTCTCGCTTTCATTCCAATTATATCCGTAATTAAATCCTGTGATACTTAATCAAGCAGACTCATGGAAGCTTATTACAGGATTTCATCTTAAAACTAATTTTTGTTTTCAGTGTCTGTGCTAAGTTTCTAATGGCAGATGTGTACATTCTCCACCTTGAGGTTATTTGAAATCCAAATCAGGGCCTAAATTTAACAGCTTTCTGTCCTCCCCTCTATACAAAGCTTATGTTCTGCAGAGCTTGTTTGAAAATGTCAGCCACTGAAGAATTGGCATTAGCCTATAAGAAGGGTCAGATTTGCTCTGGCGTTTGCTACAGATTTCAAGGATTTATAACTGGGGCTTACAATTTGTGAATGTTCATTTCTTTAATCCGGTGCAAAATATGAATAGGTAGGAATCTGGTGATCTTCACTGAAACTGTTCCTTTAAAAAAAAAGACCTTGAAAGCAAGTAAATGATGATCTGACTTGTCATTTGTTCATTACATTTTGTTTTCAGTCTGGGAAAAGGATCTAATCTTTCTAATGAATCCGGCTCATTGTCTCCTGCACTACAGGGGATTTTAATTAGGAAGTATCTGTTGAGTGTAAGGCAGGCCATTTTAATTGGCCTTTTCTTTTTAAGTGGCCACATTTTTTTCCCTTCTAAATTTCTAGTTTTAGAAAAACTCCCATTTCCCTGAATGGTTTCTCTCTGCTGCCTGTTCAGTTTCTTACAAGTAAACCAACAAGCAGTTAACTCGCAGCATTAGCACAAATCCACCATTTGTTAATCAGAGTGGATATTAAATGTTCACATGACAGATTAATATCATTAACTTAATAATAACAGTACAATCCAACAGTACATGGAAACACTGCATCAATCAACAGTGGCCATAAATACAAATGGAGCAATGCCTGAGGAGATGACCTAATGTTAAGTAGGCATGTGCTCTTAACAGAGCGTGTCCAGCTCCATGCCCTATGTATAGACTTCAGATCCAAATGAAACCTTCAACTAATTCAGTGCCTGTCTTGCAAGATGTGCCTTCCAGTTTTTATATTGCGAACTCACCTGTGACTGGATCACATTTTTCAATTGATGGGTATGCAATAATAAGGGGCGAGAGGAAACAGAGCAAGGTAAAGGAAGAAGTCTGTGTGAATCCCAGAATATCTATTTACATAATTAACTCCTAAGGGCCAGAACCAGATATTGGTTTCAAGGGTGTAAATACAGAATGACTCATAGGAGTAAGGGGTAAATATGGAGTAACTCATACCCTGAAATTACATTAACATAGGATCAGAATCTGGCCTTTGAGTTCACTGTAGATCTGGAATGACTCTTCTCAACTCAGTAGAATGATTTAGGTATAATCAAGGTCAGTTACCTTAGAGGGGCAAATCCCTGATGATGAAGGAAGGTAGCACCAAGACTGATACTCTGATTTTTTTCTATGCTGGCTGCTTCTCTATATTGGACTGGGAAGTTTGGTCACCCAAGCAACATTTTACTTGCTGAAAATTGCTAGCACATAGCACGCTCTGGCTCTGCCCATCATGTATTCCACTCATGGTCTTATTGCCCTACACTTAAAAAATCAAGAGTGCACTTCTACGGGAGCTTTGTCCAGGAATGAGACCATCCATAAAAGACCAGTGGCAAGTGTAAAGTTTGGATCACCAGTTCAGTGGTTCACAGCCTTTTTTGGCTCAAGGTTCCCCATGTTAGATCATGGCCTCCCTTGGAAAAAGTAAGCTCTTATTTTTCACTATCTTTTCTTATTATTATAGAAAAATAATAGAACAATTCTTCTATTGCAAATAATACAGAAAGACCACAACAGGTCAGAATATTCTAACACTGTGAAATCCTATTTGAAATCACTGGGTTATTTTATGAATCATGTTTCCACACTGAACAGTGCTAAAACTGTGTGGCACCCCATGCCTGAAAGAATCTCAAGGCACCTCAGGGTGCTGTGGCACCCTGGTTGAGAATCACTGCACTAGACAATGACTAAGTCAGTAGGAAAACTTCTAAAAAGGAAATTCTGTACATGCATAAAAAGGTAGTCCTATTTTTCCAAACAGTCGTGATAGTTCCTAGCTCTACTAGATGTAGAAGAGACAAAAAATGGGTGCTCTAATACATTTGTTTACATTAATGTTCTTTAAAACATATGGTGTGATTTATACCTCTTATGAAAGACATGCAAGATCCAGTGACATAACTACTAATTGTGAACAACTTAAACTACACCATATGCACATAACAAAGCTCTGTAAGTATGCATATGAGCTAACTTAGCTGGCAATATTGGTTACTAACATGTGTAATCTTCATGCCAAAATGCAATATCTAAAATTCTGGCAGTGTTTCTGGGGGAGTAACTGAGAAATTATGCTGTCTTTCTTGGCATCTGAATTGTCCAAGGTCTCAGCATGAGGGGTTTGTTTTTTGTTTTGTTTTGTTTTGTTTTGTTTTTTGGGGGGCGGGGGTTGGTTTGTTTGGGGTTTTTTGCTTTTTTTGTTTTTTAAGCAAAACTCCTTTTTTTCCCGCAGCCCTACAGGGTCATAGAACACAGCCTTGAAAACCTCATTCCTGCACAACTGTCCCCACTGAGCCCCTGCAGGGGGACCATTTTCAATGGGCATGTTTACATGTACATATGTACTGTGTAGTAACCCAAATTATTGTGCAGTATGGGAACATGTCTATACTTGCACACCCATACTGCACAGTAAATATGGCAACTTATGCCGACTTGAGAGTAAATTTGATACCTGCATCATGCAGATAGCAAATTTACGCCCAATTAGTTACTGCACAGTAACACTTGTGTAGACACCTTCTTGCACAGTAACACAGTGTGTGTGGACTGATTTGAGAATAACTTTAGTCCTAAATCAGTCCACACACAGCATTAATGCACTTTAACGCGTGCATGTGTAGGCGCTGGCATATTCACACTTACTGTGCAGTAACTTACTGCGCAGTAAATTTAAGCTGGTGTAAATGCACATGTAGACATGCCCACTGCCTGCTAAAGTAGAGCTCCCAATAGTGACACTTCCATTGGTTGAATATATGAAGACTGTAGCTTTCTCTGAAACCCTGGGAACATTTACCCATGTTATTAATGTGATATAAGCTTACTGCACAATAAAATACTGCACAGTAAGCCTTCTCCAGAAGCATATCTATGGGCACATCCAGACGAGCACTCATATGCATTTCCCCAGGAACAAATAGCAGTGGCACATAGTTTTGCCACTGCTACTTGCCCCCAGGGAATGCCTGTGCATACATGCTCCGGCACACGGAAAGGTGCCCCAGGTGGAGTAAAAAAGGCTGGGTCCAGCACCTGAGCTGGCCCCAGCAGTCTTACATGGACTCCAGTGGTGGCAATTCAGTATGCAGAACCTGGCAGGCAGCTGGAGTATGGTTCTGGCTGGCCAATCTCTGGTTCTGGGTGGGATACACTGACACCACATGCACCACCCCATCCTTTTTATGCATGGGGTTTTTTTTATACTGGGCTCCTTGGTGCAATGCAGGGTAATGAATGCCTGCATGTGCAGAATGTGTGGTTTGTGGTGCTGCAGACAGGTCTATGGCACCACATACTGCACCTGCATGCTAATCTGGATGCACCCTATACATGCACCCTGTTGGGAGCAAATCTTCTCCCAATGGGAGCAGCCTGGTACAAGCCTGCTTCTGCCCTGCTCTGCCCCGCTGCAGCAGCCAGAGGGAGCCCAACACTTCCCCTGGATGCTAGACTGGGGGTTGACAGGGAGCATGGGAGCCAGTCTCAATGTGCATGAGCCCAGAAAACCTCTGCTGGCTGCAGTGGCAGCTGTCTTCTGGCCCCATGAACTTTGGAAGGGGTCATGATGTGCACAGGGCTGGGAGATAGAGGCTGCTGCAGCCAACAGAGCTCTCTTGGCCCCATGCACATTGGGTAAACAGCTGCCAGCAAGCCTGGTGCCCAGCAGGGCTTCCTGCCCAGAAGGGAGCTTACCAGGAGCTGTCCTGCATCTGGGGCAGCTGCCAGCAAGCCCCTGGTTGGGTGGGGAATCCCTGGCCAGCTGTGGGCTCTCTGGCAGCTGCCCCTCAAGTGGCAAGCCTCCAGCTCAGTGGGGAAGCAGAGAGCTCCCAAGTCCCAGTGCTGCTCAGCTCCTGGCTCCTGTGGGGAGCTGGGAGCTGCATAGCACCAGGATGGCGGGGAGAGAGAGAGCAATCCCATACTGGTGCTGATCATCTCCTGGCTCCCCCAGGACCCCAGGACCAGGGACAAAGAACTCCCCCATCCCCTGTGGCTCCCTGCCTGTGTGGCTCACCAGGAGCAAATTTATTCCTGGTCAGCATTTATATGAGCGGTACTTTGTAGTAGCTAATGTGCAATTAATCTACTACCTGTGCATGGTTACTTGGTGACACCTTACTGCACAGTAGACTAGTGTTTCTACATGTAGTGTTTCTACTAGTAGGGGGTGTTTCTACATGAGACGCTTTACTGCACAGTAGACTAGTCTTTACTGCACAGTAGACTAGTCAACCCCCTGTGTTGGACTCTTTAATTCAGATGGTTTCACAACTGTTGTATCATTTGTTCTCAAAGTAAATTCAAGACATAGTCTTCTTTTTGTTGACAATCTAGATTCAATCCTTAGGAGCATAGATTTGTTGACAACCAGATTCAGGCGAGCATAGATTGTTGCATGGCCGAGAAATATTTACTCAAAGATCTGAGGTGACCAAATGGACATCAATAAAAAATTGACCAAATTCTTCATATTTGGCATCTAGTATTAGCCAGTATAGTATCCACCCTTTATGTGGCAGTCTTTTTGGACAATTTTGAAGATATATGTAGATTTTTTGTTTGTTTGTTTTGTGGAGAGGTAGTATGGTTTGTCTGATTTCTTTTTTTTAGATGCCTATATTAAAAGAATCAGCTTGTTCAGACACACTGCTGTGAAAATGCCATTGTAAGTGTTCTGTAACTTTAGCATGGTAAAACACAGTAAACCTTTAAGTAATACAATTCACTGAGCCAGCTTACCCTGGAAACAATTTGATCATCCAGAATATTGAAAATGACATTCAAATATTTGAGTTTCTTGTCATCGAGGGAATTTCCCATCCTTTGTATCAGGAAAGACTGTTGTGCTTTTTTCCCTTTAAAGTATTTTTAATATAATCTGTAATTTTAAAAAAAATAGAACTGAATTATCCTGGCAGAGGCAATTGTTTCTGCTGGAGGAGAGTTTCAGCAGTGAGGCATGCTTTGCTACCAGTTTCTGAGAGGTCTGGTTCTGCCCCCAAGCTGCGAGCAAGCTGAAGTACTCAAGCGTGGTATTTGTGACTTGAAGAAAGGAAATGTTCAGGGAGACAGAGAGCAACTATCCTATTTCCTTGAAACTGGGTAAGGGATATGCAAGAACTTAAAATACTTATCCTCTGGTAGTCACAAGTGCTATAATGCTAGGTGAAGAACTAAATGAATTAACACACAAAGCAGTCCTCAGAGCTACATGAAACCAGACAGATTCTACTAATTCAAATGTTTTATTTTAACCTGTGAGGGTCCTATAATATACTGTAGGACTCTCCCTCCCCCATCCCCAGCCCCAAGCCAAAATGAATTCTGGTGACATCCTTGATCCCCAATAAATTGACTAATGCAACTAACATACACTTCCCACCAGGGGATAAAGTGTTGTGTTTCTTTGGAAGGAGGGAGTGTTTTCTTGTGGATTTTTTTGCCCATGTTTTATTTGAACCCCCCCACCCCCCCCCACCACTAGATTTAGGAACACAGCCATTTCACTGGGTTCAGTTCATCTTAGGCTGACATGCTTATTATCCCTACAAGACAAAAATAAACCCCATGAATGGGGAAGATAAATAGAAGAAAAAGATTTGATTTTTCAGCAACATTGCTCATCACTTTGATATGCACTTTAAAAAAATGTAAATGGAGAAAACAGGCAGCATGATTGAAAAGTGAGAGAGAGAGAGTCATGAATGTGTATTTTCAGAGGTCTGGACGTGAGGGATTGGATTGCCTGTAATAGATTTCCCCCCCACACACTCTCCATTCTGCTGTCTCTGATATGGAGATTTACACTGACCTTTGGGCTCTTACATCTTGCAATTTGCCAGCTCTTTGATAGAAAAGCACATTCTCTCTGGCCACTTAATTCCTTTCTGATCAGTATTATGTGACACCACCAATAAGAAGGTCTTTGATTCACTGGGACAAAGGGGAGAATGAAAATATACTTTCTTTTTTTCAACACTGCATCGCCACAGTCCCTTGAGTTGGTTGTAATCCTGGTTCCATTTTAACTTTCCTGTTATTTAGCTATGCTATAAAGCCAGCTTTAAGGCTAAACTATAACAAGATAAGACAAGTTCTTTTACCATTTGAATACCTAGGGAATAAATCTTTTTATCTCTTCCTAACCTCAGGTGTAGGCAGCAAAACAACTTTTACATATTAACACTGAATTGGAAAGGCCTGTTCCACTTAGTTTGAAGCATTAGTTTCATTTGTAAAGGGACATGTATTATCACCACGTAGAATAGTAACAGATGTAAGGAGAAACAGTGACTTTTCAAAAAGATTGCAATTAAGCATTTTTTTTATCAGACAATTCCTATGGGGGGAAATGATATCTTGTCACTGGACTTCCTATAGACTCTGTTTTTTGGTACATAAGTTTTTTCTGAGCATGAATACGAGACCCATAGACATAGCATATGCATTGTGTTCATCTTTAATAAAAGTTATGGCCACCAGTTTCTAAGAGAGACACCATTAAAGGTCACTGTCGGTATGTAGGCACATTTTATCCCTAGCTCTTAAATGACTGTAAATATTAGATATGTACATATCAATAGAGGATAAAATTAAAAACTTAAAAAGCAAAAGAAACTCAAAGCCAAGACAGAAACACTATCCTTGACCAATCCTATTCAATTTAGCCTCTGTCACTTCTTTGAGACATTTGTTTCAGCAAAGCTTTTGTTGTGAAGTTTTTTTGAATTCTTCTGAGAATTCACTTCTTCTGAGAAGGTGATGGAAAGTGCTTGTGAGGGGAAGGGAAGGAGATGAATCAAAACCTGAGGGTTTTTTTATAGAAACTGTTTTGATAACATTTTCTCTTGTTTCAAGGCAGAATGCAAGCAAATTTTAAAACCTTTTTGAAATACAATTGTCATTATCCAGATATCTATCAAATTATTTTATTAAAGTAGCTATGGGCTGTTGTATTGTTTCTTTAAATAATACACCAGTAGATATAACCATATGATTTACACAAGTAATCCAATCACTTCAAATTGCTTATTCTTTTGTATGGATTGTAGTGTACATAAATTGTCCAACTGAGTTATAGAACTAATATTTTGTGTTTGAGGTACATAATATCCCCATGGTGAGCTATTGAGCTGCCTAACAGAGCTCTACCCATGTAAATGGGTATATTAGGCAAAGCATGATCCCAACGTAATGCGGAACATGAGAATTTGAGGAGGTGATATTCCAGAAGTAACCTAGGAACTATAAACTTCAGCACAGACAAACTGTAAAGGAATATCAGGGTGAAGTTACACATTCTACTTAGACTAGGGGAACTTAAAACATGAGCAGCCACACATTAAAGCTTATTAACTCATGCTAAGTACCCTCTAAAGATGCATGTATACGTGCGGGATGCCTGCTCAGACACATTCTGATTAGAATGCATCAGAGCAGACTTGATTAATCGAGTCTGCTGAAGCACTCTAATTAAAACGCTCCAGCAGCCCTTCCTGTCATATGAATTCAGCATCCCCACATTTCAAAATGGTGGTGGAGGTGCTTTAACTCAAGCTCATCAAAGGAGGCAAGCAGTGGCCTTTTGAAATCTTCAGTATGCAAGCTTTGGAGAGGTTTGTTGAGTTCATTGAAAAAACAAGGCCTGGAGTGGCTCTGCTGCTTGGAAGGACTGAAGAGCTGGAGGTCTGTCATGTGAAAGGGGAGATGGAGGCCAAGAAAGGGCTCCCCAAAGGAGGAGTAAATTGTTCAAGACCAGAGAAGTTAGGAGGGGAAGAAATGCTGTGGAAAATAAGCAGTTCATTTGGACAAGGAATGTGAGCACAAGGCAGGGAAATAAATGTGATAACCAAGAAAAATGGATACATGTCCAAATTGACCAGACAGACAGAAATTAAAGCACAGCCAAGTCACCACCATGGAGGTAAACCAAGCCTGATACATACCAATGCTGGTATGAATGTTGTTGAGTCTACTGAAAAGGACTTTGTTCATAATAAAGTTTTTGCAAATGATCTGCAAGTATAAGAACTAATAATAAAAGAAATTCACTCATTTTGACAATCATAAATAATTTCATAATCCAAAAATCTTGTTTGCCTTTTTAGTGTTTTCTTTTTTCTGGTTTATGTAAATGTACATTTTTAATCTGCCTAGGACATTGACAATTTTAATTTGGGAAAACTCAAAGAACTGACAGCAGGAAGATAATGTTGACCCCAAAACACATTCATTGAGGTACAGCATTTGAAATGTTAATGATCAGTTGGTTATTGATACTGAGAGAGAGTTGAAAAGGGATCAACAGCATATGTTAACACTTCAGGCCTGCACTGATCCTGAAGGTGAAAAAAAAGCTGCGTGTAATGGCCAGAGTATCCTGCCTGTAATCCACCTCCCTGACTGGCAAACTGTAGAGCCAAAATAAATCTACAGAGACTCCATTTACAGTAACCTTTGATATAAAACCACTGCAGTGTAGAAAGTCTATCAGAGGCTGTACAAGAAATTAAAATGAGTCCATTATCTCTATTTGTAGGCAACCGTTGGTCATCTTGATCATGGTATACACGTAAGAGATCTAGTCAGGTGCCTGATGAATCCATTTGTGGCTGACAATCCCAATTTAAGAGTGACACTGCTTGTTACAAGTTTCACAGATCCATATGTTGTCTCAGTTGGAGTCTAAATTTACAGCATGCCGCTTTCTTCTTTCTTGCTTTGCTTCCATCTCCTGGATCAAAGCCGCTTCATATTGAGTTGTACCCAGTCCCACATGTTCCCTACAGATTAGACAGGATCCTACACACTCCTCCCAGCTTTCTACATTGATGTTGAATGACTTCATACCATGTTTGCGCACACTGGGCTCCACATGCAGGGGTGTGCATTTGAATGGCACAAATATCAGCAGTGCATACTTGTGCTACTACTTTGTGCACCACAGCATGCCCCTGTACACACATTCTGGTGCACACTAAATTGTCCCAGATGGGGTAGGGGAGGCTGAAGCTAGCACCCATGCTGGCCCCAGCAGCCTTACCTGCAGTCCTGGGGGCCTCCCCGGACAGCAGCAGCCCCACTCTGGCCACAGAAGGCGTATCCACACATGCAACCACGTACGCTTGCAGCAGCTCAAATAGAAGCAGTGCAAATTTGATCTGGGGCTTTTTGCCTCAGTGCATGTGCATGGACATGCACTTTGTTGTGGAGCAAATTGTGCCACTAGGGGCAAAATAACTCTGTCTGGCTCTGGCTCCTCCCAGATCTTCCGCCAGGGGGAGCTAGATCCCAGGGCCAGCACCTGTGCTGTCCCCAGCAGTAGAAAAAGCTGTCCTGTCCTGGCCCCAGCAGTATAAAAAGCCACCCTGGCAAGTAGCTCAGGGCTACTAGCTCTCAGGAGCTTCTGGGGCCCAGCCAATTGGTACCTGGGGACACTACCCCTTGTGCCAGCTGGATTGCTGAAGCAGCCCTGAGAGTTCCCTGCACCCTCTACCCACTGCAGCAGTCTGGCAGCGGGGGCTGCTGCCTGCTGGTGCTCTGCTGTGCACCTGCCAGACTTGGATGGGGACTGCAGAGCCAGTAGAGGCATCTGCCCCTCTGGGCCAGCTGCCAGTGGACTGCGATTGCTGGGTTGGCCTTTGTGCGGCACTACTGCCATTTGTGCCCCCTGCCTGGCCATCTGGGCAGTTATCACCTGGAAAATGTTCCGGGTGTGGTGGCCTGCTTTGAACTGTCAAACCATGTCCTCCTGGCCCCATTTGGCCAGGGGGTCTGCCACATCCAGATGGGTCCAAGGTGCCAGCTCTGAGCAGGCAGGGTCCTGCTACTGGCCTCCCTAGCAGGAATTCTGGTGTTCCCTATTGGAAAACTGAAAAATCCCTGGTAAAAAAAAATTCCAAAATCACCCTCTAAAATACACCCAAATCCATGTGCCTCCAGAAGTAAAACAAAAGACCACTATAAAGAGAGAGAGAGTGAGACAGAGACAACGATCAGTTGGACAGTGTTTTATTGATATATCTACAATGTTAAAGCAAGTTTTTTATCATAATAATAAAGTGAACTCTAAATACAGGTTTCATGAATTCATGAATACATATTTTGTTGCCCTCCCACAGGGCAATGGCCCCTACACAAGGGGTTGGTCCCTTACACAAGGCCTACAGCCCCCCCAACATGGGGTTCAGCCCCCACACAAGGGGTTCAGCACCCCTACAGAGGGTTCAGCCCCCACACAAGGGCTACCCCCCAACAGGGGATACAGCCCCCCAAAAGGGGGTTCATCCCCTACACAAAGGGTTCAGCCCCCCCAAAAGGGGTTCAGACCGCCAACAGGGGGTTCAGCACTCTCACAAGGGGTACGGCCCCCCAACAGGAGGTTCATCCCCCACACAAGGGGTACGGCCCCCCAATGGGGGCCAAATGGCCCCCGCAGGGGCTACCACCCCCCTGCAAGGCCCACATGCCCCACCCCAGCCCCCCAATTGCTGCCCCATCTGACCCCATCCCCCACCTGCTGCTGCAGCCCCCCAATGGCTGCCCCACCCATCCCCACCCCCCAACTTACACCCCCGGGCTCCCAAGGCTACCCCCACAACCCCAGGCACCATCACTTAAAAACAAACCCAGAAAAAGAACAGAAAAAAATGGGAAAAAAAAGCCTCTGCTTACCTGAGAAACAGGGGTGGTGGGGCTCCAGGGCCTCCTGGTAGAGCCCCCCGGGCAGCACAGGACAGCACAGGGGCAGGAGGGCTTAGGCAAGGCCCCAGGCAGCCACACGGCAGCTGCTTCAACTGTCAGTAAGTGCCGGGGGAGGTTGTTTTTTTTTAAGTATGGAGTGGGGGGCAGGGATGGGTGGGCTTGGGGGGATGGGGCCGGACATGGCAGGGGGAGGGGGCCTGGGGGGCTGGCAGGGGGAGGGGCAGGCTGCGGCAGGGCTTGGGAAGCTCAGGGGGTTGATGGGGGTTGCGGGGGCAGAGGGAGTGGGCGGGGCCAATGGGGTCCCCCCCACAGTCCCTTCCCCCCTCCTCCAGCCCCCCTGACCCCTTACTCACTGGCACTGGAGCCCTGCTGCGGAAACACGCGGCCTGACCAGCCGCATGTTTCAGCACCAGGGCAAGGGGCAACCACAGAGACGCTCTGGCAGCCATAGTGTCTCTTTGGAGGACCCAACCTCCAGTTGCCTCAGTTGCCACGCTTTTTTATACTTGGGTTTTTTTAGACCCCTGGATATCCAGGGATCTAATTTTCTCCCCACGCTGCAAGTCTGCAGTGCGGGGAACATTTTTTTGTTCCCGCACATGCCTGTTGCCCCGCCTCAAAGGGGTTTGAGGCAGGGGAAGAGGCACATGCGCACTCATGTGGATGCACCCACAGAGCCTGGCTGGCTACCATAGCATGGCTCTGGATGGCCAGGCTCTGTTTCTGATGATGTAAGCTGCTGCTATGCACCATACCACTTTTTTTAAGCAGTTTTTTTTTACACCAGGATTTCCTTTTGTCAAATTTTGGTACTGTGCCACAAATGAGCAGTGCGGCAAATGGGTGCGCATGCATCGTGTGCAGTTTGTGGTGCCACAAACAGGTTTGAAGCACTGCATGCCACACTTGTGCACTCATATGGATAAGTCCATTGTGGTACCACTATAGAGGGTGACCCGGCTAGTTAGAATAAACCATCATTAGCAAAAGGATGTTTGACAAGGAAACTTGTCATCAGTTGTGTGTGTGTGTTCTTGCCATTGAATCTTTAACCTAATAAATTAATAAATAGCAAGCATATATGAACTTAATTAAATTAATAAAACAAGTTACTGGGTTTCCAGGAATTTTGAAATCATGTCTTTACATGATTGATTAAAAATGTTTTCCAAATATAATCATTACAGTTGAATAAGATAAGATATTTTAGGAAAAGAAGAAGCAAATGGCTTAGATTACCTGTTTTCAGTCTAGAATGTGATCTGGTCTCTGTAAAATGAAATTCTTTTTATGGACTGTAGGAGTAGTGGAAGCAAAAAAAATCTAACAACTTTTAGGATTAGCTTGATCATTTTATGAAAGGGATTACATGATGTAGTTCTGTGCAATAGCAAGGGACTTGAATGACTCAGGAGGCCTTATGCAGTCCTGTGTTCTTATGCACAGTATTTTATGGAAGTACTATAATGGGGATGGAAAGGAAAGGCAATAATTTTTTTCTATAAAGCCAGATTTTTTTTCCACACTGTTGGGATCTACACACGTAGGCAACTTCCCAATAATCTGACTGCAAATGAATCTGTAATAAATATTAGATCTAATTAGGAAAGGTGACAGTACAAGAAGCTGCATCTACAATAATGGGACTGAAGCTCTTGATTGTGCTATACTAACAGCCTGCTGTGTGATTTTTGGCAAATCATGCCTGTGGCAGGGTACTGGTGGTGCCTGCCACTTTATGGACTGGGCCAGGGACAGACAGGTGCCTAATTAGGGCAGCCATTTTAAGGCCCAGCTCCCTGAGCTGAGTGCAGTTCATGATTGGTCAGCAGAAGAGAAACATCTCTCTGCTGAGCTCTGCCAGGAACACATTGGAGGTAAGGGTGAGGCTATGGGGATGGAGGTGGCCTCATCTATCCTGGGTAAGACATGAAACTGCACCCTGCTGGGGAAGGGGGGATCTTGTGGGGCTCCCTATGGTGGGGGAGTCCCCAAGAAATGCCAGGCCAATTGCCTTCCTGGTGAAAGGGGGCACCTTATAAACCTAGCCTCCACATCCCTGGTGGGTTCAACTGGTACAGGGGGAGCCCAGGCTCATGGGAGTCCTGAAGTAGGGCCCAGGTTGGTGGAGGGCCCTGGAGCAGTTCCCAGGCTCTTTGTGAGTCCTGTGGCTGCAGGGACCCTGAGAGGGGGCCAGGCACAGCTACACCCACCCTAGCTTCACAGGGTGTAATACCCCGAGGCAGAGTGCCAGATAGGGCTGCGGCCACCTGAGCCAGAGAGGGTGGCAGACCACAGTGAGCCCCAGTGAGGGGGTGGTGTGCGAGCCCCAGTGAGTGGGCCGAGGGCTTGGAGCCCAGTATGTGTTTGTCTGTTTGTGTGTGTGTTTTATGAAAGACCCAGTGCAAACCACTGGTGGATTCCATCTGTGAGACTTGGGCCACAATGTAGGGGTAGAGCAGAGCTGTAGCTATCCCCCTAAACATCAGGGTTCAAAATGGGCAGCCTCCTGCCTGATTAATATCCCAATACTATTAAATCAAGGTGTGGCAGACGAGTAAGGTGGGCAGCTAACCCATAGACAGGAGGTGGGCTAGTGTTTGCACCATGCATGAATGCTTGCCCCTGTCACAATGTCTGCCTCTCCAGGATTTGGCTTTTCCATCTAAGAAAAAGGGATTCTGTCTTACTGACATTGTATAAATCTATGGTTCCCTGGCAGGCATTACATTTATGGCACATGCAATACCTTAATCGGGCCATAAACTGTAACATGCCACATACACAAGCAATCCATGGTATGATAAAACAGCAAACCAGGCACAAAGATTTTCCACATTTGATGATGATGATTGTTTGTATTGTGTTTTAATTTGAGCATGTAGCATGAGCATGCCAGAGTGAGAACCTAGGACTAGGACAGTATCCCCAAGTCTCAGGCTCTCTGTGCGCCTGGGACATTTGAAGCTGCACAGTGCATTTGATGCTGTAATGCTTTAGAAGTTGTGGTGCACAGGCTGTATTGTATGTTTCAAGAAGCAGCGGTTGGTTGTGTCTTGGACCTAGACTGAGGCTGCCTCTTGCCTGGTCAGCTGTATCCTGAACTCAAAAGCTTCCTCTTGCACACTCCCATTGGTCAGCTAATGAGCAGAATTGAACAGGAACAGCCCTGAATTCCAGCCCCTGGCCTGGGATGAAGACATTGCTGTCCCTTGACAATTTTGCTGTGCAGCTCAGCATCAGAAAACCAGTCCCCAATGCCAGGCTGTCTGGCAAACTTTTAAAAGACCAGGTCCTGTCCTTCATGGCAGGATATATGATTGTTGGGATCCAGGGTAAAATTTCTTAGATCTCTTCACAAGATAAAATTAATATCTGATAGATTCTTATTATGATGAGCTTATTTGATGAGCTTTAGATAAAGCACCCCCACTGCCATTTTTAAGTGTGGGATGCTGATACAGAAAATACTCCAGGCACTAATTAAAGTGGACCTCAGAACAACTCTAATTAAAGCCCCCACCACACACACACTCTCTCTCCCTCTCTCTCTCCCTCTCTCCCTCTCCCAGAGCACATGTATAAATGCCCTGAGGGCCTTGTTACACATTACACTTTGAGCTGCTCAAATGTTGATAGGTCTTAGTGCTACCTTGACTTTAGAGCAGTCACATTTCAGGCCATCAGGGGCCTGGCAGACTGACAGGTAATAATCCCCCTCCCTCCCATTCTGGGCTTTCCTCCCTACCCACCCCACACAACTTATTTGTGGCTGCCTATGCTGTCTGTCTCAGGAAGAGCCGGCAAGGAAAGGTTGACCTGCCTGCCCATCCCCCATTGCTGCTGGGCTGCTGCTCTTCTCCAGGCTGAGCCCAGCTCCAACAACAGCAGCAGTGGCCAGAGAGGAATCCAGGCAGGCAGGTTAAGTCTAACCTGCATCTTCCCCTAGGACAGCATGGGCAGCCACAAGTAGGGGAAAGGGAGCAGGGGAACAGTGAGTGTGGGCAGGACAGGATGGGGTGCTGGGGAGGGCAGGAGACAGTGGCTTGAACCAGGCCAGTGGCAGAGGAGGCAGGTGTAGTGTTTGCAATAACGTGTAGCCTACAGTGGCTACAAGTTAGTGTAACACAGATCAAAGAGAAACCTAGGCTGGAGTGGTATAACTTTGAGCCACCTAAAGACGGCTAAAAACTAGTTTCAGGCATTGATGTGTGGACAATCAAAGGGTTAAGAGCTCCAGGAGCTGCCTAAATAATGTGTAACAAGCAAGATGTAAGGCACTCTCATGGAGTGATTAAGAACAACTTACTGCAAGTTTCTAGTAGGGATGTAAATACCTATTTAAAAAATCACCATTTGAAGTGTTGCAATTACAGCTGTTAAACAACTAATTGGTATTGCAATTCTTGGCCTGGCCCACCTGGGACTGCTCTAGCCTGGCCTGCAGGGTGCCCCTTCCCAGCCTGGCACCAGTGGGGGACTTCCAGCCCCTCAAGGTGCAACAGATTCAGTGGTTCCCTAGGGCCCCAGCTCCATAGGGCCACACCCCACAAATTGGGGAGGTGGGCCCGAGTCCGTGCCTGGGCGCAGATGGAGTGGGCAGGTGGGATGGGACATGGGGCTGAGCTGCAGGCACAAGCGAGCCACCCTCTGCCCCCCCACCTCCACCCTGCTCCCACCAGGCCCCGAAACCACCATGAGTCTGGCCAGGGGGTATGCACAGGTGCTCCCAGCAGCTGCACCATCAGAAGCCACTGCATCCAGTTGGGTACAGGGATGGGGATGGGCAACGCAGCACTGGGCTCCAGCCCACAGCTCCATGAAGTCAGATGTGTGAATGCTGAATCCTGGGCCAGTGCCTGCCCCACCCCACCTGCTGCAAAGGAGGGGCTGGAAGCTGCAGAGCCAGAGGCCAAAGTATTGACAAGCCCTGGGTGGCAGCAGTGAGCTGCAGCGGGCTGGAAAAGCCCCTCACTACTGGCACATGGCTTCCTGGGGCCAGCTTCAGCAGTGCAGGAGATTGGGGAGGGAAGTGGCAGCAAGCCCTGCCCTTGTAGACAGCAGAGTAGAGAGGAGGTGGGAGGGGGCAGTGTCACTAATATCTATAGCTAGACTTTGCAGACTCCAGTGCAGCCACTTGCAGCCTCCCCACTGCCTGCTGCGAGTAGCTTGCACTCCATAGTGGGTGGTGGGGCCTACCTGAAGCCCAGGTTGCTCATGGCAGGCAGTGAGGAGGATGCAAGCAGGTGCACTGGGGTCCACAAAGTCTATAGGTACTAGTCACCCCTCCACTTCTCCCATCTCCCTCCTGCCCTGCTTCCTTCTGGTTCCTGCTGAGGCAACGCACGGCTTTCCTTACCCCCTTCCCTCCCAAACCACACTCCATCCTGTGGTCAACAATAACCTTTAAGCTAGAACCAATTATCCCTGGGCATATTGGTTAAATGATTAATTCTTTAACCATTCACATCCCTAGTATCTAGTAGCCCCTTCATAGCCATCTGCAGATTATTCTGCCTCTAATGCCCCTCAGGCAGGGCGCTGAGGAGGGAGCCATATGTCATCTCTGCTTGGGGGAAAATTTCTCCTCTGATGACCCATGTACTCTCCCAGGTTGCATGTAGGGAGCATTGCAGGGACAAGAATACAGCCCATTCCACCCTGAGCTACAGGAATTCTTGCCCTGTCACTTCTGGACCATACAAAGTCTTAATCTGTTTTATCCTTTGTGTTGTAGGATATTGTGAGGAGCAGTTTTACTTTTTTAGGAGCATTTTTATTTTTTAGTTTGAAGTCATTCACAGTCTCTCACCAGAGCTTGAACCAAAATGTATTCATGTCTTTATTTCCTTGAGCAACTACTACTTTCCTTCATCTGTCACCAACACTAGGTCTCCATATATTTAGCAGTCTGTTAATTGAAAAAACAAATGGAGGGTCTATAAGAAAAGCTGGTAAGCAGTGTAATTTTCTGACTAACATCAGGGACTTGGACTAGGGTTCTGGTCCCAGTTCTATTTGCCTTATATTACCTGAGTATTCTCTTACTCTTGCAATTTAACTGTGAGCTCTTTGGGGTAAAGTCTATTTTTCCTATCTGTTTATATGTTGACTAGCACAATGTCAACCTGATCTCAACTGGAGCATCAAGCTAATCTTGTAATAATACAATAACAAATTCATGAAAACTTAAACACAGACATGTGTCTTAGCAAAACAAAAGTTACATTTGAATATATTTGGTACAGAAGAACCCAAATGTGACATGCCTTACATTTTTTCAGGTCATTGAAATCATTCTCTGTATTATATGTAAAGTATAGGTGACCTTTATTCTGGCATGTCTTAAATGTTGGGTCCTTGACTTTGCAGCTGCAATGTTCTTTACATGTAGTGTGAAGAGTGTCAATTGTCAAGCGGGTAGTTTTTGTGATTCTAAATAGTTGTAAAACTGATTTCCAAAAAAAAAAAGGAAGTCACAATTAGATCTATCAAAACTTTAAGTGGCTGCTCTACAGGAGATGTAATATATTTCAAGATGGGGTTTCATTCTGAATTTGAACAAAAACAATTAATGTAAAACATACTTTTGAGGAAAATCATTTTAGGTCAATAGCATTCTATGTCAATAAAAAACAATGTTTACTTATTCATAATTCAACAAGTTTTGAAACAAACTATCAAAATGGCCAAATAGGGTCAAAAGAGAGCTGTTAGTCATTAGTAAGCAAAGGAAAACCATGTAGTTGATTATGCAGAGAATAGAGAAAAAAAGGTATTCCCATTACTTGTTCAGATATAAACAAGCAAAATAATCCTTGAGTTACCGAGAATTTATAACTGCTGTTTTATACACGGATATCCTGATCCACAGGAGCTGTATATAGATATGGCCCCAAAGGTACCTTGTGGTTTTTTGTTTAAATAAAAACAGGTGTGTTTAATTTCAGATCTTTACTGAGCAGAAGAATCAGACTAATGCTTGCCATCTATAGAAGAGCAAAATTATAGAAGAGAAAGATTCATGCAGTTGGTCCAATAAAAGATATCACTCCCAAAAATCCTTGCTTCTTTCATAAAACTAAATGTTATTTACATATGCATAAAGGATATTACAAAGAACATTTTTTTTTTTTAAATTACACAATTCAAATTGAGATCAGCATTAAAGGATTACATGTTTGGCAGATGGATTTCTGCTATAAGATTATTGAGGAGTTGAAGATCAGATGATAATTTAAATTATGGATCAATTGCTCTTTCTTGTGCCAAGAGCTAAATTTTATGTTGGTAAACTGAAACATCCTCTTTGCTTAAAGGCTTGTGTACAGAAAAGATTGCTTACCACTTATGAACACTTACTATGAAATCAATGATATCATGCAAGAATATGAGCCCTTGTGGAAAGCATAAAAGAATTTTATCAGGTAAAAGTAGCTATAAATGCAAGAGATTTGTAAGAGCTCTTTACAAAGGGGAAGAAAGGATAATTAGCCTAGATAGTTTTGTCTTTCTGGTTTTTTATTTTGGAACTTTTCCCACCTTTTTATTTCTCCCAGAAATCATGACCTGTAGCATACAGTATCTGTAAATTAAAAATTAACAAATCAAAGTTAATGAGGAAATAGTCAGTCGGATGATCCTGTTACCGATCCTTTAGTGCCTGAACAGTAATTAATTTAATCAGAGGCATCATTGTAAAAACTATTCACTTTTGGAATCCCTAGATTCAGGGTTGTGCAGTATGCTCTGCTCTTGAAGAGTACTTGTATGTGTTTTTCTTGATGGCATCATCTGAGATGCTTGTGAAGGAGGAAAACAAATCACTTAAAATTGAGCCAGCTTTGAAGGACTTGTGCTATTTTACATAGCCTCAGGCTCTGTGGGAGTCTGGGTATGCCTCTGAGCTTGTAGAGTGGCTCAGTGATAACTACAATATGATACATCTCTCACTTCAGGTAAAACTCCATTTAATTTCAAAGAACATAGGCTTTTGCACATAGAAGCTGATCTTAGTCACTCCCTTTTCTGTAGTTTTAATGATGAAATTGTGGGGGGGTTCATCCAAAGCCATTGTCATCACTGTGCAATCTAAAAATCATTTAAGTAAAGTAATTTTTTGGAAAGTAAATCATTCCTGTCTTAAAGTTGGGTAATATTCAATGAAATATCCCAAGACAGCTATTTCTGTGAAATCAAAATAAATTAAATTTGATCATTCCTTTCCTAAATTCTACAAAATATAGATTCAATAAAGCTGCAAAATAAAGTTCTTCAACCATCAGTGTACAAGATGCATAGAATGCCCCTATGGTGGTGGTGTCTCTTAGAATTTACATATGTACATCTGTGACCATGCATTTTGAGGGATTTTTAAGTGGTGGAATGCTGAGATTTCATAAGCATAACTCTATAAAGGGGTTTGGGTTTTGTTGTTTGCTAGAAATAAATTAAGCTCAGGAGCTAAATAGAAAGAAACAGAGAAATAGCCAGGGGATCCAACATTATGCTTTTTGGCTAAAAGAAATGAATTATTGACTGCAATATTCTATATGCACATGTAAATATAGGAATTCTAGGATTATTGCTTGAAAGATAATCATTGGCTATTTGACTTTGTTATCACTAGAACTGGGCTGAACAAACCTTTTCCACAGAAGAGGAGTGAATGTGGATGAAGAGAAGGCTGCCACTCTTTATCCTGTCTCCAAAGCAAACAGTAGGGGCTTCATTGGCTTTTGGCTCAAATCCTGCCAGGGGAATAAGTGTTACTGATTTCCCTTGTTAATACACGATCCCTTCTTCCCTTAAATGTAGGATTCCATATTGTCTAGCAATTCAAGAAGAAAATCAAGATATTTTTAACTAGTGTGAAAAAAAAAGAGTAGACCCTTGCATCAGAATAATTTCTAATAATTAATTTATTTTGCAACAAAAGGGATATCTTGCAGCCATCATAAATACTGAATTCATATTGTCATTGGTATTCATAAGGGCACTGCATTATATATAAAACTTTCTCAAACAAATTTATCCCTTCCTGTCAAATATTACTAATACATGAGCATATTTATTAGACCATGAAAGAATTAGAAGATTAAGGTTCAAACTAAGGAATAGATTTCCATTACAATGAGGTAGGATTTACATGCATGCTTGATACCCTAAATATATTATCTCTCTGTCCACCTGCCTATCTTGCCAGAATTTAAGATGCATTAGGTCAAAACTTCAGTATCTTAAAGAAAATATCTCCCCTCAGTGTTCAGTTATAAGTTCCTGCGGCCCTAAGGACAGATTTGTGCAACTAAAAATGTGAGCTCAGTCCAATTTTTAAACGAAAAATGTTACTGAACCCCCAAAGAATGAGAGTTGCATTTTCCAACCTTGATGCAAACATTGGCCTTCAAAGTACAAATGTCTAGTGTGCATGGAAAACAACACGTGGTTGCAGCTAACAGTTGGGTAGGCAAAAGCATTGTCCATAATATCTCTGGGACTTGATCCATTACCAGTTACAGTCCCATTTTCTTCAGTGATGCCACATAGGTGCTATGTCATGACAGCCTTTGATCATGCCTAGGAAAATCTGAATCTGATGTTGAAATTTCTGATCCAAAGGTATAATCTGGCTTTAACTCTGCTTCCTATGTTTTCCCATGCTATTCTTGGCTTGCAGATTTCCCCATTAAGCTGTGCATTTGAAGGAATCTCTTGTATTAGTTAAAGAACCTGGAAAAGTAGAGAAAAAAACATGAATGAATTATTGGGAACGAGAAATCTCTGCTCTTGGAACAGATTTTGAATGTGTGTAATGCTCCAGAGAGGTCTGTGTGCTAATGACAGGAACTTAAATGAAAAGATTCCAAAGCATTCTGAGTGTATGTTCTCAGACAAAATGTAACCTCAATTTAACCTATCTCTACCCAATTTAATCTGTGTTAAGTATGCCAGCATATATTTAGGCCTTGGCTATTCTTAAAAGCTTTACCAGCGGAGCTATATTGAGCTAAGCCAGTAGAAACACCATTATACTAGTATAACAGTGATTAACCAGAATAGCTTAATTTGCTTTACTAAATGGGAATAAACTGTAAGGCATGAAAATATCTGTGTTGCATTTGGGCAGGAATTATTAAAGATCTGACCAGCAGTAATTTTCAAGTGAATCTCTGATAGGAAATCTCCCTGGGGCTACTGTAGATATTTTATTGAAAATGGAAGATACAAATGAACCCCACAGTTGAAAATCGCCAAGGCACTAGCACATTTATGAATCTCTCCTTCAGCAGGGAAGGCTGGGGTCTGAGCAACCTCTTCTCTACCTGATTTAGAGGTTTCCTATATTTCAGTTTCTTTCTAAAATCAGTTAGCAACTTCTTCTCCATCTCACCTGTTGGAACTAGAGGACTTTGTATACAGATATACTTATAACCTCTCCAGCAAAGGCCTTTATTATAATATACCAAAATGTATCTGTAGGAAGGGGAACAGCTCAAGAAGGAAAGATTGAAAAAGAAAGGGTACATACAGACATTACACTGAAATCAGGTTAGGTCAATTTAAGTGCCAACTGTATGTACGTTCAGGGAGTATAGATTGGGCAAAAAGGGCTGCCCTGATCCAACTTAACTCACTTGAGGTGCACTATGTAGATGGGGCTAATTCATGTCCACTCTGACCAAATGTCTGACATTTTAAAAATATTTATGAGACCAAAAAAAAAAATCCAGCTTACTGCTAATAATACTGTACACTCATTCTTTTTCCTGTTATTGTTATCAATTGTTTTTTTTTCTCATTTTTGTATGAACTATATAGTTGCATACTGTGGAGGTGAAACCTGGAGGATCATTGGGTAAATTAATTTTGCCTCTTCTCTTGGAGCAATGGTTGGGATACTATGTAACATGATTCCACAAGCATCACAGAAAGACTGAGAGTATTTATAAAGTGATCAAGATTGCCTTAAAAAACAGGCTAGAAAGTAATACTCTGCAAGGGGTTTTATATTCTTGTTTATGATAAAAGGGAGGGTGAGGGGATTACAGAGGGTTCTGGAATAATACATTTCACAAGTACAACGTAATTGTTTTAACCCTTTAGGATTGCAAGTTATAAGTTAGATGACACCCCCCCCCCCCCCACTCTAACCTGCCTCTTAAGGAGATCTGGGTTTTCTGCTTTCAGATGGAGAAGGGAAAATGCTTTACATATTATCATAATGTGAAAGAAGAAATCTCTTAAGAGTCATTCTAGAGAAACAATATTCCCCTCTTTGAAAAAAAGGAAATACTGATTGACACTATAACCTACTCTTAAACTGTAATTGTGCTTGCATACATAGAAAAGAGTTGCTGCAGACATACAACTACACTAAAAGTGTGTCTATATGTGCATTTACTGTGCATTAAAGTTACTGCACAGTAACTTACTGTGTAGTAAGTGGGAATAGGGCTAGCGTCTACATGCGCAGTTGACCTGGGACTAGATTTAGTCCCAAGTCAGAGCAGCTTGCCATGTCCCCCTGTGGCCACTGTGGGGGAGCTCCAGTCTCCGGTCACATGGCTGCCAGTACTTGGCAGCCATGCTGAGGCCAAAGGCAGCTGCCAGCACTTGGTGGCCATCTTAAAAGCACACCTCCACCCTCTGATCCCTGCCAGCCCCTCCCCTGCCCTAGAGCTGCATGCCCAGTGCAGGGTCAGCACATGGCAGCTCCCTCCCTGCCCACCCTGCCTCCCTGTGCCACCCCTCCCCTTGCCCCTGCCAGCAGTGCCCAGCACCCCACTGCTCGAGCTGCCCACTCCAACCCATCTGCCCCACGGCTCACACACCCCTGATCTCCTGCCCAGCCCCAGCGCCACTCCAGGACATACACGTAGGAGAAACCATACAAACTTTATTATTACAACAAACCCCCACATCCCTCCTCCCTCCCCCCTCAATGAAGATAGTCCCCTCCCCCTCACACACAGTAC
Organism: Alligator mississippiensis; assembly: GCF_030867095.1. NCBI lineage: Eukaryota > Metazoa > Chordata > Crocodylia > Alligatoridae > Alligator > Alligator mississippiensis. The sequence continues at coordinate 254,693,973 of NC_081824.1, read as the reverse complement.
CCCTCCACAACCCTCTCCACCCACCAATAAAAACCCCATTCTCCAAATTTGAAAGACACTTCACATGTCTGACCCCATCCCCAAGTCTATCTGCAAGGGCCCAGCACCCCAGCTGCAGACAGTTCCCCTGTAGGTCTGGGGGCTGCAGCAAAGGCCAGGGATACCTGCAGCCAGCAGGCACTGCAGCACCTGCTTCATGGTGTTGCCAAAGGCCTCCTGTGGGGCGGTGGATGGGACCCAAGGCCCCTCTGGGGCCAGGGTGAGGCTGCTAGTGGCTGGGCCACTAATGGGCTCCAGCTGGCCCACCAGTGACTGGCAAACCCAACTGGAAAACAGGCCCAGCTGGAAAGGTCCTGCATTACGGCACAGTAACACGTCTATACATGCATTGCTATGCAGTAACTAATCAGATGTAACCGGATGCAGGTATCAAATTTACATCCAATCTGCATAAGCTGCCATAGTTACTGTGCAGTATGGGCATGCACATGTAGACATGTGTCCATACTGCGCAGTAATTTTGGTTACTGCACAGTAAATGTGCATATGTAGACATGCCCGAAAAGTCGTTAAAAAATTATCAAATCAGTTTTTATTCTGAAGCAGTGTGCAACTTCTGGGCCAGGTACAGCCATTCCACTTTTTGCTGTATTAGTGATCAGAAATCAGCCTATACCTGTAACAGAACAGAAGTTCAGCACTCAAAGCTGGCGTGCACACATAGACTGGTTTAAAAATAGCAGAACCCAGTCTTAGATTCGCACCCCCACCAAAAGGCGAATGTGTATTCTGATCACTGCCAATCTAAGCTACCCTGCTTACAGAAAACAGTGTAACTTCGATCAATTCTGCATCGGTCTTTTTGAATGTCTGTACCTTGCCCTACAGTCCCTTACTGCCTCTGACTGGCAAGCTGTCCCCTGAGGGACCATTTCCTAATTCCCAACTGCCTCAGTCTCAGCTAGGGACCATCTCTAAGTTCGAACTTCTGTCACTAAATCTGCAACCTGATTGCCCACTTTTCCTTGGGTTTATGCATTCTGAGAGTCTTCCAGTCTACACAATTATATTTTTTGTTTCATATACTGCAGAAAGTGAACAGTACTCAAATAATGAGTAGCTCTTCAATATTTTCTTTTATTATCATTGCTCAATGTTCATTGCATATTTTCACAGTTGTGCTATTTACTGCCTTATTTACCAGATAGTTATTCAAACCTTTTTCTAAGGGCTGAATTTTCTATTTGTATTTTCTGTTTTATGGGCTGTCCATCACTCTAGGATCAAAGCACTTTACAAAAAATTGATTATTTAGTTTCACAACACCTTGGTGAAAGGGCAATTATGATCTTTGTTTTATAGATGGAAAGTGGGGTACAGAAAGATTAAGGCCAACACTGGGGTGCACAATTTGAAATCCCCAGGGCTTGATTTTTCAGAGTTCTTAATGTATTCAAAGCATATCTCCCATTGATTTTATTTGCAGCTATGAGGTGTCAACCTGGACACCCAGAAAATGAGGAATATACAGCTAGTGACCACCTATGAAAGGTTTCCTGTAAGTGATTTGACTAGCATTGCAGTGGAACTCTTTTGTCTTTGACAAGGATAGAATCTAATTTTCCAAGACATCATTCAACTGCCTTCATTGTTAGCCCATCATCTCTTTTCCTGCAGTCCCCTGCCTTTCTCCACATCTTTCAAGTTCTGCAACAAATAAGGCAGGGGTTAAAAGGACAAACGACCTCCTTCACTGTACAACCCCATTTTTTGCCACAGCATATGAACTGAATGAGGCAAGAATCCTGCATGAGAAAAAAATAATGATCACATACTTAAATGTTGTGCCATAATGAACGTGCAGAAGAGATCTAAATTAAGGTCTTGCAGGAAGACTTGCCTCTGGCTTTTCCAAAAGTATTGAGTATTTGACTACTTCACTTTTATGGTCTTTTAATGTGTATGCATGTGTGTATGTCTGTTTTCTCCTAGATGTTTTTAAAAGCAAACAGAAGGAAAACAATCAGTCCCATGAGAATATGGTGAAACCTACATGGCAGAAGGCAGAAACTAAAATAGGCCATCAGCAGGGTTGGAACATTTAGATTCCCTGCACAGGCCACCGCCTTTCAATGCCTTCAATAATGAAGCATGTAAAAGCAATAGAAGTGTGTCATCCTCTAGCACTCAGATATACACCCTTTGCCAAGGGGTTTCAAAGCTTTCTGCTATGGCTTCTTGTGTTCAGTTCTAGGTTCTGTAGTGGGATGGTCATCTTGCAGTTGTAGAAAATTTCTACCAGTCTCCTTCCTTTCCACCCATCCCTCCCCACCCTTCCCCAGAAGCACTGTTCCTTACAACCTGTGCCAATCCTAGCTTTACCTCACTCCTAGCTCATTGTATCAGTCCCAATATCCATCATTAACTGTCCCATCGTGTCCCAGTCTCCTTGGCAAAGTTATAAGCCACCAAAAACTGTAATGTAAGCATTAAGGAACCTTTATAGGTAAAACTAATTGCACTGACTACAATTAATACTTTGCATTTTTGTGTGTTGCACTTTGAATATAGAGGTTTTCCAAGGGGATTGTAACAGTGGGGACAAAGTATAACTAGGCTTCCTTCAGGCAAGCAGAAACTGAACTGTATCACAGAGTTGTGAGACTGACAAAAAGAAGGCATGACAAATTTGAATCTAATAGACTAACCAGATCAGAGGGTGCTGTAACAAGTTACCTTTAAGCCATTCTAAATCTCTTGAGTCTTAGGGCATGTGTAGATGAAATGGGGGCCCTAAATTGAAGCAGTGGATTTTAAAAAACACCGCTTCAGTTTAGGGCTGATTAAACCCCCATGTCCTGCACACACCCTGCTGACTTACCGGCCTCTCCAGATGGGAAGGGAGGGTGAGCTGCCAGCGGGCAGAGCAGGCCCTGGGCTGCAGGTGGGGCTGGTGCTTCCCTCTACAGCAGCTGTGCCCCCCCACAGGCAGCACCCACCCTCAGGCACCCAGCTCGGGCAGTCCCAGGGGGGCACCACAGCCACGGAGCACCAGGCCCTCATGCAGCAGGCAGGCTTCCTTAAAGGAGTTTTAGGTTGCTGCGCCCCAAGTCATTTAAGGTGCATTACGCCACCAAATTTCCTACAGCGGCTGGAATTAATGCACAATACGCCACTGAGGCATGCAAACACCAATGACATTAAAGTAGTGCAAAAGCATTTAGCCCACTTTAAAGTGTCGTGCACACATGCCTCTTGTTTCATCTACACACGGACGGCTCTAGTGGTATGAAATTTAGGACAGTTTCAGAACAATTGCAGGTTAAGTCTTAAATCTCTGACCTGCACAACTGTGATTTGCCACTAGAGGGCCTGGCAAATAGGAGTACATCCAGGGGCCAGGACTCTATCCCTACTCTGGGAGTGGAGCCCCAGGGGTTAAGCACAGCAAGAGAATGGAGCCTAAGGTAGCATACTTCCCTGGCTTCATGCTCTCACCACCTGAAGACTTTACTCCCTGTGTGAAGCCACTGAGAGTTAACGGTCACAACCCCAGGAAAATAAGCCTCCCCAGGATCCATGCTGTCACCATACTCTGCACTAGGAAGCCCTCCCCTCCACCCCCCAGGAACATGGGAGGTAGGAGAAGGAAGTCTCACACCTTTCTACCAAATTCTCCTAGCTAAGAGGAGGTGGGACAAAGGCTTAGTTCTCTGAGAGATGGGTTACATGCCTGACCACCAGCCCAAGGTCCCAGATTGGGTCTCCTGGGATCTTTGGGAGTGGTAGCATGGGGCCGTATGGGCTGGGATCATACCCACTGCAGGAAGTTGGGGTATCATCTTGGGGCCAGTACCACCCCATGGGCAGTAGAGTTTGGAAGGGTAGAAATGTTGTCAGGTGCAGAGGGGCTGGAAACCATGAATCCTAGGATGCTGGATGACTGCAAATTCGTCCCTTTATCTCCCTGGAGCATGCTAACCATACACTATCTTGATTTAGGTAGAATGGCTCAAAGATAACCCTTGCCCAAAATGACATAGCTAAGACATTTAGGCTGCATCCAGATTGCCAGGGGCACGTGCTTGCATCAGCACAAATTGTAGCTGCACAAATTTGTGACACTACTTTGTGCTGCAGTGCATGCCACTGCACATGAGCTTTGTGGAGGAACAAATTGTATCGCTTCAGGCAAACTCCTATGCCCAGCTCCTACCAGGTCCCAGCCAGACTGTGTGCTACAGAGAGGGCTGGCTAGGGTACAGGATGCCTCAGCGCAGGGCTAGATGGCAGGCAGCCCCTGCACCGAGGCACCCAGTACCCCAACCAGCCAGGGAACAGCATGTGGGCTGGTTGCTGCCCCAGCTCCACATGCCACAGTGCAGGGGCTCTGCAGCAGAGCCCCCAAGCTAAGGCACATGGAGACAGGGCAGTAGCCAGTAGAACAGCTGGCTGGGGTATGGTATTCCTCAACATGGGGGTTCTGCAGCATGTGGAGCTGAGGGAGCAGACAGCCCTAGGCTGCTACATTTGTCTGGGCGCATGCTACTTTTGTGTGCTTTGCCCCGCTTTTTTATGAGGGCTTTTTTTGTTCCCAGGAAATCCTAGTAGCAATGTTGCCACTGTGCTGCAAATCAATAGCACAGTACACAGTTTAAAGTGTAAGGCATGTAGTTTGTGGTATCACAAAGGGGTGCATGGCGCCACAAACTACACGTGCCTGCATGTGTAGACACAGCCTTAGAGGGTACTCAGCACAGTTTAACACCCTTTCATGTGTGGACACTGCCACTTTAAGTGCCTTTAGAATGGTTTTAAGGTAACCTGTAACACCACCTAGAGATGCATAAGCTAATTTGTGCAAATGGTAATAATTCTTGTGGGTGATATCTTTTATCTTTTATTATTATGGTTGGCATAGACATAGAAAAGCTTTTGGGTATGACAGTGTCCTTCCTCAGGCCTCTAAGACTAAAGCAGACACAGCTGCACCAAATAGCAGATGGAACAAAAGCTTAAGTATGTTAATTATTACCTGTGAAGTGCAGGGGTTAGCAGGTATCAGGAAGATTATAATGGACCATGAGGTCACTGATTAAGTTAAGTCCCTGGTGCTTAGTGTCCAATAGGCTGATAGATTTCTGTTTCCATTCTTGTCTTGTAAAGGTGTTTGGGAGATTTCCTCCGACCACTAGATCTGAATTCAAATAGGGAGTGATTTTTCTGTGAATGTTCTCCTACCTGTGTTTTAGCATCTCTGTCCTTTATCTTTTTTCAATGATTGCTCATTCTCATGCCTAATTTTTTGTTGGTTTCACTCACATAGTTTCCATGAAGGCAGTTGATGCACCAGATGAGTTATAGCACATTCTGGGATAAATGTGTATGATCTATAGACTGTGATGGTTTTGCTGTGGGAAGTGTTATTTGCTTTGGCAGTAAAGATGTATAGATAGGTCTTGTATTTGAGGTGGGGCTGGATCCCATGAGGTGCCTGTTGATCATCAGGGAGTTTATTTCTGATGATGAGTTGTGCAAGGTTAGAGATCGGTTTGAAGGCCAGAAACAGGGGTCCTAGAAATAGTTTTCTCAAGGTCTGGTCCTTTTTTAAGTATAGGCTGTAGTTGTGTAATGATCCTTCTTATAGGTTCAATGGTGGATGGGGTAGTAGGTGACAACCAAGGCTATGCAGTCAGTGGTTTCTTTTTTTTCCCCTTGTACGTAGTAGGTTTCTACAGGGTATCTTGTATGGCTCTTTGAAAGATACTGGAGACACTCTGCTGGAGTGTCCTTACTGGATAAAGGGAGGTTTCAGTTTGGCAAGGTGGGTGTCACAAGTGTTCTTCTTAAAGCAGATATAGTAACTGTGATTGGGGTAATGGCTGGTTTGGTGGACGTAAGTGTGGCAGTTTGTGAGTTTTCTGTATATAGTAGTTTGTAGGGAGCCCTCCCGAGTGTAGATCACAGTGTCTAGAAAGTTAATGTTAGTGTAGGGGTATTCCAGAGAAAATTCGATTGAAGGCTGGTAATTATTGACTTCTCCTGTAAGTTTAACAAGTGAGTCCAGATGTTCAGTTCAGATGATAAAAATGTCATCTATGTAGCTTAGGTATGGTGCTGGTTTGATGGCACACTTTGTCTAAAAACTCCTTTTCCAGGTGACTCATGAAGAGGTTGACATAATGGGGAGCCCTCCTTATGCTCATAGATTTGCCCAATTGTGGAGGAAGTGCCAGTTGTTGGATGTTAAGTTATGGGTGAGAATGAAATGGATGATTTATGCAATATGTGGTTAATGTTCTGGGTCTTATTGAGAACATCTATAATGTCTTGTAGAAAATTTGCTCTTTGAGTGACAAGTAATTTTAGGGTGGTTCTTATGAATTTTTATAGCAGTCCAGTGAGGCAACCACAGTTAAATATGATGAGCTTGCCAGGGTTGCTCTCTTTGTGAATCTTTGGAAGCATATAAAATGTTCCTGGGGTAGAAGAGTTGGGGATTAAGGGAAGTCGTTTTCCCTGAAGCTGGTGGGGAAAGGATTTGATAATATATTCTGCTACAAGAGTGAATGCTGATGTAAGGTCTTCCCAAACTTCTTTATAGTAATTGGTGTCAGAAAGCTGTCCGTTAGCCTCACTGATATAGTTTTCATGGTTAAGCATGGTTAAATGCCATTAAAGCCCCTCCTTTATCCGTTGGTTTGATTATTATTTCATGGTTGGATCTTAGGGACTATGCGGCTTTTCTGTCTGAGGGAGAGAGGTTGTAGTGGTCCTGACTTTTGTTAAGAATTCCACTGTTAACTTTCTTCCTGAAATAGTCAATGTAGCAACCCAATGTTTGATTCAGTCTGCTGTGAGGTATCCAGTCAGATGTTATTTAGTTATTTGTTTTATCAGTTGTCGCACAAAGGTTGTCAGAGGTCATAACCTCAACACTACCATAAGCTGATCCAATTAGTCTACAAGGTGCAAATTTACCTTGCCTTATGCCTGACTTCAGACTACATGGCTAACTACATCTCTCTTTAAAAAAGTTACAGAAGAAACTATGGAAAACTCACGACATCTTGCTCCAAGTGTTGATTTACAGGTGCGTACAGTTTGGGTACACATGTGCAACTGCATTGGTTTAGGAACAGGTGTAGCTTAAGTGGTACAGCCTCCTTTCCAGGGACCGTATTACAGTGGTGTAAACATGCTGACACATTTACAGGAAAAAGATTGTACTGGTTTGAGCACCTCTTACATCAATATAACCACATCCAATTAAATTGTTTTGGTATAAAGTCACCCGAACTGACATTGTTCAATGGGAATAAAAATATATATAGACTAGGCTGTCTTACCTACTAACCACAGCCGTTCTGTGGCAATTGCCATATTTACTTGATTCCAAGACAAGGTTTTTTTCCCCATTTAACATGGGGGAACAGACAGCCAGGGGGCAGATGGCCGGGAGGCAGACAGCAGGAGGGAGCCACAGAGGGGCTGACATCAGGGAGGGAGCAGAGGTGGCAGTGGGGAGACAGGTGGAGCGGGGGCAGAGGAGGGGTAGAGGGGCAGAGACAAGAAGGCAGGCAGTGGGGAGAGAGCAGAAGTGATGGCAGGGGGCAAGCGAGCAGAGGTAGTGGGGGGACAGGTATGGGAGGGGCAGGTAGTGGGGGGCAGGTGCCAGGAGTACAGGCACTAAGTGGGTAGGCAAGGGCTTTGACATGCAGGCACAGGGTGGCAGGCAGCAGGGTGGTAAGTGGTAGGAGGGGGACAGGCAACAGGGGGCAAGGGGCACAGGTCAGGCCACTTGACTCTGCCACCACATGTCCTGCCACTGCCTGCCCCCTGCTGCTGCTTGCTCCGTTGCAGCAGTGGAAGAAATGAATTTAAGACAACCCTTCAGTAGTCAGATTCTGAACATAGAAGATTTTAACAAATTTATAAATTTTCCATATATAGAATCTTATTATTGGGGCATCGCTTTTAATTCGAAGTCCTCTTTTATTTGAGTAAATACAGGAGACTTGTATCACATGTCTGTATCCTCCTTATTTAAACTCAGGATTTACATGCTTGTGCATGTATGTGTTTATTCACATGATGGGTGTGTGGGTGTGTATGCACATTTCAGCATGTATAACTTCAGGTATTTACTCAGTATTAGGAAGTCTTCAGTGTTGGTTACACTAGCCATCTACTGTTAAGATTTTCAGAAGTGAGAATCTGTGTCTTAAAAAATGTCAGTTGAAAACTTCTTTGTCACCTTATTTGAACCCTATGTATGGGATGTGCAAGATAGTGTTTCTGTGAGTCACACTGGCAGCCAAAATGTATATTTAGTTACATGGGGGTGCATCTGTATATAGTGCTCACTATTAAGCCCTTTAACAGTCACATTTTTTTCCTGGTAACTGTTGTCTGAATGGTAGGTCTGATGCATTGGAAACATCAGGAACACCAGAAATTCTGCGGTAACAAAAAGAATTTCCTATTATAATGCAGACAGACTGATTTGAGACACACAACCCTGAGGGAAAATATGCTTAAATACTGACTGAAGTATAACAAAAAACTTTGTATAATTTGAAGTACTGTTTTGCTTTTTGTGCCTCCGCCTACAGAACCTGGCAGGCCTTCACCATATTGATCCAGTGACCTGCTTCAGGAGGTATGATCTGGTTGGATTCTGTAACAATAAAAGTTATGATTTAGAGATGCTCCCAAATTTTAAAAAGTTGGGAATTGGGAGATGGTCCTTCAGTTATGGAGTATCTGTTAGAGAAGTCTGCAGGGACATGTCTACTGCTCCACTATAGAATTTGTTTAGTGCTTCTCTACATGCTTAACTGGTTTTTTTATTAAACCTGGAGATCACTGCAGTTTCCATGAAAGTGTAGTTTTGTTTGAAGGCCATTACTGGCCCAGAGAAACTTGCATGAAATATACCATGAATATATGCTGCCCTAATTTCTCCTACTCCCTGCTGGCTGCCAGAATTCAGGGTGGTTGTAAAAATCGCAAGTTATTGTCAGTTTGAGACAAGACCAAGGGGGGGAGGGTACAAGAAAAGGTCTAAACTTACTTAATGTTGTATGTAGTGACTCCTGCTTTTCTATTACAAGCTGCTTGTTGCCACTTCTCATGCATGCTTCCCTCTTTTAAGAGCTTGCCTCCACTTATTTTCATGTGTAAGTGATAGCATTCATACTAGATGCATGGAAAAGTCATTACAGGAGGAAATGGCATGCTGCCAACCATCTGCCCATGCTTTAAAAATGGAGTCCAACCTAACCATTTTTGCTTTATTATGTCAATATTTCAGGAAGAGATGAGGTGTTAGTATCCTTACCCACAGAGATAAAGAGGTCTCAAGAAAACTCAATCACAGACTTGTCTTGTGACAGTTTCTGAGGATCCTGAGCTGTGTGTCCAGCGTTCAAATCCCATAGGTGACACACGGGAAATGATTGCCCTTCATGTGTATGGCTACTGTTTTGGTCACAGGTATGAAGTTCCTCCAGGCTCATAATAAGTCTGTGAGAAAAATCCCAGTTTACTCTCAATTATTTCCTCTCCCTCTTCTATGGGGTATAAATCTTATTTTATTATTATAAAATTCTGACTCGAGAGCACAGAAATGGTAAAAATATCATTTTCTGGAAAAGCATTCTAATTCATCCCTCTCTCTATCTGCTGCATTAGTACATAGGAGCCTCTGTGAGGGGCCAGGACTCCACTGTGTTAGCCCTGCATAAGCATAGCACCAAAACTGTCCCAAAGGATGCATAAGACATTTTATTTTTCTCATGCCTCCCTCTTTAATTTTCGGACCATTGTCTGAGGTTTTTTTAGACCATGTGCTCCAAACTGCCTGCCCGTCATTTCTATTTGACATTTTCATTTTACACTTCCAGTTTCCATTGGAGTTTTATAGCAGGAACCCAAGAGCTTTATGATAAACAAAATGGGATAAAATCTTAGTTTTAATATTTTTTAACAAAATCTGTACTCTTACAAGGCCATTTGTGAGATGAGAATGAAAAAAAACCCAGTTGTGACACTCGTTGCGTGTCCTAAGATGATTACCTTGTTGCTCTCCTTGACTTGCATAGATAGTGGGAAAGCAGGAATGTGTAATCTGGCACTTTAAATAAAGAGGGTCTCTCTCCACAATGAGGCCATTTTGCTAAGAAATTTGAAAGTGATTTCATAGATTTCATAGGCATTAGGGCTGGAAGGGACCTCAGAAGATCATCAAGTCCAGCCCCCCGCCCATAGGCAGGAAGTCAGCTGGGGTCATAGGATCCCAGCAAGATAAGCATCCAATTTTTTCTTGAAGGTGTTCAATGTAGGTGCTTGAACCACCTTCGATGGCAGGCTATTTCAGACCTCGGGGGCTCAGACAGTGAAGAAATTCTGTGTGATCACAGCTTACATGAATATCACTTTCTCATTTCTTCCTGTATGAATTGATTAATGTTCCTGTCAGCTTGTCTGCGGAGCATGAACCTTGGGAAGCTTGCACCTTTGCCTTTCCAGGTACTTTTCAGAGAGCTAAATTCTTCTAGTGCTTAGGGTGTTCCACTAAATCTGTGGCATGCTAGGTGGTGTTAAAGTTAAAACATGCTGGGCATGTCTACATGAAATGCTATCTGCACAGTAGCCTAGTAGCACTGCATAGTAGCATGCCAGGCAAAAGCCATGCTAATACACTACCACACAGTAGTATTAGGCTACTGCTCAGTAAGCATCACTAAAAACCATGCACCAGCACTACTGCACAATAGTGCAAGTTACCATGCATTGATTTAGTATGTGGTTATCCAAGTACTAAACTTAATGCACAGTAACTGCAGTGCATAAATAAATGTGTAGACACACCCAGTGTGAGCAGTCACACATGAAGGGTTAATACTGTTTCTTGCCTGCACAGCTCTAACTTGGCATTAGAGGGCTGGTGAGGAGGGCCATGGCTAGGAGCCAGGACACCTGAAGCATGTCCAACAGATACGACTGGATCAGAGCTGCTGCTGCCCCGGGAGGCCCCCAGAACTCCAGGTAAGTCTGCTGGGGACAGCAAAGGTGCTGGTCCCAGCCTTGCCTACCCCACCCAGGACAATTTGCCATACACCAGAGTGCATGTGCAGGGGCATACCCTGGGGCAAGAAGCAGAAGCACACATATGTGTTTCTGCTATTTGTGCCACGGAAAATGTTTGCCCCTGCACATGCACGCTCATCTGGATGCAACTCTGGGCCATGTCCACACGAGCATGGACATTTGTTTCCCTGGAGACAAGAAGAGAGGAACACCTTATGCTGCTGCTGCTTGTCCCCAGGGAACGCCTGTGCTACACACCCTCTGGAGCATGGCAGGTTACCCCAGCTGGGGTACGGAAAGCTGGGGCCAGCACTGGGCTGGCCCTAGCAGCCTTACCTAGGGTCCTGGGGGCCTCCTGGGGCTGCAGCCATAGTGATCCTGACACTCAGAGCCTGGATGGCAGCCATAGCATGACTCTGGCCAGCCAGGCTCTGGATTTAGGCAGTGCACACTGCCCCTGAATGCGCTGCTCCACTTTTTTTTTGGTGCAGGTTTTTTTTACTCTAGGCTATCCCTGCACTTCGGTTCAAGAGGATGGCTGTGGGAATGGTGCATCATGGGATGCTGGATGGCTACAAATTACTCATTTTATCTCTGTGGAGCAGACTAAGCTTAACTTTAACTCAGCCTAGGTACTATGGCCCATAATTAACCGTCACTTGAACTGGAGTAAGTTTGAGATGCTCAGAGGGCACTTAGCATGAGTTAATGAGCTTTAATGTGTGGATGCTTGCATTTTAAATGCCATTATTGGGTTTAATTGTAATATGTAACTTCACCCTTAGACAAACTACTCTTGTTCACACAAGCAGCATATCAACAGTCCTATAAAGCACTACTACCCATGGCACTTAAATGCTACCATAATAGTGCCATAGCCCTATGCTATTTTCCACAGTTCTCGAATATAGGACCAGATCATTTGCTGTTATAAATTGGCACAGGGTAAATTGAATGAACCAGTAATTCTCAACCAGGACATCGTGAGATCCTTTGAAGGGAGCCATGAGGTGTGATGAGATGAACCAAGTATAAAGAAATAAGCAGATAAGTGCAGCCCCTCTACAAGGAGGTAAGCACTGTAATAAATAAGTTAGGGTTTGAACTGGAGTGCCTCTCAATTGTCGAGTTATGAAGGAGTGCCTTGAGTCTAATGAGGGGTGCCTCAATTCTAAAAAATTTGAGAACCACCTATGTCCAGTAGCATAATTAGGGGTAGGCAAGAAGGGCATCTGCCCCAGATGCCAAAGTAGGAGGGCACTAGAATTACCCTCTACCACTACAGAGTCCACACTATGGAAATATACCCATGCCAGGAACTCCAAAACAGTCCCTGGAACCTGCTGCTGCTGCTTTAAGAACAACTGGGCCAGGCACAGCATGCAGGATCACTAGCAGCTCAGCCAGGCACTTTTTATGAGTTCCCAGCATGGAGGTGACTGCTGCGCCCTTGGAACCGTGCAATGCCCCTCGAATTCTGTGCACGCTCCCTGCCCTCCCTGCCCTCCCACTGAGTTTGCTCCAGGAGCCAACTCTGCTTGTTACACCTCTGCCTATGTCAGCTTACGCTTTCAGGAAATCTGGCCCCTGGTTTTAAAAAGTTGCCAAGATAATAATTAGTTCAAAATAATTTACAATCTCTGGTTCTGAGATGGCTGCGCTTTTTTGTAATTTACTTGAGCTTTCCAGAATGGAAATCTTCATTTGAATATTGTTTAAATAATGGTTACTAAATGGTTTTCCATCTGTTTCTCATTCTGGCTGGTAAAAACATCTTCATTTTTACAAGAAATGCTGCCTACACACACTCATTTACAGTAAAATATTCCCAATTTTTTGGCAATTATTAAGACAAAGAAGCACATTTGTGACATTATTAAAGCATCATCAACCTACAAATTAGTTACCTTATCCATTTTCTATCTGCCTAATCCTTGTACCCCAGTCACTGTGTTTACAAATCCAAATGAATTTTATGCAGCCCAGATCTAATTAATTTTGGATTAGCCTTCCAGACACATGTAGTGCTGATCAAAACAATCTGTATTCTCTCCTTTCTGATTAGGATGAAGCCTGACCCCTGGAGTATTCTGTTTGTCTGGGGATGTACTGGAACATGAATATCAACAAGCAGGTTAATCCTTAGGCTGTCATTCCCCCCCTTCTCCCTCCCCATATATACAGCATCCTGTCTTTTGTTACTGAAAGCCTTGGGGATCTAGGCAATGTCAGAGAGCAAATCAGTATTGGACAGAGCTTACCAGAGATTGATATTTGGCCAGACATTTAAGGAATTTACCAAAAAAAATAATGAAAATATCCACTGAAACATCTTTAAAAATGATCTGACGGGTTTTATTTCTAGTCTATGAAAAAAAAAATGAAGGAGCCAACTTAAGGCAAAAAAAATTAAAAATTACCGAGTTGACCCATAGAAAAGTAGAAGCTAATGAATCCAGATGGAAATAAATGCAGAAGCTTCCCTTAACATAAAAACAGTGGATTGTGTAGGATGGTTTGGATAGGGATGATCCTGCCTCAGGCAGCGGGTTGGAGTGGATGACTTCTGGAGGTCTCTCCTAGCCCTGCTTTTTCATGACTCTGTGGCTGAACTTGGGATCGGTCACATATATATAGCAACATACATTCTCCGTTGATACAAGTAATTAGCCCTTCTACAATACGGCACTTCTAACAAAGTGTAGTGCAAGTATAAATACTCACAGGATTGCAGCCTTTTGGTAAAGTGAAACTTGTAGAAACAGCATATACAAGTCTCAATGTGTTTGTGAGCATAAGACTTTTGTGATGCTTAGATAGTTAATAACTAGCTTACTTATAGAAATGTAATGGCATTCCCTCTTACTATGAGTGCTCTTAGGTGGAGGAAAGATGTAGTCAGTGAAAGAAAATTGCTTGGAATCCAACTTGTGCTAAAATGCTGTCATCCAGATCATGCCTTCAAGTACAGTGTACAGTGAAGCATGTTAAATTAAGTTATCCTGACCCTGAAACAAAGTCTAAATCACCGGCCTTTGCATCAGGGAGTTTCAGGAAGCAGGAGAGAGGGTCCTCTCCTCTAGAATCTGGAGATGCCACAGATACTACAGAAGCTCTGGAGAGAAATGAACTACCACCCTTGTTCCCGCCCCACCACCTTTAGAGTGCAGGTTTTTTGGAAACCCCTGAGGGGCTGTGCTTTCTCTTCTACTGAAGCTTACTGTCCACTGTATGGCTTCTTGTTGTGATGGGTATTTCTGCAACTGAGGCTTCATTTTCTATAAAGTCTAGAGGATGTGCCAGGAAATGGGAAGATTTGACCTCTTGTCTGCAAGAAACTGTAAGATTAAGTTAACGTGAGAAGTTTGTAGCTTAAAACTACCATCACAGAAAATCATCATTATCATCATTAGAAAATCATAGATGCTTGGCAGACCTGAGCTACTCAGTGGCCTAAATATTGCGTTTAATATGCTAGGACACCTTAAACCCTAACTTCAAAAAAGGACTATCATGTAGCTTGACCTGTTGTATAGAAAAACCATAGAATAGTTTCCAGAAACTAGATTAAATCATGTAATTTTGAAAGATATTTAATCCTATTTTAAAGACTAAGTGGTCTTTTAAACAACCCACAACAAAGCTGTTCAAATGTTTAATTGCCTTCATTGCAGTAGGAAATTGTGTCTTATATTTCAAGGTTGAATTTGTCCAACTTCAAATGCAGGTCTTTGGCTCTAGTTATAATCTTGTCTACAAGATTCAACTCCCTTCCCCTGCAAACATGCACCTTCCAGAACTTCTGTTATCAAATTTCTTTTCTTTTTCCATGTGTACACAATGATCAAATCACATCTCAACCTTTTCTTTAATAAACTTAATAGATTGAGTTCCTAAAGCCTCATATTGTCAGGCTTATTTTCCAGGTCTGGATCATTTCTGTGGCCATCATTTGACTTTTCTCCAGTGTTTCCACATTCTACTGGAAGTATTCTGGAATACGACACAGCATTCTAGCAGCCATCTGCTTTGTGCAGAAGCAAGATCACTTCTCTTCTCCTTGAGAGTCTTTCTTTTAGACATCCAAAGATTGCACTGTTGCCTTTTTCATGCAGACCATTACTGCACAGTTCATTAGAGTACATCTGGTAATTGTTCTGAGATGTTGCAGGTAAATTGAATACTGTGTGCTTTGCAGTGCAGAAATCTTTTAGCAAGGACATGTAAAAGTCACATTGAAAATACGGTAAAGATGCCATAGCCCTTTTCAAGTCTGTTTCAGTGATCATGAACAAATTCTCTTCCCCTTCTCAGGCTGTGGTTTTCACAGAGCTATGTATCTTCTGCCACCCATCCCTCCATGAGTGGCTGCATTTCAGTGGTGCTGTAAGTAAACACTTTGTCGGGAAGGACACAAAAAGAAAATAAGTTACCTTTGTTGTTTTTAAGATCACCGTAATGGAAATAAATCTATATGGGCATGATCACTTCTTCAAAGATCAGTGACCTTGTATACAAAAAGTTAATTAAAATACTTGTGATCTTCTCCAAGAAACAACTAATGCACACTTTTAGATTGTTTCCTAACACGCTGCTCCATTGTGTGTTGTATATGCATTTTCCTAAATGGAAGGGTTTAGAGGTGGGAAGGAAGTCAAGTTTTAATAAGTGCTTTGCAGATGTCATGGCATTTTGAGAGAGGTAAAAAACCTCCTGCACATTCAGTAAATACTATAATGAACTGATTTACTGTTGGCATAGAGCTATCTCCAGCAAATAAGGTCTGCAAATAACATCTTTGAGAAGCCCATAATTCCATCTAGAGACCACAATAATCAGCAATGCTGGCTGCAACCACAGGAAAAGATAGCATGGGTAGGGAATGGATGTTTTGCCTTTAAATGCAGATTAGATCTTGTTGAGCTGCCCTTCCTATTCCCCATCAAACCAGCTTCATTATCTTTATCACTTGAGCTTATTCCATCAAGGTAAAGGACTTCTCCACTCTGACTCAGGGTCACCTGATGGGTCTCCAATACCAACATGAACCTCTTACCAGCTTCAGGAACACTGTTGCTGTCAATGATTGAAAAGCTTCTCCCCTTCTTTATAAATCCCAGTGTACTGGGCTTCTAGATCAATGTCTGCTTTTATGCTATTTTTGCAGCTACATAGAATGTACCATGACAAGGGAGTTTTATTTATGTATCATTGAAAAACCCATTGAACTGCTTTCTCTTTTGTGCCCCGCTTTAATGAGTTATTCTCCAGGGTTGGAAACTAACTGATTAAACCAGCAATACTGATAGCTTTGATTGGTGATATATCAGTAACCCTGTCAAATGAGACATTGTGGATCTTTCCCCTATATACCTCAATCAAGCATTGCTTTTGTTGAGTTTACAAAGGCACCTACTAGCCAGATGCTTTATGTTTCCTGAGATTAAAGCTATAGCAGCAGCAAGGTGTATTGTGTGTATTGACTAAAATATAGAATGAAATCCACCTGTATGATTCTGGACAATGACTGAGAGCCAAATTAAGAATAGACATCAGGCCATAAGCCCCCCACTACAGATTTTAAGCATATGCTTAACTTTGTGTACATGAGTAGTTACAGTGTAAGATTAATGATATATTGAGGTGTATCATTGAGAATATTTGAGGATATGCACACATATTTGAGGATAAAGGCTAAAGTGCAAATTCCAGCTATAAGGCTGTTACAGACCACTAATGTAAAAGAAAGTACCCATGACCATCACAGCTGTGAGAAGACAGCAGGTCCAGTTTACAGCTGGGATTTTTCTCTCCTTTGAGTCTGAAGGTACTCTTTCAATAGGAAAAAGTGAAAAATAAAAGAGCAGCTTTAAAGTACCAGGGTATCTAAAAATAAAAGTGAACCAATCAATAGTGGTCATTCTCCCTTTATCCATATTGTTGTAACTTCTGAGTGATCTCTGGAAAGAATGGCAAAAGAAAGGGACAGAACTGTTTGAGACTTTGAGCTGTAAGCCTGCTCATCACTGCCAGGCTTTTGGTATTTGAAGTGACTTTTGTTTCCATGCTTGTCACATGTGCTGTCTGCAGGACCTAAGAGAAAATGTAACAACTATCCTGTTTTCTCTCAAGCATCTATTACCCAACCACACACGTACAGACAAAGTGAAACAGTAAAATACTATCTCTTTGCACAGCTGGCTGACTGATAAGAGGCACTTTTATCCAGTATAATTATAAACATTTTATCTCAGTAAAAACAGTTTGACATCCAAATGATCATTTAGTACTTACAAGTAGGGTAGTGTCTGGAATAGACCCTATTGCATAAGACACTGTACCTACAAAATAAAGGAGCTGAGAAATGCCTTCAGGAGGAGAAAAAATCTTTTCTCCACTGCACCTATTTTCTCACTACTCCTCTTTCCTGTGACACCCCAGGCATGCCGTGAAAGCCAAGATGACTCACAAAATTGCGCATAATGCTGACATCCCCCAAGAAATTAGTATTAGCTGTATGTGTGAACTGATCAAATGCATCTCAGGACAGCACATAAAAATTGAAGAAAATGTGCTCTAATAACTCCTTCCTTGTTTCTACAGCACAGTGGGGAATGCATTAGACTCACTAATTCTTGTACTGTTGAATGATCAAGGAACCAGTTAGGGCCCAATTCACTTTTGGACTGTATCTTTCCCAGTGTCTCTACCCCAGCATGAATTACTACTTTTTTATTTAATATTATTTTCATCATTGCAAAGTATGTGTCAAATGACTAAATGAGGGGCAGATCATTGGATCTAAATCAGATCCAGAGCCCTTGGGCCAGATTGTCAGATGCTGTAAATCTGTGTAGAACTATTGGCTTCAGTGTTATACCATTAGGATCCAGCCCTTTATCTCTGTGTTACCTAACAGCAAAAAGGTATAATTCTCCTAGCTAGAATTAGGGAGACAGTGTGGCCTTACTTGAGAGATGAGTCCCTAATGCCAGACATAGAATTAATCCAGTAATGTGCATTCAATGCTTTGTATATAGAAATGTAGATAAAATAAGTGTGCAGGAAGAAATGAGTGCTTCACATGTATATTAGTTCATTAGAATATTCCAAGGGATGACTGTTTACATAAACAAATGTGTTCATTAAGGTAATTGCAATTTTGAGCAGTAACAGAGCAGAATTACAATTTAACAAGGGATTTGCTTTTATATAGTATCATATCTATGATTATAGGTTAAGTACAATGACAGTTTGGGGTATTTATTCCTTCACAGCTGATCCATCTACCTCACCAATCCCTGGAGTTTAAAAAGTATTCCTTTATATTTTTCTTTATAACCTGAAATCCTGGTTTTGCAAATTTTAGATGTCAATACGTGGCAGCCCTTCAAATCAGTAGGATTCCACATGGTGAAAGTGGTAGGTCCAGCTATGTGGCTTTACAGAATAAGGGCCTTTGATGGACACGGCTTCAGAAAGAGCTGTCTTCTTCCTGCATTTGTGCAGCACAAAACATAGCATTGAACCTTTCATTACAATTAGTCACAGTAATAATGACATGTTTCTTACTCACGGGGTGCATCTACATGTTCAAATTAACACAAAGCAATAAACTCTGGGGCTGACTGAACCAGAGGAAATTGCAATGAGTTTCCCCACCCCCTCTGCCCTGTCGTGCCAGGTCCCGCACATTGGGCCACAGAGGCCCCCAGGTGGAGGGCAGCGAGCACTGAGCCGACAGCCTGCATCGCCCCCCATGGGCTCCATTCCAGCCATGCCACCCATGGGGCAGGGCTCTTCACTCTGCTGTGCCGCAGCCGCGGCCACGGCCACCTCCTGCAGGCAGCAGCTGGGGCTCGGGCACTACTGCAGGGGCAGGGGGCTGCAGACCTGGGTCACTAGCCCCCTGGGTCCATAGCCCTGGCAGCTGGGGGGCCCCTTCTGCAGGGCTGGGGGAGCAGGGGGCTGTGGATGGTGAGTGTGGGGCCCCAGCAGAAGTGGAGGGGCTGTGGGTGGGGAGTGAGGGGCAATGGCATGGACAGGGCACCAGCATATCAGGGCTGCTCAGTGCCACAAAGCAGTGGGGCAGGGAGGACAGCCACAGCTGGACCCATGTCCTGGTGGGAGGAGTGGCAGGGGGTGTTCTGATTTTCCATGATAAAAAAACCCCCAAATCAGGTTCCTTGCTCAGTTTTTTGAAATAACAATTGCAGTTTTCTACCCTCAGGGAAAGTTTCTGAATTTTGGAGATGCCTCACTGAAGCCCCAAGCCAGGTGCCTACCCATTTCAGACATCCCTGTCCTTAACATTTCCTTTTGGCTGCTCTGCACTCAGCGTGCTGCCTGTTTTGGACCCCATTCTGGCGGATTCCCTCTTGTGTCCTATGAAAGGAGGGGGAGAGGGGAGCACCTAACACAGGGTTGTGCCTTCTCCTTTGGGGGACAGTCATCTGTAAGTAAGCTGCTCAAGTCCGTTCTTGGATCTAGCCAGAGATCTTTATTGACTGCAATAGACATTGGGCCTTAAAAGAACAAGAGGGTATAATAATCACTACAGTGGTTTTCAAACTTCCTAAAGCCCTGAACCCTTTCATATCATTACTTCTGCCACAGAACCCCCACCCCTATCCTGAAGACTGACACAGAGCCAGGCAACTTGGCCCAGCAATGGCAGCGCACCGCTTCCCATCCTGGTCCACTATTACCCACAATCCCTTTGCAGAACCCCTTGTGATCTAGCATGGAACCCCAGGGTTCCCCAAATACAGCTTGAAAACCACTTATTTAGAGAGTCCAGGGAAAAGATGAGATAAGTTCTATATATACTAGTAATATAACTATGCACAATACTTTACCTACAGAATAAACTATGCCCCTGCCCTGAAGAGCAAGCAGTTTAAACTGATTACAAGAAGCCAGGAGGCTACAGAAAATGACAAACAAATGTGGTGGTGGGGGAGATTGTTTAGAATAAAGCTCTGAGGTTGCTTGACAGGCATAGTAAACCTGTATGTTACATATAAATTTCATTTGAAATGTCATTTTAATGTTACAGAACGTTCTACTAGCCATCCCCTATGGAAAAAAGATAAGCCTTTTGTACAATCCCATGAGAGTAACGCCTGTGTTGACTGCCTACTGAGAGAAGGATAAAAAGATATTAACACCCAAAACCCCCAATGCCAGATGAATCTCTGTCACTCTGATTACATCAGACAGGAATTGATTTTTTTTTTAATCATAACAAAATATGCTGGGATTGTAGGAGTGTTACAGCTGCTGCTGTCTCATGAACAACTGTGGTAAACATTTACTTGAGAGGGAAATCAGCTCTGCATCAGTGGAAGCTCCTATTCCACTACTACTATGGCAGTACTACCACAGCATTAAGACTCTTTCCATTTTCTCTTCTCTCCTTCTGCACAGCACAAGGATATTAGCATAAAAACGAGGACTTTGTTTCTTAAGTGTTCATTCGTTCCTATTGCTCATTCTCCCACCTGAAGTCCTCATCTGTGGCATCAATGAGTTGCTGTGGAAATTAGTTTGATGAGGCTTTTTAAGTGCAATCCACTTACATATTATATACAATAATCTCTCTATAATTGCAGAGCTTCCTTATTATTATAACATCTTTTAACACTTTTGAAGTTCCCTCAGTCTCATAATTCAGCTTCATTGACCAGAAGACAAAGACATCCACCAGCTGCATAGTTTAAATCATGATGCCATTGGCTTTTAATCTCTCTTTAATCATTAAAATATAAATTAGCTCTTTTACTCATCACTTCCGAAACAGCTTTCTCTTCTGGGCCTCTCTCTTCCACTTGGAGGGCTTCCTCTCTACTCAAAATTGCCATCTGGCTTCCTCTTGTGGCTTTCCTGCCCTAATAGAGATGATCCTACCCCCACTTTTTTAGGAATTGGGACCCAGGGCCCTATAAACAGCGGGGGAAATAATGGCTGAGGTGACATCATTTGTTTCAGCAGCTAGAAGGAAAAGTGGGCCAAATGGATCTAAGTGTGTGTCATCTTAATCAAAGGCAGACAAGGTTCCTTGGCTGAATCTGATATCTTTTATTAGACCAACCCAAATAGTTGGAGAATAGTTATTAAGCAAGCTTTCAGGTTCGTCAGGCTAAGGAAGTTTCAGCAGTTGGTGTGTGCTCTTCCTGGATGGAATGAAAAGTAAAGAAGTCAGCGGCTGGGCTGGTATGCATGCAAGACAGGTAGTCAGTGAAAATGTAGATTGAGGAGTCAATGGGTGAGAGACAGGCGGGGGGGGGGGGAGAGAAGAGGGATGAAAGTGGAGAGATACCTAGGGAGTCAGATGTCAGGCAGGTTATAATGTGTCATAAATCCAATGTCAATATTAGTCCATGATTTTTAGTATCCAGGAGGTTGATGAAGTGGAGTTCATAGGCTCGTCTCTGGGAAGTGTTGTGTAAGTTTCCTTTTAGGATCAGGACTGAGAGATTGGAGTGAGAGTGGTTTTCTTGTGAGAAATCTGCCCCCACCGGTAATTGAGTATTTCTGTCTTTGATGGATTTCCGGTGTGCGTTCATTCTGGTGCGCAGTTGTTGTTTGGTCTCTCCTACATATTTTCCATCAGGGCATTTGGTGCATTGGATGAGGTATATTACATTTCTGGAGGTGCAGCTGTAAGATCCTGGGATGCTGATGGCTCTGTTGTGGGGTGTAGTAATTGTGGGGGTGGTGGAGATGTGTTGACAGGTTTTGCATTTCTTGTCCTGGCATGGTCTGGATCCTTTTGGTGTGTTCTGGGCTTGAGGAAGTTTGCTTCTGGTGATGAGGTTGGCGAGGTTCGGTGCTTGTCTGAAGGCTAGGATGGGTGGCTCTGGGAAGATCTTTTTAAGAATAGGGTCTCTTTCTAGTATGGGTTGCAATTGTTTGACGATTTTCCGTACAGGTTCAAGGGAGGGGTGATAGGTCATAACCAGTGGTGTGCGATTTGTGGGGGATTTTCTTCTGTACTGCAGCAGTTCTTCACGTGGTATCTAGGTGGCTCTTTCAAACGTGCGATCTATCTCTCTGGAGGAGTGTCCTTGCTGGGTGAAAGCCTTTTTAGGATTGGTGAGGTGGCGATCCCGGGTGTTCTCTTCAGTACAAATGCGGTGGTATCTGAGGGCTTGGCTGTATCGAAGAGCACCTCTTTGCCATGCATACTTTAGCTGAAAAAGGTCCCTTAACTGCCCCACGTAAACTTGTATCTAATATGGACATGGCATACAATATACCAGAGTTTTATCGCTTCCCTTCAGCGACTTGAAAATTGTCATCAGTGCGAGAAGTCAGGCAAACAACAGCTTTTGGCCTTTGAGCTAGAATCTCTCTCACGTTAGTGCAGCGCTGCTTGGTTATTAGAGGATCAATAGTTTGGGTGATGAACAGATGTTCCATCTGCTGGACAACTCTTTGTTCCTTTTTCATGTAGACATAGAATGACACTTTCAGAACTTGACCTGATCGTAATATTTGCTATAGACTGCTAAAATTAGGGCAATGTGAGTACAGTTTTCTCTCCACACATGTTTGCTGTTAGTGTCCTGACTTCAAGACAGCTTAGCCTATATCCTCAACCCTCTCTCTATAGAGAGCAACTCCCTTGCCCATATATCTAGGTGAAGTAATGAATCACCTATTTTAGTGAGTGAAGAAAATTATTTTAACTCTTTCTTAGCAGGGAGAAATACTTCCAAACAGGATGAAGTATGTAAGGCATTAGAATGTGTTATCCCCAGCAAAGGACTTAAGTATGTCTCTAAGCATGTGGAAAGTCCCATTGACCCCAGAGTAATTCCTTAGTGTTTAAAGTTAAGAGATTAAACAATTGGTTAGATTGGGGCTTCCAGTCCTTATTCTTGACAGTTTCAGCAGCAGGAAAAATGACTGTGTTTACAACTCAACTGCCTCAATTGGAGGTAAAAAAATCCTTTTCTGCAGAAGAAAAACTTAAGACTATTAACACACCTATCAATTAAGGGCACCAGAATGAATGGCTGTAGGATGGTATGTACATTCTCCCATTTAAGGATGTCTAGAAAGGCTGAAATCTTGGAAAATAATGTAACATGCACAATGATCCAGGGAGGTGGGAGAGGATTACTAGCTGATGGATGAGGAGATGGCTCTGAAAATAATAGGCTCTAGCTTTTGGCTAAGATCTTAGAAAATGATTGTTCTTTCCTGTCCTTGTTATCCCAATCCTCTTCTCCCTCTTGCACCCTCCCCCCCTGCATTTCCTTAACACAGTAGACAAAAGTCAAAATGCCTAAATCAATGTAAAATATTCAGTGTCTGGACCTACAATATTCATGAATTTTTCCACAACCTTTGAACATGATACAGTTTGGTTCATGGCCAGATCTTAAAAAACCAAACTTGAAGAAACCCCTCTGGATAAAAAATATGTCCATCTTCTATGATATTGCTCAGGCTACCCGAATTAGACATCTGAGGCTGTAGCTGCATTGAAACCAGATTTTTGCTCAAATAAATGCTGAGGTAGCAATTTTGCACTCTGTCAGAATGAGTTATTTATAACATCTCTAAAAATACTTTTCCTGACTTTGACAATGCCAGGGGCTTGCCATATCATAGATCCTGAAGGCACAAAATTGGCTGAAGATACCTTGTGTCCTGTTACAAAGATCTCCAGAACTTTAGTGGTTACCAGTACATACAGGATTAGGAAAGAAAACTGAAATGGTGAACTAAAAATATCTAGGAAAAGAAACTGCAGCAGAATTGGTGTAGTTTAGGCATTTGCCGACAGCTCCAGTTAGACAGGCTCATTATATTTTGCTGTGACTCTTTATCGAGTTTTTGACTACTGCAGTGGCTCAAGAAGGAACACAGAGTCCTTTCCACAATAGGGAGTGAAATGAATTGCACATGACATTCCCACACACATCTGGTTGCTGAATTTCAGAATAAATCCTTAAATCTAGGGCTCTGTTCTGGCTTTTCCACAGATGAAGCACATGGAGAAATGCTTCTGGGAGTAGAGGGAGATGATGTGCCAGAACAAAAGCTTTTGCACCTAAAGAAAGGGTATAGCCCTGCTTCTCCTTGTGTGGGCATGGTGGTACTCATGAGTATAGAATGCAAGGCAGTACCTCAGCCCAGTCAGTAGAGAAAAAAAGGCCTCGTTTTGGATTTGAGTGCCAGCCGAGGGGAGGTGGCAGCTCAGCTCCAGCTTTATCTCTGGACTTGAGGCTGAAGCCAGAACTGAGACACTACTTGCCCAGGCCAGAATGGCTGGATTACTGGGGTGGAACCACATGACAGGTAGAGTGCAGGGGAGACCACAAGGTGGGGTGGGGGGAAACCTGCCCTCTGCCCCCACAACCTTTGCCCCACCTGTGAAAGGGAGTAGGGGATTAGTGGGGCAGGCATAGTTATGGGTGGAGCAAGGGGTGCGGGGCAGGCTCTAGGGAGGAGAACAGGATGGGGGAGGCAGGAAGTAAGGTGTAGGCACAGGCATGGAGGAGCAGCTGAAAGGGGGCATATGGTGGAGGGAAGGCAGCAGGGAGCGCAGGCATAGAGGGGGAAGTGGCACAGATGCAAGGGAGACAAGGGCCAGGGGGTAGGCAGGGAGGGCAAGGGCCTAGGAGGCAAGGGTGTGTGGGTTTGGCCCCTTGCCCCATACTGCTGCTTTCCCTTCCACAACAATGGGGCACCAAATTAAGGATGACCTTCCATTAATTTAATTTGACACATGGAAAATTATAGCACACAATTTTCCATATATAAAATCTAATGGGGGGGGGGGTGCATCTTAAATTCAGGGTTGTCTTGGATTTGGGTAAATATGGTATAATTTTTTTTAATAACATTTTAAAAATGGAAGTAATGAAAAATTAACCTACTTTAAACTCATCAAAAAATCATGAATAATATTTCCTCTTTCTAAAAGCACCTCTTTCCTCCTTTCCTTTCCTTCCTTTTCCCCCCCTCTCTCTACTTTTATAATTAGACTGGAGTGGGAGGGGAAGTTCCAATAAATTGAGGGAAAAAGCACAGGGGGAAGGAATGAAATAAACGGGCAAAAAAGAAATGTAATATGTGGAGGGATCATAAAGAAAAGAACAATAAAACCAAAATCTGTTTTGGGCAAAAAGAACTTCTGAACTTTTTCTCAAAAATATTGTATTCCATGTTTCTCAGCCAGTGCAGCACTTGACCCTTTTGGCAGATGAGGGTCCTACTGTGCCTGGCCCAGCTCCCATTGAAATAAATGGGAAATCTACAAATGACTGAAGTGGGAGCAGAACTGGGTCAAAGAATGGAGTCTTTCTCAGCAGGAGCCAGAGAATCGGTATGTTTCTAAAGTAGTACAAAAACTCCTCTGAGCTTGTTCTTTCCTTTGATCATAGCATTGTTTTCCAAAGTAAAAGAAAGAGGTTCTTTTGAGTTGCTTCTTCCTTGCTCCTTTTCACCTTTGTGCTATGGCTTTCTCACCAGTTCAAGATAATGCAGAGCACAGAAGCATGGTTGCTTTGCTCCCTTTCCCCTCCTCACAACTTTAAGCATTGTTATAAACGGGCATCTGTGTTTTCTGTATGCCATGGAAGACTATATTAAAACCTGGATTTTCTTATTTTAAAGAGAAAAACCCAGATTTTGTACTTTAAAGGAGAAAAACACAGGAAACAGTGGGTTTCCCCTTGCAAGCTGACAGAGTTGCAGCCTGCAAGGGGCTGGGGGTAATGGTGGAGGAGGGTAGGGGCAGTCAGGCAAGGGGTGCCATGTGTATGTGTGCACCTATGCATACGCAGGGCCACTAGGCAGCCAGGAGAGCAGCTCCCACAGGTGAATCTGGCTGGGGTGGGGGGTTAAGACCCCCATAGGGATTCAAGGAGGGAGGAAGTTGGGCAGGGCTGGGGTAGTGCATGGCGCTTGGGGCCCATTATTGGAATATGCATCCACATGGCCCCACTGGGGAGAGGGATGGAGCCATGGGCAGCTTGTCCGGCAAGGTTGGGAGTGGGAAGCTGGCTCCCTGCTGCTACGTGCACTCCTGGAGGGGCAGGGGAGGTACATGCCCCCCAAATTTGTGTATAGGGCAAGGGCAGAGGTGGGCTGTCTCCCACCCTGCTGCCCTCCCCCCAGGGCCTCTGCAGCCCAGCAGATGGGATCCAGTGCGGGAGGGCACAGTGGGGCAGGGAAGCTCCTTGCTGCCATAAGCCCAACACTGTCATAGCATGGCAGCAGCGAGGCACCAGTGGGGGTGGCAACACGGTATTGTGCCCCATGCCCCTGCTGAACATGCAGAGGGCACCTCACCATGGTGGAGCATAACTCTCACTGATAGCAATGAGCTTCCCCTCCCCACTCTGTCCTGGCGTGCTGGGCCCCACCCATTGGGCCGTGAAGGCCCTGAGGGGAGGGCAGCAGGGTGGGGAGCACTGAGCCCATAGTGGGCAGCCCACACTCGCCGCCCCGCCACGGGCTCCACTCTGGCCATGCTGTCCATGCAGCAGTGGGAGCCAGTCTCTACACTCTGCTCTGCCACAGCAGCAGCCACTTCCTGAAGGCAACAGCTGGGGCTTGGGTGCTGCTGCGGGGGGCAGGGGGCTGCAGACCTGGGTCCCTGGCCACATAGTCCTGGCAGCTGGAGGCCCCCTTCTCCAGGGTTGGGGGATGGATGCCTGTTCATGGGGAGTGAGGCACCAGAAGGGCTAGGCTGCTCTGGGTGGGGAGTGAGGGGCACTGACAGGGCTGGGGGCTGTGGTTGAAAAGTGAGAGGCCCCAGGAGGAGTGTGTGGTCTGTGAGTGATGAGTGAGGGGCACTGGCAGGGCCAGGGGGCTGTGAGTGGGGAATGAGGGGCACCACAGAGCTGGGGGTTGGAGGCTGTGGGTCAGGAGTGAGGGGCAATGGGCAAGGCACCTGCATATCAGGGCTGCTCAGCGCCGCAAAGAAGTCGGGGGAGACAGCTGCATCTGGACCCACGTCTCGGTGAGTGAAGGGGGCAAAGGGAGCTCTGATTTTCCATGATAAAAAACCCAAAATCAAACACCAAAATGTAGAGGTATTTAGAATTAATTTTATTATAGTGATTGAGGCACTGGGAGGCTTCCCAATTTTCTTAAAATTGTAAATATATCAATAAAACATTGTGTTCAATTGATACCTATGTATATAGTGGTGTTTCATTTTAATCACAGAAAAATGCAGATTTTTGGGGTCTTAATCAGAAAATTTACAATTTTTAAACAGGGAAAACCAGGATCCCTGGTTATGAACCTATGCTTCTATTTCTCCTTTAT
This sequence comes from Alligator mississippiensis, assembly GCF_030867095.1. Taxonomy (NCBI): domain Eukaryota; kingdom Metazoa; phylum Chordata; order Crocodylia; family Alligatoridae; genus Alligator; species Alligator mississippiensis. The sequence continues at coordinate 254,666,583 of NC_081824.1, read as the reverse complement.
TCATTTTTCTGGCAATGTAGTATTGATGTAAAGTAACAATTAGGCAAGCCTAAAGAAGGAAAAGTATCTGTTTTATTCATGGAACAGGCAGAGTAGGCCTAGCAATGGGGGTAAACTACTATACTATTCAGGTTATTTTACTTCTTCAAATAGCTTCCATCTTGAGTTATACAAAGTGGTCCTCAGCTGTATTTGAGACTTGTAGCCTGCATCTGACCGTGATGCTGCATATATCTCCACTTGTTATTCTTTCAAGTATTTCATCCCCAAAGTTGTAATCCTGGGTATGACATCACACAGGTGCCCTACACCTTGAATTTACACAAAAAATATGAGGTTGCAACACCAGCACGCCTGGAAGTCCTCCTTGAGAGATGGCTGTCCATTCTCTCCTACAGAATATTAACATACTTTAGTGTGCAGAATAATATTGGCATATCTCCCACTAATGTCTGCTACGTAAAGTCAATGTCAATGATCGCACTGTAGTTTCCCATTAGTAGAAGCAAATTGGAATGGATTTAACTATCTCCAAGCAGTTAGATGCCATTTGATGAGGTGTTAAATCAGTGTGGAAGTCCAGACTCCCTTCTTTTTAATAAAGGTTCTAAATATAAAGACTAAAGAGCTAAGAACTAAAGATGAAAGATGTGAATGCCTGCACGTGAAATGCATAGAGTCTTGTATTTTAGATCAAAGCATTTTAAGTATTTTTAGTCTCTTTTCTTTCCTAATTGCCATTTTTCTTATTCATAATGGTAGGCTGTTTACAAGGGCATCCCAATTAAGAGGAATGTACTATGCCTACATGGAACCAAGCACCATGTAATTCAATGACCGCTTATGGAAAGCATGGCTTGCTTAAGGTGTTTGTCTGAAGAAGGAAATGAATGTCGTTGAGTTCTGATATTCAGGTTTACAAAGCATTATGTTATGAAATGTAGGTGGCTTTCATAAGGTGACAAGACAGATAAATTGGGCTACTTGGATGTTATTTGTTGATCATTTTCCAATCATAAAATTTACTTTAATGATATTCTCTATGGTCTATTACTGGTCAAATACTAGATGTGTAATAATGGGGATAAAAATGTTGTGGATAACTCATTTTTTGCATGCAAACATTTCTCCATATATACCACTGAGTACCAGAAATATTCCCCGCATTTCCTTCAGACTGTGAGTGTGTCTGTACCTTAGTATCTGAATGGAGTTGCCTATTATATGTAGGTAATTTGCTACCTTACGTAAATTAAAGCAATATTGTAGTTCTTTCTTTAGTAATTAGTCTAGAAACCTCTACATAAACCTGTTCTCTTATGCAGCAGTGCTAAAGTAAAGAAAATCTGTTGTTTTATAAAAGATCATTTCTCTAAAAATATGCTGTGATACTGGATCCTTTAGAATTTGAAAGGAAAGGAAATATCAGATGAGTGGGAGTGCCTGTGTGTGTGAGAGAGAAAGAAATTAATTCATATTTAAAGGCTTTGGAACTACAGAGGGAATTTGCAAAGTACTTTTATGTCTGGAAATTCATTTACTACTCCGCACTTCTCCCAGCTGTCTCTACTAGGAAGATTTAGTAGAAGGGATTGCTGGGGTTTGATTTATAGGAAAGCTGTGCTCTGAAGCACATTCAGTTCATGACAGATCTTTCCTGCTATCTTTGTGTAGACCTGTACAGCAACATGTTTCCAACCCATCCTAGGTCTGTTAGAACCTGCTTAATGGTTCTCAAGCAAAGTCCCTGGCTATCCGCTTCCCTTTTGAATTCTGCTTTCCAGGCCATGTGGGAGGTAAAATTGGGAGCTCCAGGGAGCAGGTGGTGTAGAGCTCAGGAGCAAATAAGCTGAGGAGGTGGGAAGAACAATGCAGGCTGAAGCAATTAATTTTATATTGAAGTGCACTGATCCTCCCACTAATTGCAGCTGCTCAGGTCTCACTATGAAGGAAAAAGGAAAGATGTCATGCTGAGCAGATATTTGTGATATCATGAAAAAATCCACATAGTCTGTAAGTTAAAGGGTCTTGTGTTAACAGAGGAAAAAGCTGAAGCCTTTTACATTCTAGCTCCAGGGGCACATTCACTTTTCTTCCTCATAATATATATGTTAATAGAGGACTCAAGGATAAGGGGGGGGGGGGGGTTCATGTGTGTGTGTTTATACGGATATGCATGTTAGCCTATCACATTACCAAACGTATGAACTTTTTCATTATCTTTTTAATTTTCAGTTTGCTGCTTTGGTTCTAATTACTACTACCTAATCCTTTAAGTTTTATATGTTTGAAATATATAACTGTAGTAGTTAAAACATGGTTTGGAACAAGATATGAATGAGATACACTTCTGTCTGTTATACCATCATACATTAGGAGATGCTGCACAAGTTGCATCTCTGACACAGTGATGTCCACAGGACCAACTGAAGCTCTATTATCATAGTATCATAGTGCTTAGGGTCGGAAGGGACCTAAACAGATCATCAAGTCTGACCCCCTGGCCTGGGCAGGAATGGGTGCCGCGGTCATATCACCCCAGCCAAATATCTGTCCAGCCTCCTCTTGAAGATCCCCAAGGTCTATGACCCCAGCTGACGTCCTGCCCTTTGGGCGGGGGGCTGGACTTGTTGATCTTCCAAGGTCCCTTCCAGCCCTAATGTCTATGAAATCTATGAAGGTAGGAGAGAGCACCACCTCACTTGGGAGCCCTAACTGTAAAGTAATGTCTCCTGATGTCCAGCCTGAACCTTCTCTCTAACAATTTGTCTCGATTATTGTTTGTCTTTCTTTCCAAAAGCTCAGTCATGGACAAGGACCACTTTGTGTTAGGTACTGCACAAACAGAATAAAAGGACTTCCTTGGCATTCCATGTCCTTTATTAGGGGCTGGAAATTGAAGTCAGAAAAGGTCAAATTAGAAATAAAAATAACAGTAAAACTAATGAACCACTGGAACAGAATGTAATGGAAATGGAAAACTCTTCACTGCTTAGTTTCCAAATTAAAGTTAAATATCTTTCTTAGAGATCTACTCCACTATACTCACAAGTTGCTGGGGTAGAAGCAGAGGCCCCATAATTATATGATGTTGGTTTGAGGGGTGAGCACAACAGAAGTTATGATAATTCCTGCAGACCTTACATATGTACTAAAATCTCACTTAAGGTGTAGGCTGGTGCTCTGCACAACAAATTTCACCCCACAGTAAGTATGATGAGAATCAGCTTAAGTGAGAAATGCAGCACTAAAAGAAGTGCCAATGTATCATTTTAAATTATTACAGAAATTGTTTTCATATTTCTTATATTTATGTGGAAATCCTTTGCCTTGTGCTGAATGTTTCTTTTGGAATCATTTGGCCCCTAGAGGCACGTTTCAAGGAATCAATTTGAATTAAATATAGGTTTGGCCCACTGCAGCTGATTGAGTCAGATGTTTGGATTTGTTGCTCTCCTTTGCTTTGTAAAGTCTAGGCACAGCTGCTTACTGCCAGTTTGTTAGCCAGATGGAGGAAACTGGTTATTCTGGACTATGTTTCTTAGCTAGTCTGGACTGTTGGAAATGTGTGTTTTGACCTGTGCTGTAGCTGTTGTGTTCAATATTGTAAATGGCTTGTCATAAGTGCAGGCGATTTGGAATTGTCAACTATCTTGTTACTATTTAGCAAACTGGCTTGAATCCCAAGTGGGAGCTGAAAACCCAACTGGATAATATCTCCAGATTCCCAGAAGGGAGAATTATATGAAGCATGGTAATTAAACATCCAGTGACTCTATGGACCAAAGCTGGAGTTAATATTTTGGACATTTGGTGAGAAGTGGAGAGAACCCAGAGATGCTTGGGTTATTTCATTTTACTTACAAATTAGTGAAACAATTACATTCTCCTGTAATGATAGTCAATGGAGCAATACCAATAAAATGACCCATGAAGCCTCCAATCTAATATGAATAAAAATCCAGTTCTCATCCACATTCCATTTTTGCTACTTTGCCACCCAGAATACGATATGGTAAGGTGCAGAATGCCCAGAGGTCTTAATGGATCTGATAATCTATTACCTTTCTCCTTGTATGGGCATGTACACCAGGCAAAATATGTCAGTGCTCCCACCACCTCTCTAGGTAACCTGTTCCAGTGCTTCACCACCCTCCTAGTGAGGCGGCTTTTCCAAATATCCAACCTAAACTGCCCTTGCTGCAATGTGAGACTATTGCTCCTTGTTCTTCAAGGAGAATATTTAAAGGTACTTCATTGGATTTACAAATACTGTTTGTGAAAATCAGTCTACATGTGAATTGGGGATGTACATCGTGAAACATTAAAATGAACTTCTCTTTGTGACCTCCCCTTCTGTATGTGTTCATTTTTACATGCACATTTTTCCACCCACGTTTGAGCACTATTACTTCTTGGTGCACCAGATACAAATGACATATTACAATACCAATGTATATAAACAGAGCTTTTTCCCTGTATCCACAAGCAATAGTACTCAAGCATGCATGTCTACATGTGTTTCTGCATACAAAGCTGTATACACCCTCATGGAAGGGAAGTTTTGAGACTGTTTCCTATCATATGATGTAGGCCTTCTCTCCTCTATTATATTAATCAAAAGCTGATGAAACAGAGGGGAGATTCAAGACCCTTATCTTCACCCTATCTAAATCCTAATTACTAAGTGCCTGCCTAATCTGCCCCATCTGTATATCTTGACCAAGTACTTAATATGCACACATTCAGGTATGTCTTTTAAAACCTTGTGGTCTGTTTTAACCATGCAGCTTCTATTTACTTTAATGGGAACCACCCAACTGGGGCCTCCAGATTTTAAGTGTTGTATGCTGTTATGTCTCATCATATTGTCATACGCAGGAGAAAGCAAGTTTAATTTTATATTACATAGTCATGATCCAAACGAAATATAGTGCTTTGAATCAAAGTAGCAAGAACTTGAAAGGGTTTACAAAGTGGAAACAGGTGTACTCAACTGTTTAAATACTTTGCAAATTGTTTGACACTTTACCATTGTATTTTGATTCACATTTTAAAATGTAGGCATTTGCATAAGCAAAGTGAGATCATAAATCATTTTGGACAACGTATCATTGTCCTTGGTCTTTTGGACTGATGGAAACAAGTAACTACAACAATATTAACTATTTACAAAATAATGCAAAAGATATGCTGGGCAGATAAATGTGTGTGATCAGTAGAGCAGGATGAATAGTGTAAAACATTTTCCTCAAACGTTCATTCAAAATTTAAATGAATTTACTCCAGCTGTGTTCCCTTTTGTGTCTGCTTTCTAAGAGCATTGAGTTACTGAGTTGTAATTACACAAATGTGTGTAGAAATGAGGACAATTACCCTGTGAAAAAGAGCTAGCACAAGGCCTATGCTCCACTTCAGTTACATATAAATAAGCCCATGTAAAATAGCGTTGCATTTGCTCTCTCTCTGGAAGTGAATTACAGCTTCCGCTGAACATTCTGAATCATGTTTTATCTTGATTTTCCTGTCTTGTGAATGATTGCTTCATGTAGTGACCCACTGCTCTTAATTTCTCTAGAAGCACTTACCCTACTTTTTATGACATTTTGCAAAATTTATGAAAATATTAATCCAAAAAGTTAATAGAGGAAGAAGACAGAAAGCCAAGAACTCTGTTGTATTTTTTGACAAACATTCTATATTTCATCTTCTTCCATTTGAGCCAAGAGAGTAACTCATCTCTTTCTATAAACATCTGGTGGGTTTGTTTATAGGCAGATTCTTTGTGCCAGTACTGTGTATGTGACTTTCAGAACTTTGCCAGTCCTCATATTCATGAGCAGAATTACTGCCATAGAGATACATGAGCAAGGTTATTCAAATTCCATGATACTGTCATGTGTTGGATATAGAAAGAGGCAGTCATTAAAAAAAAGGAATGGTCTCATTTTTTCCCTAACAATGTATGTTCTTTGTTCTAAATCTCACAACTTTAATGGAAACGGTTCAGTTTTGAGTCCAACTAATCATATTTAAATGATGAATTAAAATAGCTGATAAGAGGGTGCATTTTAATGCACATTAGCTAAAGAGCATGGGGTTTTTGGTGATGCTTTAATAAACATTAAAATAGCCTAATGCACATTAAAGTGCAAGTGTAGAAGCACCCAGAAGACATCTATATGCATGCTTTGGGGTGGGGGGTACAGCACTTTAGTTAGAGCAGCTCTGAGAGCCACTCTAATTAAAGCACCTGCAGCATCACAAGCAGGGTTCAAATTACACTTTGAGTCTTGGGCGGGTGGGGGGGGGGGGAGTCTGCAAAAAAAATGAAACCAGTTCATTGATTAAGAAGTCCACCTAAGTGAAGGAGAAATCTGATCGGAGACCCCCTTCCCCCCCCCCCCCCACCCCGGTTTATGATTTTCAAATCTTACAGGGGGGCTCTTGTCTCCCCCTTTGCACCCTGGTCATGTGTATTCAGCATCCTATACTTCAAAATGGTACTGGGGGAGCTTTAACTGAAGCTCATTCAATAAGCTTTAATTTAAAGTACCCCCGCTGCCATTTTGAAGCATGGGGACGCTAAATAGATGTGACATGGAGGCTGCTGGAGCTTGCTAATTAGCACTCTCCAGCAGACTCAATTAATCGAGTCTGCTAAATAGTATGTATTGGAACAGATGTTTGGCACGTGTATATAGGTGCCCTAAGTGCTCAGGATTTAATGGAGAACAGATAACCCAATCACACTGGGAAACCCCAGGATACGTTGCTCTGGGAAACATGCAGGCATAACTGGGGAAGGAGGGAACATTTTCATTGTTTGTTTGTTTTTCATGATTTACTGTAAATAAAATCATATCCTGCAAAGCAGACTAAGAAAAAAGAAAAACCCCTTCATTTCCTTGCATGTTTCCAAATTTTCAAAGGATAAGACCAATGAGAACCAAGCAATAGTATGGGTGTAGTAAAACTGAAGGGACAAAAAGACCAGTCCAGCAGCAGCCAGAGACAGGCTCTTATTTCCTGGCTGAATTCTCAGTTTTTAGTTGGGCAGGGCCAGGGAAACAAGTCTCAGTGTTTGCAATCACCGCAACAGTATGGGACCTTCATTTTGAAAAACGTGGAGAGACTTGGCATCCACGTTAACACACCTGTAAAAGGGTCCCTTTTTTCAGAGGACAGGCACTCAAAATTTCTGAAACGGAACCTTTTTTAAGATGTCTGTATTTAGGCAGCCAAAATGTAGGCACTGCTCAAAATGTAGGCTTCAAGTAACTAACAGTCAGATAAAGAAAAAATATATTTCCTCAAATTTAATGTACAATATTGCTCAGATTCCCCTCAACACAACATTCACTTCATAGGCAGCACTTTAAATTACTTACTGACTGAATATATAAATGGCTTATAACAATTATTTGCTAGATTTTAGAGGCTACCTACTTCAGATGCTCTTTTTTTTATTTCCCACAGCCGTAGGCAATTTTCTCGGAAAAAAAAGTTTCTATTCTCCGTACTTCAAAGCTTATTTAAATGCAAATAGCAACCTTAAATATTTTCCCCAGTATAGTATTGTAATTTGATGGCCCAAGTGGGCTAGCTGAACTGATATGCAATTTAATAACTAGGGATTTTCTCTCAGTTCATGACCTTTCTGGAGCCAGGTCTAAATCAAATATACTTTATACAATACAAATACATATAATTTGCTGTCAAGGGAAGAAAAGAGAAGGCAGATGCAATGACTCACCAAATATGTGGCTCATTGTAGATCATTTAACACCCAGTGCAATAAGGTTCCCGAATTCTTGATCTCGGTGGACTATCAGTGAGGTTCTTCAGTTGGAGCTGCTTCAAGCAAAGTTTGAGTACAGAATTTGAATTTACACCAAATAAACAAACACGTTACTGATTATCTGAAGCAAAGTTCAATATTAGAGGGGATGACCACTGTCAAATTTGTGAATCCTTTATACTCCTGGGTAATACCATAATATTGATTGGAAACCTGACCTGTGTATCTAATACTGTTAAATATTTATCGAACATGCAACTACTTGCATCTACTTCCGGAAGAAGCACAGAGACGTTATAGGATAAGAATTTAAAAAGCCAAAACCTTTCTTTTTAGCTTTTATGCCAGAAAATACTGAGGCATGAGTTTGATTTTTATGATCTAGGTAGTAAAATGTAGCAGATCTTCAATGTTATCCCACTGACATTGCTCAGGGGTTGATCCAATAAGGTGCTGAATATCCTGGCACATCCCAGCAGAATACACAAGTATGGGCTTACTGGTGTAAGCTTACTGGTGTGACATGTTCATGGTGTCAGGGGGAGCTGGGAATCAAACCCGAACCTCTTTGCCTCAGTCTAGTACCTTAACTCAGTCTAGTATCTTAACAATCATAAGATTGTCCTTACTTCATGACACAATGGGCGCATCTACGCATGTCACTATACCGACATTGTTATTACACTGTGATTTAGCACTTTCTTTTGGAAGTGCTAAATCATGGTGCAGTAACAGCCCATACTACGGCCTGTACTACACCATAAGTGTGGCTCACAGTTATTTTTAGCAGCTACTTCGCCATAGCGGCACACTATACCGGGGGAGAGTGTTGCTATGGCGAAGTAGCTGCTACATCATGGTTCTTGCCCATGGACATCAGCGCATTGCTACAGTGACATAGCATCACATGTAGATGCACCCAATATCACTTTACCTTGATTGGGTCTTTTTATGCGAACTCAAGCCCCAAGAATTAGTAAGCATGGTTACAAAGATGAAGAGCAGCAGAAGTGGGGAAGAGAGAGATCCTGAAAGATGTAACTCATTTTAAAGAAGACAACTAAACATGTTCCACAGGACGGATTGAGAGAAAAAGGCTGTCAGGCCCAGAGTGGCATATGTAAGGTGGTGTATTTTGAAGCCTTCATCTCTACTGCTATGAAATTCTGTCCCCAGTCATTCAGTGCTGTTATTCGTCTTTTTTACTGCTATGTACAACTCCATGGAGAAGGGCAATCTGTCCTTTGGGCCAGTCTGTTTTATTTTACAACTATTTTTTCCAAATTGAATAAAGTAACTATAAACCCCATGGTTTCATTACTTCCTTGCAAAAGCTTGTATTTGACTTGTTTTTGTGTGTGTGCTCCTAGCTCAGTGACTTTTCCCTCCACACACTTTCTGAGCCCAAACCATCTAACCCTGTTGTCTTACCCATTTCCCTGTCGTTGCTAAGCAGGGTTAAAACAAAATGCTGCATCTAGTTTCTCTTGCCCTTGCCCTTAGCATTGCATTGACCTCTGGTGCTTTCTGCTTACCACTGGGCTTTTTAAACTACTTTTCTGTTGACCTAATGGAATGTGCTAGTGACACTGGGTTACCAATACACTGCACAGGACACCATGGCACGTGTTGTTTGTGGCACCGCAAACCTCTGCAGTTGCCCATTAAACCACATGTGGCACTGCTAATTTGCAACACTGGGGCAAAATTTGCTAGTGGGATTTCCCCATAGCAAAAATAAAAACCCTGAAAAAAAGCAACGCAAAGCACACAAAGTGCCATGTGCTGGGACAAAGGCAGACACGCAGGAGCAGGCAACTCACGGCTACCTGCTCCCCCATCTCTGCACATGGTGGAGCCCCTGCGCTGAGGCATCCTACATGTGCCGGAGCTCTGTTCCAATGTGTGCTAATTAGCACGCATCAGAGCAGACTTGATTAATTGAGTCTGCTGCAAGTCTGCTGAAGCATGTTAATTAGCGGGCTCCAGCAGTCTCCGCTTCCTGTGTATTCAGCGTCCCTGTGTTTCAAAATGGCAGCGGGGGCGCAAATGAGCTTTAGTTAAAGTGCCCCTGTCACCATTTTGAAGTGCAGGACTCTGAATACACGTGATGCTGCAGGCGTTTTAATTACAGTGGCTCCCAGAGCCACTCTAATTAAAGCACCCCCCCCTCCATCCCAGAACACATGTATAGACGTCCCCTGTGCCTCAACCAGCCAGAGAGCAGCACGTGGAGGTGCCTGCTCCCCTGTCTCGATGCACACTGTGTGCCTCAATATGGGGGCGCCATGTGCCTCAGCGTGGGGGTTGCACAGTGGAGACTTTGTACTGAAACACGCAGAGACAAGGGAGCAGCCAGCCCAGGGCTGCCTGCTCCCCCATCTCGAGGAACACTGCACCCCAACCAGCCGGGGAGTGGCTGGCTGGAGTGCAAGGTGCTTCAGCACGGGGGCTCCTTACCTCACAGAGATGGGAAGCAGGCAGCCCTGGGCTGTCTGCTCCCCCATCTCCACGTGCTTTTCCCCAGCTGGCTGAGGCACCGGGTGCCTCAGCATTGGGGCTGCCTGCCAGCCAGCCCCACATTGAGGCACCTTGTGCCCCAGCCCCTGCCGAAACACATGGAGCTGCAGGACAATATGTCCCGCTACAAACTGCACAAGCAGGGGTGTGCACTGCAGCACAATGTAGCATCGCAAATTTGTGCTGCTTCTATTTGTGCTGCGGCAAACGCATGCCCCTGCTCATGTGGGCGCAGCCCATGACTTATGAAGTCCTATTGTGCAGGAAAGCTTGCTCTTTGTCCTTGTGCTGCTGATTTTAAAACTCCTAACAGAAGCAGAATATATGTAAATGTTCAGATACTACGGTGATGGGAACCAGATAGAGACCGTACACTCACTCATTCTGCACGGTCCGTGACTGCTAACAGACATAGAGGCTGACTGACAGATTGTGTTGTCACAGAGCATCCTCGTGCAAGGCATTGGAAATTTGCTAATGCCTCTGCTGGTTTCTCTTATGTTCATTGGAAAGAGCCCTACCTATCCTAGGGCAGTGTAAGAGTGATGCTGTAGCCATGATGGTCCAGAAATTATGTGAGGGGCAAGGATTTCTTAATATCTTTTATTGGACATCTATGTCATTGACATAAATTTAGACAAGCTTTTGAATGTAAGACCTTCTTCCTCAGGCCTCTTCAACGCACTGATGCTATTACTTAGGGAGACCTGAGGAAGAAGGTTGAAAGCTTGTCTAACTTTACTTAAAGGTTTGGTTATACCAAAGACATAGTTGTTCCATTAAAAGATATTGACCTAAGAAATCCTTATCTCCACCTATCCAAGGAAACACTAATAGCAAAAAGTTCTGTCTGCCATTGCTGTGGTAGTTTTGGCTTAAATGGCACTGATACTAGTAAACAGCAAGCATCTTGTCAGGGTTGAGATTGGGCTGAGGATCATATCTGAGGCAATCTTTCCAGCCTCCTCCTCCCCCATAACTGAAAAATAAAATATTAATACTGTAACTGCTGGTAAAAAATGTGGTTCCTTGTACTTTAGTCCAGTTATATTATATCCCGTGAAATCAGTGATTACTGGGTATGTTTAATCTCCACGCTTAAGGGGACACCTGTGAGGCAAGAACAGTATATTTTCAGGGAAGAAAGCATGTAGCAACTACTAATGCACATCATGAGATATATTTGCCCCTTACTACAGATATAACTTCTTCACTTTTATCACAAGGTCCCATCTCCAGAGGTGGCTGTGGATTGTATCCCTGGAGCATTTTAAAAGTGTTGGTTGTGAGTTAATGCCAATGCTGGTCTTGGAATTGCAAGTTTCACCACATTTTGCCACTAAGGTTCTTCAAACCTAAATTAAAAGAAGACCCCTATGAGGAGGGGACAGTAGTTCGGGCTCTTTGTCCTCTTGGCTGAGAATGCCCTACTCCAACTTTCTGGGACATCTACCCCTTTGTGATCTTTGTGGTCGAGGAGATTCCCTGAGCACTAGCACTGAGTGGAGTTCCACTGTAAAAATGTAAGGTCTGCATCTGATTATTTTTCAGCCAACCAATCATCCAGTCCATCTATTGTAAAAGATCCTAAAACCCCACTGCTACAGACTGACTGATCAGATTTGGTTACTTTTCTGAAATCATCTTCCATTATTTTTCCATCTCACCAGAAGTCAAATGCATGTGGTTTTCTCTCTAGAGACATGTTTAAAGCAACCTGATGATGTATGGCATCTGGGTAAATTAAATTTCTCCACTGATGATTCTGCCACTAGCATCAACTAAATGATTGATATTCATCCAACATGTTAATCTCTTGTTCTGACCTTTATAAAAATGATTTTTTTAAAGAAAAATCATAGTGCATGATGGCTAAAGTCTATCTGAAAACTTAACAATATTTTAATTTCCCTCATGGAGAGTGGGAGCTACTTGTAAGAGGTCCAGGCCAGAAAAAGAGACTGCATGGCTGATATATGAGCACCTTCAAGAAATAAATACTTCAGAAACATTAATGGAATTCTAAAATTCCTTGCCTCAGCTTAAAACAAACCAGGAATGATAGCAAATTTGGGGGGGAAATTAATTCAAGATGCATATGTTGATTGAGTACTGAACTCTACTGTGCAAATGGTTATTACAATCAATGGACAGTAATTTCCCTGGTTGACTTTTACATTGACCTTTCTGCTAGTTTAATAGAGATCCAGCTTGAGCCCTTTTATTGACATTAGGGAAAGGTGATTGTTAGCAAATAAAATTAATCACTCAGTCACACTGTTGAAAGACTGGAATGAACAAAAAATAGGCTGTGGTCATGAAAGTTCAATTTTGTGTGCATGATTTATTTCAAAACGTTTATTCATGTATCCTAGAATGAATTCCTTTTAAAGTTCTTATGATCTTCAATGGACAGATGGCCCCTCCACGCCAGCCCATGCCTAAAGTGTCTTTGCAACAATCAAGAAAAATATCCACAACTAGGTTCTGCTAAAAACCAAATGAAGGAAGATAAGGAGGGCAAGAAGAGGCAGTTGATCTTCTTGGTTAAGTGATCTTCTACTTCCAGAAAATGTTCAGCATACGCCACTAATTTTTGCCTCAATTTTCGTATGCACTGAGGGTCTGATCCTGTAACAAAGCATACATATATAGAGGCCCCTACATCATTGAGGCAATTTACTGAAATTAGTGATACTCCACTCTTTGTAGCTGTGAGGTTTACTTGAGCCTATGTCACAGCAGGTTTGGGACTTATATGAATAGACTGGGAAGATGACAATGCTTCAGAACAGAAAAATCAATGGTAAATATCAATAAGTGAGAGAACTATGTTGTACATTAAAAAAAATACTTTGCCTCTCTTTTGACCATGTGGGAAGCTGAGATCATTGGATCCTTAACTCTTGCCCCCAAATGCTCAGGTGAATAGCAGGATCTGTGCGCCAAATTAGTGTTACAACAAAAATGGAGGATTTTAAAAATAGGTGGTAAGTGTGCCATGTTTAAACCTAACCACTAGAACAGGGGTGGGCAAATTGCGGCCTGCAGGCTGGATGCAGTCCACCATGGCTTTTTGTTTGGCCGGCGGGACCCCTAAAAAATTTAAATAATAATATTTATCTGCCCCCAGCTACCTCTCATGCAGCCCTTGATGGCTTGCCAAAACTCAGTAAGTAGCCCTACACCTGAAACAATTGCCCGCCCCTGCACTAGAAACTAGATTAAGAATCAAACTCATTTCATATCTGAAGCTTTAATATTGGCCTGGCTACCATTAGCTCTGTTTTAATGACAGCCTTTCTACAACAGCAAGCCTGCCCCCTACGGATACCATCCTTCCTGTACTGGACCCTGAAATGTTCAGAAGGTAGCATCTATTTATATTTTTAATATGTTCTCATCAGAATGACATTGTAGAATATTTTAGCTTGGTAAAGAGAAGGGTGCTCTACAAATAAAACTGTAGTATTATCTTTAATGTGCAAGCCCAGTTTTCACTGTTCCTTTGTATTGTTCAAGTCTATGGAGATTATAGAAGTAGCTATTCTCTCTAGTAGATCCTCTCAGGTCAATGCTAATTTAAATAGGAACAAATAAAAAAAAAACAAAGTTTAGTGTGGCATCTACCTTCTTTGCTTATGTAGAAGTGCAATTGTTTGCAACTTCCCTGTTACTTTCCTCTACCAATTTAATACAAATACTTTTGTAGAGATACTAATTGCTGAGTTAATATCTTTACCCCAATTACCTGATATAAAATTGCCACGTATCTATTTCATTCAATAAACACTTTGCAGTTTTCACATGTGTATTTTAAAACTTGCTGGACTGGTTGAAAAGTTCAAAGCAGAAAAAGAACCTGCATAAGCTACATTCCGTTAATATTAGTTAATAGATGATTCAAGACTAGAAAATGAAATCCAAACCCTTTCAAATATTAAATACAGTAACTTCAGATTTAAACCTGTCTTTAGGGCTTTGGGCCTAAAGCACACAGTGTCGAATCTGAGCTGTATGTATCTGTATTCTTGTGAGAGAGCAATCTTACAGAAGGTCCACGATTCAGGATGTTATATATCAGAATGCTGGCTGATCTCGTGGGATTTGTGATATTTTGGGCCAAAGTTGCATTTTCAATATTTTAGTATCTTTTTACCTGAACCAAAGTCTCAACCCTTAATCACAGCTAAGCTTTGAGCTTGAAATACTGAATTCAGTGCCAGCCCCTAACAATGGTACCTTCCTTAATCTTTTTTTATATATTTCTGAAAGTAACAATTATATCAAGTCATAACGACCATGTTCAGTAATAAAAAGTCTAATAGATCTGGATTGAGTCTATCTACAGCACTGTTCAGCAGTAATGTACATGGTTTACTGATCATGAGACTGTTCTATAGAAACATAAATTTACCAGCAATTCAGGAAACCTTATTTCCCACTTTGCATGAGAGGCAAGTTGGTCTATTTGCATAGATAAGGCCCAAGCAAATGTGTGCAATACTCTAAACAAAAGGAAACCTTAAATGTTCAGGATAATGCAACGTGCTTTTTATCTCTAGTTTGCTAGCACAGACGAAAGCTTGTGTGTATGAATTGGGACTAAAAGGTCCCTTTTGTTTATCCATTCTTAATAGTATCCAATTGCCACATTGTGGTGCATTCTAATGGGGAAAAACAGATTAACATTTTCAATTATAAAGCAGTAGATTAAAAAGGCAAGCATGTATAAAGCTGGGTCAGACATAACTTAATGTGAAATGCCTTATTCTGAAACCAGGGCATACATGACACATCAAAGAGAATTTTCCCTTTCCTCTTTAAAAGTGGAATCAGTTTAAATCTAGAAACACAATTCTCATCATTCCCATCAGAACCAAAATCTACTTGAAGATATGGAACACTTGTTAGACTCAATGAAATCAGAGCCTTCCATGAGTTATTTTTACTGGAAAATTATAGGGCAAAAGTCAAATTATTTAAATCCCACCGGGACGTTCAGCCAACTGCACTGCTGGACTGACTGGGTAGTCGTAACTCAGTGTACCTCAACACCAGAAACTGAGAGTTGCACTGACGTTAGTTTATCCCCATTGAATTATTGTGTTGCCCTGTGGGGTTAGGCCAACTCTCAGGATCTCAAAATTGCACTGTTATATGGGAGGGTGTGACACAATTGCACGTATACAAACACACAAATCAATTAGGTGCATACCCACACACACACACACACACACACACACTACCAACTCAGGCACATACACATCCAAGATTACCAGCCTAGGCACATGCATACCTATCACCAATTCAAGCACATACATGCTCTAATGATAATGACATGAAATCATACACAATACACACATACATACACATATACACACAGGTTAAACACTGACTCAGGAGACAGTGTGTTTGTTGGTGCCTGTGGTACTATGCTTGGGGTGCTTGGTAACTAAAGAGCAAGTGGCAGAGATCGGGGGAAAGGCAGTGGGGATAAGGCAATAGCAAAGAAACAGGGGTCTGCAGGCAGAGAGGAGTTCCAGACAGCTGGAGCCACAGGAGCATGGGACAGGTGTTGGAGGTGGCGGTGAGCCAGAAGCAGGAGAGAGAGAAATTAGACAGAAGTTAGAGGGGTGAGGAGCAGAGATTGGAGCAGGGCTGGAACTGTAGTAAAGCAAAAACCAGCTCAGGGGTACAAATAAGAGTTTTATTAAATGAACACTGTACTGTACAGCTTGGTTCCTACACACACTCACACAAGCACTCCCACACACACTCACACAATGGTAGCAGAAAAAGAAACTCAGTGGAAGTGTTGGAGTCCAGGTAGGGAAGAGAAACAGAATCCAAGTCCTTGGCTGCAGAGGGGGTGGGGTGATAGCTACCTATCCTGAGCTGTGAGTTGAACCTCGATGGCAAGTTGGCGTCTTCTCCAGCAAGGTGTTGTCCAGAGGGGGGTCACTGGCAGGGCCTCTGGGTGGAGAGATGGTGTGGCATGGAGCTGGTCCAGATGAAGAGGGCATCCCAAGGAGTCAGTCTTCACTACCCCTTTTTATGGGGCAGACTACCTATGATTTCCTATGGGGAGGGCCTGTCCAGGCAAGGTCAGTCCTGTTCCAGAGGGTTCCAGATGTTCATACTGAGCATGTGCAGCCTGGCACAATGGTGGGTGCCTCATCTTTTGTTTCTTGAATGCAGAGGATGGTTCCAATGGCTGGGTTATTGGTCCAGGTATTGGTTTTGATGGTGGGGTGATTTAGTAGGGGGTCCTGCTATCATTGTGTTTCCCTCATCCATTCACTCTTTTGCTTCAGGCATTCAAGGAAAACCAATTTACATGGGAGAGGTTACAGACTTAAACATGAGTCATAATTGCAACACATTTACACAACAAGGCATGGGGACAAGATGGGAACTTGACACACAAAATTGGATACTTGACATCACTCATGCAAACCCACACTGAATGCCTAAATCATGCAATGTTAACATAGAGACACTTAAGACACAAGAACTGTACAGTGTAAGACATTACAGTAATCCAACACACAGAGCAAAACACTATTGCAATAGCACATGGTTACTATAAAAGGGGACCTATGTACACAGGGTTTCAACTTAACTTATAACTACTATATATGCCCATAGGGAATAGAGGAGGGGAGAGAAAAAGGCAGAAATGATGGGGAAAAGGGGATGTCATATTTGTAAGTAAAAAAAAAAAAAGAAAAACTGGGGGGTTTGCTACAATTGGACTATTCAATTTTAATGCACCAAGGTGAAAAAGCATTTATATATTTCTGTATATTTATCCCTTTATAGTTCAATGTCTTAAATTAACCAGAGGTTCAGAAATAAATATTCTAGCTGAATTTATAAACTTCGCCAGGTCTGGAAATGGGGGAAGCAAAGGAGCTTTAAAGTATCTCCCCCACTGCTGGAGTAGTTACTCTAATCTACATGGGTCAGAATGGTATACCAGCCCCAGGTCCCTATCTTATCCCCTCCTACCCAAGCATGTTACCCCTCCACCCAGATTACAACCCCAGTGTCAGGGAAGGAGTGAGTGATGTGAAAGCTATGAAAGTTCATTATTTGGCATCTGAGCATTTCCCCACAAGAGCAGAATCTTACCTCTGTTAAATGCCTACAGACCAGTTTTCCAAGTGAAATACTGTGGGCAACCCTATTCATGATGAATAAAAACATATTGTATGGGTGTGCCTACATGAGATGTTTACTGTGCAGTTGACTAATTAACTGTGCAATACGCATCTCAGCATCTACATATGCCCTCCTATTAGGGCGCATGAAACTAATAAACTCTGCAAAAGGGTAGTACTGGTAAATGTAAGTACTATCCCGCTGCGGAGGTTTTTTTGTGTTCAGAAGCATGCATGTAGCTGCTAACCAGCTGAGACATGAGGGTGCTTCAATGCTGGGGCTGCCTGCTGACTAGCCCTAGGCTGAAGCATGCTTGTGTCCCAGCCAGCTCCTCCAAACTGCCAGGTTCCTCCAGACCCCCAGGTGCTTTGCCAACCGGGGCTACTGCAACCCGGCTCAATGTACCACGGTCCAGGCACACATGTAGATATGCGCCTGAGAGTTTTCCAGGAGCAATAAACTGCAGCACAGTAAGCTCCACAGTTTATTGCTACCCCCTAATGGCACATGTAGACACACCCTATGCGTAGTTTCATTTGAAGTCAGCAGGAGTATTTTGTGAAATAGGGGCTCAGAATCTGATCATGTGTATGCCGAGAATGTTTAGTTCCAATGTCTTGGTCCTGACATTATCTAAGGTGGGATAAAAATGTTCAAAATTAAAATGATCCAAACCTAGATGGATCATTTAAAAAAAATGGATCTGAATTGTTCAAATAGGTATTGAAGATGGTGAGCATTCTCTCCCACATAACGCCAGTAAAGTTAATGGAATGATACCGGGGTGGAATTTGGTATGAAATTACAAATAAAATACCTCCGCCAGTGAAGATAAATACTGTAATCTTTCATTTATGCATTAATTTTTCAAGATACAAATAAAGATGGGCCCAGAGGCTCAGATGAACATCTGGGAACATTTTATAAACTGGAGTAGATCCTGATGAGAATTCGAAACACTGTCTTATGTTAAGTCCAAAATTTCATCTTAATTAGGGTTTGCATTCTCTGCAAGCAGCCATATTTTATGTTTGTTTTGACATCAGAGACATATTGTTAATTAAATGTCAGGAAAGCAAAGGTGGTGGAGAAAAGAATGACATAAAATATGTACATATGAAAATATGCGTTTGTGTGTGTGCAAAGCTAAATAATTTTCTTTGCTCTCAGTCAGCACCTTACCCATCATAGAACTTTTCCTCTGCAGAGAACTCACTGTTGAAAGTTACCTTGGGAGCCTAAAGGAAGGGTAAATTAAATGAGCTGAAAAGGAAAATCTTTGTGTATTAAGTCTTCCACATCTAGCTTTGCAGCTTTCACTCTGAAGGTCAAAGGTGTAATCTAATCTCTCTCTTTTAAACAAGCTTTACTGGAATGTCTTGGGGGGGGGGGGTCTTTTTATTGGTTTCAGTTGTTTCTAAACACAGTTGTCAGGAACAAAGGCTGATATATAAAAAAGATACAATAGCTATGACTGAGCTATTCTGTGGAGATACAAACTGGCCTAAACTTAACAGGTGCAAACACTTGGCTTCATCAGCTATGGTTAAATTGAGTTAGAGGACTAAAATGAGAGAGACCATTAACCCTTTTTAACCTCACACTGAACATAGCTTACAATAATAATGAAGTGTGACAAGGCAGTGCACAGATTTCATTTCTGCAGTGATTTCTTCTTTTCTTTTTATTTAATCTTCTGACAGACTTGTAACAGATTGTTCACTGCACTGAGTAAAATGTAACTTGTGTACTTGAACATATGTAGCAACTGAGGGAGAATGCACCCTGCTTTTTTGAAAAACATTCTCTACAAGTTTATTCTCCAATGTTGGGGGGGGGGAGAGAATCAGAGGCAGGGAGCTGAGTCTTGGTTTATTTTAGGAGGGCATCATAGGCACATGGCTAGACTCTTTGGATAGTTTTGATAAAATGTGTGCATCAACTTCCAGGTTTTTGCCATTTATCTGAATATCACTCTTTACTGATGATGAATATGGCCTGAGCCAAGCCCAAATGAAAGCAAGAGGGCTCTACATTAACCTCCATTGGCTTTGGATAAGGCCTTCCATTCCAAATGTCCCTCTAGCATATAAAATCACTTCAACCACAGCATTTTGAACAATTTTCACCCTGTAGAGAGGCAGAAGGCAGGGCAGGGCGGCACCTTACAAACTAAAGAGGAAATACTATCTCACTGAGACAAATAGTGCTTTAGCTGTATGATACCATGACTCATCTAAGTGCCCCCTATGCTGGCCCTGACCAGTATGGGGAAGGAAGAAAAAAATCTGATGAACTGACAGGAAACAGGAGACAGACTGTGGGGACACAGGAGAGGGAGTAGGCTGGAACTAGGAACTTTAAAGGGCAGATGTGAACTGACTGTGTAAGGGAGACTGCCACAAGAGGCCTCAGAGAGACACTAGGATGAGGACCCTAAGGAAGGGACTGCACTTGGGAGCTGGGGTAGAGGAACAATAGGGATTCTCGCACACAATAAGCTTGAAGGGGAGACAGACTGGGACGAGTTGGTAAGGAGACTGGAATGAAAAGGAAGATTTAGGTGTGAAGTGGGGGTAAGATGGAACTGAGCTGGGAAAGGGATGGGATGGTAGAGACAGAAGTTATGTGCAGGGATCCCGGTTTTCTGTTTAATCATGGAAAAAATACAGATTTTTCTCCTTTGAAGGAGAAAAACGCAGAAAACAGCAGGTGTTCTGTTGCAGGCTGGCATAGTTCCAGCCTGCAAGGGGCTGGGGGGAGAAGGGGGAGGGCAATCAGGCAAGGGGGGCAACATGTGCATGTGCGCTCGCATGCATGTACATGGCAGCCAGGTAGCGTGGAGACAGCTCCCACAGCTTCCTGCAAGCAAGTGGGGGAGAGGCGGGGGGGGCAGGGGTGGCACGTAGAATTGAGGCCCTCACAGTGAGGCCCCCCAGATTTACGTGCAGTGGGGCACCAGATGTGGGCTGCCCACTGCAGGATCAGGGCCCCCTGCCCTGCTGCCCTCACCCCAAGGGCAGACAGGACAAAGCACAGCAGAGCAGAGAGGGGTGGGGAGGGTTGCTGCTGTTGCTGGGAGCCCTGCACCACCATGGTGACGTGCCCTCTGCCTACCCAGCAGCAGCAAGTGTTGTGGCATGAAGTTGTAACCCCTGCTGCTGCCAGGTGGGCAGAGAGCGCCTCGCCATGGCAGCACGGGGCTCCCAACTGCAGCACCAAGCCTCCCTGCCTTGCTCTGCCCTTTTATGCCAGGTCCTACCTGCTGGGCTGCAGAGGCCCCCAGGGAGAGGGAAGCAGGGCAGGGAGCCCTAAACCCAGAGCGGGCAGCCTGCATCCACTGCCCCCCTCCCCCCCATGGGCTCTGCTCCAGCTGTGCCACCCTTGGTGTAGGGAGCCAGGCTCCACACTCTGCTCTGGCTACAGCATCCACCGCCTCCCATAGGTGGCAGCTAGGGCTCAGTCACTGATGTGGGGCAGGGGGCTGTGGACCTGGGTCCCTGGCCCTGTAGACCTGGCAACTGGGGGCCCCCTCCGGAAGGACTGAAGGGGTGAGGGGCTGTGGGTGGGGAATGAGGGACACCGGCAGGGCTAAGGGAGCTGTGGGTGGAAAATGATGGGCACCAACATGGCTGGGGGGGCTGTGGGTTGGGAGTGAAGGGCATTGGCATGTGCAGGGCACCAGCATATCAGGGCTGCTCAGCACCATGAAGCAGTTGAGGGGAGACAGCCACAGCTGGACCCACATCCTGATGACTGAAGTGGGCAGGGGGAGCTCTGATTTTCCATGGTAAATATCCAAAATCAAACACCAACAGTTATAGGTATCTGGAATTTATTTTCTTATACTGATTGAGGCACTGGTAGGCTTCCATACTACTTTAAAATTGCAAATATATCAATAAAACGTGTTCAACAGATACCAGTTCTAATATTATAAAAGCCTAAGCCTGTCTGTCTATCTGTAATGCTTTATTCGCACTCTGGTTGGCTGATGGAAACAGCCAATCAGAGTGCTCCAAGAGTACGGGAGCACTGCCATGGTTCTGAAGCCGTGCCGAGGACAGAGGATGGGGGAGCTGGGGCCAACAGTGCTGGCCTCGGCTCCCCCACCCTGCTCCCTGCAAGCAGTGCCAAGGACCAGACAGGAGGTGGGGGAGCACAGACCAGCAGCACTGGCCTTGGGTCCCCCACCCTGATCCCTGCAAGAGGCAGAACAGCGGCAGCATTGGGCATTAGGTGGCGGCACTCCTTCCCAGCCCCCTCCTCCCTACCCCCTGTCATTCTTGATGGGCAATTGGCTAGTATACACACACACACACACATATATTAGTGGTGTTTCATTTTAATCATGGAAAAACACAGATTTTGGGGGGGTTAATCAGAGAATTTGCTATTTTTTATTAGAGAACTTGCAGTTTTTAAACAGAGAAAACCAGCATCCTTGGTTATGTGTGGCAGAAATAGGGATAGGCTCCTGTGCAGCCTTGTCTCCTCTGTCCCTCCCCCTCTATCTCCATTTTAATACAGATGTTAAATGCATGTCACTTTTGTTCTGTAGTACCACCACCCTGAGAACTGGAGGAATCAAACAGTTGCCTGTGGGACTATGCCTCATTTGTTGTATCCAGCTGTGGTGCTGGGCAAATCAGCCGTACCAAACTTTGCAGAGGTCATCACTAATTGTATGCTTTTGGGCTGTCTGACTTGAGATCCTGGGCTCACCTTTGCAACACCTTAAGTAATGGGATTTGTGCTTTAAACTAAAAAAGTACTTTATGTTTTTAAGCACCCAGTATGTGCCATTGTTTGACTATAATCTGTGTTTGTCTCAAATTCACAACTTAAAGAGGATAACAATCCCCTCATCTCACAGGGAGATGTAAAAATATATTCATGTTTGTGCAGCACTCACATTCTAGAGTGATGAGAAAGACAGAAAACCTCATCCTGCTGGGATTCAGGGAAAGCAGCTGTGTCTTAGAGCCCTTTTGTCCCAGAGAAGCTCAGCACAGTCCAGTCAGGAGAAAAGGGTAATCTTCATTCCAGAATTCTGAGAGAACTGGAACACAAATTTGCAAGTGTGGTAGCAAGTATTTCTCCACATGGAGCAAAGACAAGTACTTTAAGGGTGAAAAATAATAAATATAGTACCAAGATTCAAGAAAGGAATAATGGTTTGAGAAATCTACAAACCTGTGGGTGCATCTACACATGTGCATTTACTGATATTAACTGACATTACTGCTCAGTATGGGTGCACGCCTACATGTGCATGTCCATACTGCACAGTAAATATGGCAACTTAAGTTGACATGAGCATAAATTTGATACCTGCATCATGCAGGTATCAAATTTACACCTGATTTGTTACTGCACAGTAATGTACATGTTGACCCCAAGTCAGTCCACACACAGTGTTAATGAGCTTTAAAGCCTGCATGTATAAACGCCAGCCTATTCCTGCTTACTGCACGGTAACTTACTGCACAGTAACTTACTGCGCAGTAAATTTAAGCTCATTTAAAATTAAATACACATGTAGACATGCCCTTTTAGACCAACCCTGATCCTATTCAAGACTTTAGAACAAATTCTGAAGGAAAGAGCAATAAAAATGCATAAAGGTATATGGAAAATAGGATAAAATGTAGCATTAATTTACCAAAGGTAAATCATGCAAAATTAACCAAGCATCTATCAAAATGATTGTTTTTTCTGGACAAAGGAAATACAAGAAATCTTACCTATATGGACTTTACCACATAATACAGTACCTCATGACATGAGAAATTATTAGTTAAGATGAAGAAAAATGTAAAGTGGGTAAAGAACTGTCTAAAGGGGTAGATAGCAAGGGTAGCTTTAATAGGTCAAGTATGTTGGCAGGAGGTTACTAGTTGCATTCTTGAGACTGATCTTATTTCATATTTTCAAAATGATTTTGTGCTAATGATATTTGCTGATGAGGCACAGCCAGGAAACCTTGTCAAAACAGAGGAGTATTGAGATACTATACAGAAATAACTAGAAGCCTCTAAGGACTGCAATCATAGAAATGGGTTGAAATGCAGTAGTACAAAATGGTAGATCAAGCACTTGGGGACTAATAACATGACTTTCTGCTATAACCCAGGATCCCATCAATTGGAACCACATGTATTTGCTGATGACAGTTATATTAATAGTGGTCCTTGATTCTAATTAGACCACCAAAAAGAGTATAGGTGGCCTCTGTGAGCTAGCAAACATCAGTATAGAGTGACAATGGTGAATTCCTAAACCTCTGGGCTAAGTACAGACAGTCAAAATGCCTGAGGCTGAATTAATTCAATCTTTACCAGTTAGTCTAAGCTACGTAGACTGAACCAATAAGCAAGTGAACAGACATTCACTTTTGATTCTGGAAATTCAGCCACATGCCTACAATAGCCCAGGCCAGAAGCCAGGGGGCACTAGAGCATGCCTCCCTGCTCAACTGGAGCAGACAGCTTGGACCAAGGCTAGCCTGCCCACCCTGCAAGGGGAATGTGCATGGAAGGTACAAAGCATCATGGGAAGCTGGGGGATCTGGGACAGAAGTTCAGTAAACTGATTTAATCTAAATCAGTGAAGTCTGATACTACATCTATCCAGGTTTATCTTAAACCATTTCAGCCACTTTGAGAGCAATTTATGTGTACTGAACTTCTGTTGTGTTACAGATTTGGACTGATTTCTGATCACCAGGGATCCTGGTTTTCTGCTCACCATGAAAAAACACAGTAAAATGCGGATTGTCTCACTTTAAGGAGAAAAACATATATTCTCTCTTTAAGGAGAAAAATGTATTTTAAGGATATTCTTTCTTTAAGGAGAAAAATAGGGAAAACAGCAGGTGTCCCCTCCCTTGCAGGCTGGCAGAGTTTCAGCCTGAAAGGGGCTGGAAGGGAGTAGAAAGAGGGTAATCAGGCAGGGGGCGCCACATGCACATGTGCGTGCATACATGTATGTGGCAGCCAGGCAGCATGGAGAGCAGTTCCCACAGCTCCCCATGGTAAGTCTGGGAGGAGGAGGGGATTGAGGACCCCATAGTGAGGGAGGAAGGGAGGGAGTTGGGTAGGGCTGGGGCTGAGGCTGGCAGTGCTGCCTACCCAGGGTGGTGAATGGGGCCTGGGGCTTCGGGGCTGGAGCAGGAATACACGGCCACAGGGCCTGACCAGGGAGCAGGACAGCACCATGGGTGGCTCATCTGCAGGGTGGCAGGGGGGCTGGCTCCCTGCCACTGTGCACACTCCAGGGGGACATGGGGGCACATACCCCCCAGATTTGTGTATGGGGAGGGAGAAGATGCGGGCTTGGGGCTCCCTGCCCTGTAGTTGTATCCTCTACTGCTGCCGGGCAGGCAGGGAGTGCCTCCCCACCCTGCTGTGCCCTGCCATGCCGGGTCCTACCTGCTGGACCATGGAGACAGTAGGGCAGGGAGTCATGAGCCTGCAGCGAGCAGCCCACATCCACCACTCCCCCATGAGCTCTTATCCAGCCATGCTGCCCATGGGAAAGGGGGAGCCAGGCTCTGCACTCTGCTCTGGCCGCAGCAGCCACCACCTCTTGCAGGTGGCAGCTGGAGCACAGGAGCTCCTGGGGGGGCAGGGTGCTGTGAACCCAGGTCCCTGGCTCTGTAGCCCTTGCAGCTACAGGGCCCAGCTATGCAGGGCTGGTGGGGTGGTGGGGGGCAGGGGTCATGAGTGAGGGACACCAGTAGAGCTGGGGGGCAGTGGCCTGGGACTGAGGGGCACCAACAGGGCCAGGGGGCTGTGTGTTGGGAATGAAGGGCACCAGCAGGGCTGGAAGGCTGTAACCTGGGAGTGAGGGGCAATGGCATGGGCAGGACACCAGCATATCAAGGCTGTTCAGTGCCACAAAGCAGTGGGGGGAGGACAGCTGCAGCTGGACCTGCATCCTTGTGAGCAAAGGGTGCAGAGGGAGCTCTGATTTTTCCATAATAAAAAACCCAAATCAAATGCCAAAATGTATTGGTATTTACAATTTATTTTATCATAGTAATTGAAGCACTGGTAGGCTTCCAAATTGCTTTAAAATTGTAAATTTATCAATAAAACATTGCATTCAACTGATACCAATATATTTAGTGGTGTTTCATTTTAGTTGTGAAAAAAAGGAAGATTGTCAGGGGGGAGCGTTATTAGAGAATTTGCTATTTTTATTACAGAATTTGCCATTTTTAAACAGAGAAAACCAGGATCCTGCTGATCACTCATACCACTTTATGTGTAACTTCTGTCCCTAGCCATGGTGAAATGATATATGTTTTCTTTGAAATCCCACTCTTTCTAAAAGCATTCACAGTCAGATATCAACCACTGTAGCCACCAGTTATTTATCAGATCTTAAAAAAATGTTCATTTTTGTCCCAGTTTCATGCCAAGATTCCTTAACTGCTTACACTTTTTGACAAAAGCTTTTTATGCAAGATCACTTATAACTGGAAGCAGAAGAAAATAGTTTCTTCCATTCATGAACTTAAATGTATGGTGTTTTGTTGTTGGAAAAGCTCACAAAATAAGAGAAAATCAGAAGGGCCCTCTTCTTCACACATGTTAGAAATAACTAAGATCAGAGTACAGTCCAGCTGAACCACCGAAACATATTTTATTCAGTATGTACTGGTGACTTCACAAAATCATCAGCCTTTCAGTAAATCTATGAGATATGTCACTTTCTGTTAAGATCTGTGCAGAGGTTACAAACGAGATGTTGAGTATCTCCTGGCATTCCTTTATATGATGTAAAACCTATACAGATTGACTTAGCAATGTCTCCTCCAGCTTGCCACAGATGAATTTCATTTTTACTGAACTGCATGTATTCAAATTAAAATAAAATGTTTGGAAAACAAAGTCATGCAGATCCCCAGATTAGCTTATCCTTAACATGGATCCATTAACCCATGCCAAATGAAAACAAATGGTTCCCATCAGAAACAATGTTGTTCAAAATAAAGTGGAAAATGTTTTACTCAATATCCAATAAACTTGTAAAGGACAATCAGCATGAGCCAGATTTTCTATGACAGGCCATCTCATTTTCAAATTCGCCTTGGCATTTAACTTACATAAGCAAATATCCACTGTGCATCCACTAATTAGGTATGTGAATGATTTGCTGATTGCATGGGAGTGCAAATATCTGGTTTACTAGCATGTGTCATGTATCCCTGTATATGTTGAGCACGTACAAATTTATGCATATACCTAATTTTGAATGTCTGACCTTTTGAAAGAGGTGTGATGGAAGTGGAGCTACTCTTTAGTAATACAAGATACCAGCTTTGTGATTTGGCTGTTCATGGGGTCAATGTATTTCAAGGGGCTGTAAGGAAAAACTAGTAGGAAACCAAAAAATAAGTGCTTGTGGGGAAAAAGTTTCTGGACCGTACCCTATCTTATGAACAGTTAGTTTTGAAGTTTGGCTGTGGGAGAGAGAAAACAGTCAATTCTGGATATTGTTTTTTAGCAGCTCTAAAATGTTTGTAGAAAAATTACTTTTCTTTGACCGTTTTCTCTCCCCCACGGCTAACTTTCAAAACTAGCTGTTCATCAGATGGGGTATGGCCCAGAAATAGAGAAGCATGAAAAGGGTGTACTAAGTTTTAAAAAGGAATACTTTCTTAACAGTATATGTAGAAAGGAGGTACAGGGCCAGGAGAACTTGTTCTGGGGTACTGGACTGATGTGTACACATTAGCATTGACTGAAGAAGTTAGGTTTCCCTCAGTTACCATTAGGAAATGGTAAAGCTTTAGGCATACAGATTGGAGTCAGGTAAATTTTGTGGTCAACATTTTGGGGGGGGCTTGAAAAGTGTGGTTTAGATTGACTGAAGCATTCATTGATTTGTATCAAATTTATTACATTATTTTCAGCTGAAAGATGAAAGATCTAAACAGAAAAAATAAAAAAAAATAGTCGGAGGTATTTTCTTTGGTTTCAAAACTTTCAAGCCATTTCAGTTCTTACCAACTTAAAGAAATGCTTCTTATTTTTTAAAATTTTCCAGAAAAAAAACCCTCCTAATCAAAACAAAACTTTTATTTGTCCCAAAAAGCCTTTTTTTTTCTTTTTTTTTTTACTTTTTCACTTTAAAAAAAAAATGATAAAAATATAGCCAGCCAAGGTGCTTTGAGTAGATGTGATATCTTTTACTAGACCAACTGAATACTTGGAAAAAAGTTCTCTGCCAGCTTTCAGGCACAGTCACCCTTCTTCAGGCATAGGGAGTCTCTGCTGGTCTGAGTCTATCTGAATGAAGTAGACTCAGACCAGCAGAGACTCCCTATGTCTGAAGAAGGGAAATTGTGCCAGAAAGCTTGCAGAGAACTTTTTCCCAACTACTCAGTTGGTCTAATAAAAGATATCACATGTACTCAAAGAACCTTGCCTGCCTATGTTCTTAGACCAACACAGCTACAACCAAAAACCCAACAAGATAAAAATATTTTCTCCTTTAAGGCTGACCCGAAAAAAAAATGTTTAGTCTTTTATAAGTAATACAGATGAACCAAAAACTCGTTATTTGCTTTTGGCCCAAAATATTTTTCTGCCCACTATGGTGGTTTGTTTCTACTACAAATTAAAGGGCACTTTGGTTGCCTGGTCACAGGATACAATTGATTATACTCTAAAAAGGAAAGAAGAGCAGGTTTGGTCGAACCAGCAGGAGAAGCATAGGTTGCTGGAGCTTAGGGTTAGGTCTAAGGATGGAAGACTTGTCAAATTCCACCCCAGTGGAGGTGAAGGCACCATGGCCTATGCCACACGATTAGACACCTGGTGCACTTGGCCATGGAAACTGCAGTTCTGAGGTATGCAACATGGGCTAGACTGTGGCTAATATTCACAATCCGTAGTGAGGTTTGGGGATTTTGCTGCCCGAATGGAGGCTCAATGAAAGGACTGAGCCTAAGTAAGTTACATGCTGTAAAAGATGATACATCTTCCATTGATTTCAGGCTGCTATGCAGGCCAAAGTTGGGGGTAGGGCAGTTGAAGACTTGACAGAGATACCACTGCTAGGAGCCGGTAATGGTGCAGGATGTAGGGAATTCCATTACAGTATTATAGTAATTCTGCATTCAGGCTTTTGAAATAGTGTTTATTTTTCAAAGACAAAAGGGGAGCAGATGAATGAAATGCATAGCTCTTCGCTGAGTTTTGTAATGGTTTCCATTTATGGTTAGGAAATGTAAATATGTGGCTTCAGTCACTGCTAGAAACCACATGGGAATATTTCTGAGACTGTTTATAGATTTGTGATAGAGATGAAGAATACTGAATGAAGTAGACCTTGATGTGATTACTTGTCCTTTTTTTTTTTCCTTTTCCTTTTTTCCTACTTCTTTAAGCCTGAAAGTTACAAAATGCCTCTCCGTTCCTCTGAAAAGAGATGAAAAAGCAGAAAACGTTTCATGCAGACCAACGCATAGTAACTTTGGGTCATTTCTTCTTTGACTGGCATGGGGAGTCTGAGCAAAAATAAAATGAGCATTAGCCACAAAGCCCCCTCTTCCCTCATTCAGTTCCAAGTAAACACAATGCCAGTCTTCAGTGGGAGCTGGTTCACTATCTGAACACGGTATCTGGTTTCAACACTCCCAAAGTTTTGTTTTATCAGATCCAGGGTCTTGGTGTCAGCCAACTTCTAATTAGAGACTAACCTAAATAAGATGTGTTCCATGTCTAACCTTTTGTCTCTGTTGTCCATCTCTTGGCTGGTATTTTAGGGAAAAGGAGCATTACCGTCTCCAAAATATGGCTAGGAACTAAAAGCTGTTGCTCTGCTTCCATACAGGAAAGAAAACCTGACAGCATTTCCTCAGTCACCTCTTCTGGACTAACTGAAGTCTTGTGTCACTAAGTATTAACACATAGTCTCTTCTCAGAGTCCAAATAGTGATTGAAAGCATTTCTGACTACTCTGCAACTCTTCTAAAGACAATGGAAATTCTACTGGAAAAAATTCTGAAGAGAAGTCTTCCATTCAATTCATAGATGTAATTAGGAAGGATGTTACTCAGTAGATGTGTAAGATGTGGAAGAGGAAGTCAAGCATTCCTCAGAGGAGTATGATTGTAGTGGTAATACACAGTAGGACCACAAGGTCAGGACCTCTGATTTCTCTTCCCAGCTCTACTGCAAGCTTCTGTGACCTTTGGCAAATGTCAATAAAAGGAGTATCTTTGACCACCCACAGGGCTGATATGAAGGTGCTATCTAACATCTGGGTATAAATGTCTTTTGTTATTAGTATGAACTGCATCCTAAATGACAGGCTGTTGAATATAAAAATATCTATGGCAATACCTCTGAAAAGATTTAAGCCTATTTATCCTCACAACACCTTGTGAGTAAGGGAAGTACCATTTAACAAATGAAAAACAGAAATCCTATTCTCCCGTGAGCTCCTAAGTGGCACTTAGAGGTTTACCATATTAACAAGCATATAACACCCTCCTGGATATAACATGCACTCTATTTTGGGAAGGCCTCAAGAAGGAAAATAAAGCCTTACCTTGGAATACAAATATGCACTTGAGGTCTAGAATATTTGGGGCTCGGGACCACCTGCCAGAGCTGGTGACTGGGGCCTGCATGCTAGAGGATGGGTGCATGGAACTGGGGGCTGTGTACTGGGGATGGAGGCGTGAGAGCCAAAAACCAGGCCTGGGGACTTGGGGGCTGGGGGCCAGGCTGAGAGCTTGAGAGCTGGGGCCCATGTGCCAGGGTTGGCGGCTTGGGATCCAGGATCCAAGGGCCAGGGCTTGGGGCTTGGGATCCAGGGGCTGTGTACCAGGGCTGGGACTCATGTGCCAGCCCTAACCCCATGGGCTGGTCTGATCCAACTGGGCCATCACTGGGGCCATGAGGCAGAGCCCAATCTAGCTGTAAAGGTGTCAAGCCATGCAATGGGTCCAACCCTGCCTGCTGCCTCTGGAACTGCATGCTGGGTCTGACGCAGCTCACAGTTACAGAACTAGCATGTCCAACCCAGCACATGACTCCAGAGCCAGTGCCCAGGTCTGGCCATAGGCCAGCCCTGCAGACCAGTCTAATCCTGTATATTGTTATAGAAGAAGGCTCCCAAAAACACAGCATGTAATACTGCCACTGCTCTGTCTCCACTGCCAAATGTCTGGATCCATAGGGAGCCTGTTTCTATTCATATAATGCAAACTCCAATTTTACCAAGCTGGTTTGGGAAGAAAGATGTGCGTAATATGCAAGAAAATATGATAAATGGGATCTTGTTCCACCCTTTTCATGTCTCTGACAAGCCATTAACATCCATTTGTATGCCTTCATCGTAGCTTAACAGTGATTCACAGAAAGGGGTGAAGGGGAAGAGGACCCTTTGCATCCTTTGCATTAATTTTATTTTTTTTTAGGAAGCTGTGCATAGTGGAATAGAATCACCAGTTACTCACTGAAATGCTCTTTAAAATGCTTATCAGGTTTAACTGGATCTGCCCCTAAGTGGTTTGCCCAATGTCTCAGTGGAAGGCTGCAGCTTTTTTAGCATTAACACCTGATAGTATTGAGAGTCTGCTCCTATGTTATTTAATTGAATGTCTTCTAGACATGGCTATTTTTAAATTACCTTTTTCTCTACTAATGCAGATGCTCACAATTATGGCTGTGCAATATATATTTGAGGATGTTGCACCTGAATAGACCTCATTGCTGGATCGCTGTCTTCCAGTAGGTCAACTGAAACTATTGCATTGAATGCTTAAGGCTAGACTGTGTTTCTAATTCTGCTTTGTATAAGGGCCCATACATAGTTGCAGTACTTGAGGAAGCAGAGAAAGATAGGAACTGTGGCATGAGTCACAGTTCTCATCCTGCTTTGTAGTAGATGCAGTCCTACAGGTTTTGGATTACTATCCTTATCCATGTTAATTCAGCTACTTTGGCTAGGGCATGGGGTAACACTAACTAACTACTCCCTAGAGACTGTCTTTCCCATTGCACTGGTACTCAACCACAGAGCCTGTGGCTCATGCAGAGCAAAGGGCATCCTTATCAATGAACTGCTATCATTTTAAATTGAAGCAGGCTAATGGACTTAAAGTGTATGTTGAGAAGTAGTAACCAGTGCACATTACCTTCAGGTTATTTTAGCATGCACAGCATCCGTCTCTTGTTAATATGCCAGCCTAATTCTGCTCTTTTGCTTCACAGTCAAGTACTGCTTTATTAGCCTCAAATCTATTATTTTCCCATTTGAAGGGCTCTGAATGGGCTTAAAGCAAACGTGCTGCTTTTGTAATGCAACAAGCCTTTTCATGTTGATAAAAATACTTTAAAAATAAATAAATAAATGTCGATGGTGACAGAAATTCCAGTCATTCCTTTCATCCTCCCAGTGAGAGCCAGCAGGTGCAACTTGACATTCTTCAAACAAACCTCCCTCCCTTCCCCCCCACCCTTTTGCAGCTGAAGAGAGGCTTTGGCAAATGCTTATCCTTTGATACGATGTACACTTGACAAAATTCATAGGGAGAACTGAACCACTACTTTGAAGGAAACCCTTTTTAGAACACAGGAGCGCTAAAGTGCACTATGATTTGGCTGGGTTGCTAGTAAGACATTGTGGTACAAATACGAGTAGAGGTTAGACATAATGATTGAATTTAGACATAATGACTTTTTGCAAAATGCTTCTGTATTCAACATAACTTGCAAATAGCTTCTGCATATAGGTTAAGGGCAGCTTTGCACATAGAGTTTCACAATCGCACCTGTTCAATGACATAAAGTTACACGAAGATAAGGGGTTACTAAAGGACATTAAGTTTACCACAGCTTCCCTAACACGCATGTGCTATCATCTATCCCATAATAAGTTGAGTCTAACTTAAAAGACCCTGACATCCTGTGGAAACTTAGACGTAACGGTAAAATTGTGAAACTGCCAATAGTTGTAAGACACGCTACAATTCTTTGTTTAGGTAAGCTATAAAAGACCCTCAGACAAAGACCGGGGGTCGACTCGGCTTTGGGCCACTAGCCCTCTTGTTGATCTTGTTTGCGTAAACAATAAATTTGAAATGGACCCAGCCTGAGTGTGTGACTCTCTCCTTGAGGTCAATCGGAAAAGCCTCCGGGGGCACGAAACTAGCCATTTGGGCAACAACATGAAGTAAAATGTACCCATTATGTCAATTCAAAGGCAAGTCTAAACACAGTGACTTCAGAGACATTTGACGAGGCTGAACAATTCTCCTCTTTTATTGCTTCTTTAATTTGCATCCTCCTCTGTGTTCATCAGTACCCCCATGGTGTTTACATTACAGAGGCAGGGGAATCATCTGGGATTCACTTCTCAGTTTCATAAGGGCCCTCCAAGATTTTGTGCCACAACAGCCTTCCCCATAGCCATGGAGGTGGGAGGCTAAATGTAAGACTGGCTTGAGGTGTCAGCCAAAGGGATTTATTCCAAAGTTAGAGCCCTATTAAAAACCTCAATGTACAACAGAACATTAAAGGAAGGAGAGGCAGGAAGTGAGTGGCAGATTCTGGAACAGGCTTATTGCTAAAGTGAAGCTAAAGCACCTTTCTGTCCTAGAAAGAAGTGTGAGAACCCCCCGCTCCCCTCCCCCCACCTGCAGCATTTAAACTTCCCATAAATTATTGTATTTTGTTCTTTTCTCATCTGTGGAAGTATATGCAAAGGCCTTTTCCCTTGATAGCCCACCCACTTCTCTTGCTGAATTGTGCAGTCATGCTACAATATAACGTTTCTGGTGTCCTTCTGGTTCTTGCAAACTTGGTAGCAATTGCAAAATCCCTGAACTGCCTACTGCCATGTTGCACGTTTGTTCTGGTAGCTATTCTGTCTGTTATTGGGGCGCCCTTTCATTTAGCAAAGGCTTATCAAGATATAGCATCTGGAAAGTTTTGAGCAGACTAGAAATCAGGTGCAAATTTCTCTATCAAGACCTGAGGCCTTTTTAGGAGGCAACCAGGAGTTAAGGGCTCAGTGTGTTCTTTGGTTTATATTATGCAGAAGTCCAACTTGGTAAGTCTAATGGTTCCATCTGCCTTTGAAATGGATCAGTCTCTTGCATTCAGAGGCACTCAATAGGTTGGAAGTTAACTCAGACAGGAGGCAAGAGCAATTGTCCAATGACTGTACAAGAGCTAATGACCCTTATAGAAGCCTGTGCCTTCGATGTTACAAGGTGCAGGCTTCTGCAAGGTCCTCAGCTCACCAGGATTAGCTCCTTCCACTGAATTTACCTCCTCCTAGTCTGTCAAAGAAAAAACGTGTTTCATTTCTCCCCTTTTCTTTCCACCTCTCTGTGACAGGATGAGGATACAATTTTGCTTTCATCCTTGGTGGTGTTGCTGTTTACCATGGAGGCTGTATTTGGTGCCTATCTTAACAGCATTCTTTCTGACAGTTACTGGGGGTAAACATCTAACCAATGCTAGTAAAATGGGGAAAATGATACTAGCCTTCCTGTGTATCTGGAGATTGAACGTGCTTTGTAGGAAGATAAGTCATGATGTATTAACCCACAGCTCACTAAGGGATTCGTCTGCTAGCTCTGATTACCTGATCTCCCACTAAAACGTGAAGTGTTTCAATAAGCAATGCAACCTAGGAACTTCAGCTTTCCCCCTGCAACTTCCCAGCTCTCTCAGACTTCACTGTGGCCTTTGAAATGTGTCCCCATTTTTAAATTGGGGTGTTTTTTTTTCTTTTTTTCTCGCCCTTTTTCTGTCTCATCTGTTTAGGTGGTAATTTTTTGTGTGATGTGGCTGTTGGATGCTTGTGGCTTGCCGGTAGGTCTCATTTGGGACCTCTAGGTGCTACTTTAAAACAAATTAGTAATCTTTTGGGAAAATATTTATTAAACTAACCTTCTCATGTAAAACAGTACATTAAGTTCCTTTCCTGTAAAAAAGGGATTAGCAATTGTTGCTGCCACCTCCTCCAGCTTCTCGTTGTCATCTACACAGTCACGCCCCCCAGTTCTTCTCTTTTGCGGGGTGAGATCTGTCAGCCTGTTCCCAAGGGCCGCAGGAATCTGCTGCTCTCCTTTTTAATACCTTTTGTCAGCCAGTCTCTTGCTCCTGCATCTGAAATGAGACAACACTTCTGAACTGACATCAGATGGAGGCAGAGCAAAGCAACTAGGGAAAAGCACAGTGAGCAAGGCTGAATCCACAAGCCCTTAGAGAAATTCACTGTCAAATTGGAGCTAGGAAATGCAACATTACATTTGCTGTATTGGTTTTTCTGTTTCTCTTAAAAGTGCCCAAAGGTCTCCCCTCCCTCCAGACTGAAAAGACTATAGTAGGGGAAAAAATTAAGACGAACATGTCTTTTACACAGAAAGACTCTTCAACTTCAGCCAGCTCGGAAGCCATGCCTATTCTGCTGACTAAGACAGTATCTTGAACATTCTGGGTCCTATATTTCTCTGCAGTATTAGCAACCCAAAAAGTGACTTAGTTATACCTCACCTCTGATTTCATGGAATAACATGGAGAGAGGAATAAAATGAATTGCTCAGTTTAACTGCTTTTGAATTTTAAATGGGATGTAGGAGCTGATAGGTGTTTGGGAAGGAAGTGGGAGAGTAGTGGATGAGCACTCTTTTTGTATTTAATGGTATTTGTAATCCAGTCAACTATATGTTTCATGAAATCACTTTATAGAACCCAGGGTATGGACACTACTTCAATAGGGACAGGTCATGGCTGAGCCTTGTGTGGTTGCATGGGGAAAGGGCTTAGGCAATCTCTTCACAAACCCATTCCCACATGTATGGACACGTAAGGGTCATCCACAATGGTACTACTGAACACTGGAGAATTTGGGATCTGCTTCCCCTGTGCACATTTTCATCCCAGATACCCAGAAGGAACAGAGAGCAACAAAAAATGAGTCAGAGCACTACCCTCTCCTCCTCCCCCTCCATGCTCACCAGTTGCATCTATAAGGCACACAGGTTGGGAGCAAGTAGCACCAACTGAATGAACATGCACCCTATACATTCATGCATACATGAGGAGGGCATAGACCTTTCTACTATTTCCTGTTTCATAGTTTTCTCAGCACTGCATCTTATTCAGGCCAGTGCCTTTAAAGCACATTTTTGCCTGTAATAAATAGATGGTATTAAGCTATAGGAGCACTCTAAACTAACTTCCCTGGCCTCTCAGTGCAGAATTCTTATCCTTTAAGATTTAAAAAAATCCCATCCAGAGCTTGCAGTATCTACCATTCTTACCAGCAGAATTCAAGTGGAGCCTATGCTGCTGTCATCCACCTAGCTATTAGGGCTGTGTGAAGCTTCAGTCCCTGATTCAATTTGACAGAGATCGGCCCAATTTGGTGGCCAAATCTCTGAATCCAAATCGAATCAGGAGACCCTTTAATCTCTCCAAATTGAATTGGAGCCCTCCAAATTGATTCATAGAGATTCGGAAAGATTTAGCAATTCAGACATAGAGACAGCTTTAAAAGTTTTTTCTACATACCTCAAGGTAGCAGGCTCGTGGACGCTGCAATGCTGGGGTGCATAGAGCATCCCACAGGAGTGCCGGCAGGGTCCCCAGCGCACTCAGCAGCAGACCTGGAAATGGACCAGAAGCACTTTCAATCCACTTCCTGGTTCGCTGCTGAGCACATGGAGGGTTCCCCCCATGCTCCTGTGGGATGCTCCATGTGCCCCAGCATCACAGCATTCATGAGCCACCTGCTACCTTGAGGTATGTAGAAAAAAACATTTAAAGCTGTGTCTATGGCCGAATCGCTGATTCTCCAAATCAGCATCAAATCTTCAGGTTCGGATTCGGCCGAATCAAATCGGGGACAGTGATCCAAATCAACAAATTGAATCACTGTCCCTGATTCGGGCCGAATCCAAATCCAAATTGAATAGGGCCCATTTTGCACACCCCTGCTATCTATTGCTATCATGATTTAGCGCTAGAACTAATGGGTGCCTACACACAAGTGGACTCAGTTAATCGAGTCTGTTGGAGCATGGCAATTACCATGCTCCAGCAGCCTCCTGTGTCTCATGTATCAGCGTCCCTGTGCTTCAAAATGGCAACAGGGGCGCTTTATCTAAAGCTCATTTGACAAGATTTAGATAAAGCACCCCTGCTGCCATTTTGAAGTGCTGGGACGCTGATCCATGAGACGCTGTGGGTGCTTTAATTAGAATGGCTCTCAGACCTGTTCTAATTAAAGTGCCCCCCACAATGAAGCATGTGTATAAACAGCTAATGCTTCCTCAGCCCATCAGCTCCCCTAATGTAAGAATAGCCTCTCTCCATTTGAGATTGGGGCCCCGTGGTGTCAAGCACCATGTGATGATCACATACAGCATATGTCCTTGGTACAAATTGCTAAAAAGATGAGACTGGGTAGTGGTGGGGACAGGAAACAGGTGTGGAACGAGTTGCCTGCATTCAGGAAAAGAACGTGACTCTCCTGTCTTCCAGTCTGATATCTGTCCTTTAGATTTGTCTTTCTCCTTACAGAGAAACATGAATATCCTGAACAGAAGACTCTAAGAGATGTCTAGCAACTCACTTGAGGCTAGCATGCAGTCACAGATGTATGGATATCAGGAGGGGCTAATTTTTCTTGCTTCTTGGGTGGTTAATAAGCACACATTGAGTTCAGTGCTGTTATAACTAGACTACTAAAGTTTTCTTGGGGGATGTCACTGCTGTGCTGGGTCACATCAGAAACTGCAATGTAGACATACTCTTAACAAATTAACCCCTCTTCCCTGAAGCAGGTTGAACTGCATGGCTTTGCCTAAGGCCGGCAGATAAAATGCAGCAGGGTAACTTGCATATCTCTGTTACACTGACACCTTTATAATAGCGTAGGACTTGAGACTCTATAATGTGTGGCTAATAAGAGAAATTAAGTATGCCAGCTGCACAAACAGAGTGCTGTGCAGTTCAGCTGGGAAAATATGGCATTCTTCTCTCATCATAGTAATTCCATATTCTACCCACTTTCTCTGAGAGGTCACCCCACTAGGTCAGTAAGGAAAAACTTGTGCTATCTATGCTGGGCCATCTCATTGCTAGTTCAGTGCTCCCTATTTGCTTGTAAGTTAGAAGAATTTCTTTCTAGTGTTGCCAATTTAGTACTGTGAGGAAAACTGGAACTGAAATAAATGCAGAAGGGCCTGATCCAAGTCCCAGTGGGGTCATTCCATTTAACAGACCCTTTGAGACTTTGATTTTTATTTTATTTTGGCTTAATGGACTTCAGTAAGCATCTCCACTAAAGCTCTGGTAGAACTCAAGACTAAGGACATCTGAAGGGAATGCGTGTGAGTATAATGGTCATCTAACAGTAGAGGTACATGCAAGGCAAATATTTTACTGTGGTTTATTGCTTTTCTTATTTCTGCAGCCACAGCTTGTCACAGACACATAAATGCAAATAGGATCATATACTTGTTCCCCTTGGAGGGCTGCAAATCAATATCTTCTGTGCTAACTACTGTGGTCCTTCATTTCCCCTGCAGTCTCAACTGCTCCATTTAACTGGGTATGTACATTATTGCTGTCTTGCAGGTTGCATAATCTATCATGTGGTTGAGATTCAGTGGAATGTTTTGGCAGTCACCAATAAGCCATGTTTATACATTGTAAAAAAAAACCCCAAATTGCCCTACTCCTGTATTCATTCAACATTTATGAGCTTCTCTTTATATTTTATAGTTAAATTGGATTTTAAAAATGGAGACAATTGAAAAAAGACTTAGCTACTATGGTTAAGGGAAAAAACATTACACACCTAGTGCAGTCAATATACCTTGCGCTCTCTTCAAACATATTGCAGTGAATTCTCACTGCAGAACTCATTCACTGCAATGAAAATTAATACTCAAGCCAACTGCTTTAAAAAAAAAAAGTCAATTTGCCTACAACTTGTAAGCAAATGTTTAGAAAATCTCTTTCTTGATCCAGTATTTTCTGTCTCATCTTGGGCAAATTGACCTCCAACTTTCAAAAGCGGCTGCTTCTTTTGTGGGGGTTTACATTGTAGCCGTGTTGGTCTAAGGACATAGGCAGACAAGTTTCCTTGGGTGAATTTAATATCTTTTATTAGACCAACCCAAATAGTTGGAGAAAAGTTATTAAGCAAGCTTTCGGGTTCAAAAACTCTTCGTCAGGCTAAGGAAGTTTCAGCAGTTGGTGTGTGCTCTTCCTGGATGGACTGAAAAGTAAAGAAGCCAGGGGCTGGGCTGGGCTGGGGAGTCAGTTGCCAGGCAGATTATAATGTATCAAAAATCCAATGTCTATGTTTAGTCCATGAGCTCTGGTATCCAGGAGGTTGATGAAATGGAGTTCATAGGCTCGTCTCTGGGATGTGTTGTGTAAGTTTCCCTTGAGGATCAGGACTGAGAGATTGGAGAGAGAGTGGCCCTCCTGTGAGAAATGTGCCCCCACCGGTAATTGGGTATTTCTGTCTTTGATGGATTTCCGGTGTGCGTTCATTCTGGTGCGCAGTTGTTGTTTGGTCTCTCCTACATATTTTCCATCAGGGCATTTGGTGCATTGGATGACGTATATTACATTTCTGGAGGTGCAGCTGTAAGATCCAGGGATGCTGATGGCTCTGTTGTGGGGGGTAGTAATAGTGGGGGTGGTGATGTGTTGGCAGGTTTTGCATTTCTTGTCCTGGCACGGTCTGGATCCTTTTGGTGTGTTCTGGGCTTGAGGAAGTTTGCTTCTGGTGATGAGGTTGGCGAGGTTCGGTGCTTGTTTGAAGGCTAGGATGGGTGGCTCTGGGAAGATCTTTTTAAGAATAGTGTCTCTTTCTAGTATGGGTTGCAATTTTTTGAGGATTTTCTGTACAGGTTCAAGGAAGGGGTGATACGTCATAACCAGCAGTATGCGATTTGTGGGTGTTTTTCTTCTGTACTGCAGCAGTTCTTCACGTGGTATCCAGGTGGCTCTTTCAAACGTGCAATCTACCTCTCTGGAGGAGTGTCCTTGTTGGGTGGAAGCCTTTTTAAGATTAGTGAGGTGGTGATCCCGGGTGTTCTCTTCAGTACAAATGCGTGGCATTTGAGGGCTTGGCTGTATATCACAGCTTTTTTGGTGTGTTTAGGGTGATTGGTGGTTCTGTGCAGATATGTATGTTGGTCTGTGGGTTTCTTGTATACTGTGGTCTGTATTTTACCCTTCTGGATACTGATCATTGTGTCTAAAAAGGAGATGTTGGTGCTAGAGTATTCCTCAAGAACTGCACCATCAAACCCTTGCTATACTTAAGATACATCGATGACATCTTCATCATTTGGACTGAAAACCTGCAATCTCTGATTGAGTTCCATCAGAAATTCAACAGTCACCATCCCTCCATCTGACCAACATCTCCTTTTTAGACACAGCCTTTTTGGCTTCTTTACTTTTCATTCCATCCAGGAAGAGCACACACCAACTGCTGAAACTTCCTTAGCCTGACAAAGGGTTTTTGAACCCGAAAGCTTGCTTAATAACTATTCTCCAACTATTTGGGTTGGTCTAATAAAATATATCAAATTCACCCTAGGAACCTTGTCTGCTTGTTTTGTCACACTTATTTTGTCAAGTTTGGGCCTTCTAGCTTAAGGCTTTGGGGCATTTGTTATTTACAGAAGACTGCTCCCTGCTCCCACAACTTTCATATCAGTTATGAAAGTTGTCAATCTATCACAAAACAGGCAATAAAACCCATAATTAGCATTTTTATTAACCATTGCAGAAGAGAAATCAAGAATGGTATGGACATGAAGATGAAGCTACCCCCTTAAACCTCCATCTCAATACCTGAGGATGGTCCTGATAAGTCAAGGATCTTTTCAGTTTTGGAAAACTTGTCATGCTTCCTAGAAATTCTTTGAGTTCAAGACAGAAGAATTAAAGAATGGCATGTAACCAGGATAAGAAGCAACAGAGATATTAATTATTTATTTTAAAGCAATTTAAAGAGGACAGTGTAGCCAATATTGTGAAAAGAGTGCACTATTCAAAGAGAAAGTGTTCAGTCAAGTGGAGAACGGTACTAATTGCTTTGAGGATAGGTTTCATGCTATAAAGGCCAGATTGTGAAGAATGTTCTGAGTAATAACACAGGAGAAACCAGTAAGGAGCAGTTTCTCCATTTTTCTGGTATAAAAAGTTAGCTGGATATTATGTGGCTGCAGTTATGGCATCAATATTAGTTTTCTTAAGATGTGTAGTTGCTGCAATTTGGTACATAGCAGGAACTGCACAGCCAAGAAATGAGTTACTAAGAAATAGCCTTCCATTTGGGCGCTAGAGTAGTAAGGAAATACAGGGGCTAGGAAGGTATATTTTTTTAATGCAATAATAATGGTGAAGGCAGCAGTGCTAGGGAGGTGTTGTAAGGAGAGGGATCATTGCAAGCTGCAAGTAAATAAATAGGTGATCAAGATGCTCCTGAATGCTGACATAACAATTAGCTTCACAGGAAGTGATTTGAAGAGGAGTCTTGTGAACAAAAGTGTGTGACAGAAATACTGGAAAGGGACCAAGATTTTGGATGCTGCTGGAGATTTCAGAGCAATGAAACAGTGCAGAGTAGTTGGAGGCTCAACAGAGAGCTGGGTTGCTTTCCTGCCCAACAAAAATGATAGTGTGGGTTTGTCATGTATGAGTATTTCCTCAGTTCACAGCCACTTTTCACAAAGGCTCAGTTTGGTTTTACTGAGCAGTTCAGCAAAGCAAGTAAATGTTTTTAGAGGAATAAATAATGAATGCTTTTTGAAGGAACAAAGTTTATTAAAAATGGGGATAGTATTTGAAAAGTAGGGTAATACATTGTTCCTATTGATGCTGCAAAACTAATTGATGCAGCACTAGTCATATGTTCAGTAGACAATGAATAGTTTTTAAGTTCCCCTTTGCACATGTATGGTGGCTGCTGCTCCAAGCAGTTAAAAAAACTGAGAGCGCTCTCCTGTGTGTATTTAAGCAACACAGGGTTCATCTACACATACCCCTGCAGTGCCATTGTTACTGTGCCTTTTGGCAGTACTAAATGATGATGTAGTAACAGCCTGTACTGCACCGTGCTGGTGGCGCACAGTTATTTTTAGCTGCCACATCACCATAGCAATGCACTATAGCAAGGGAGCACGTTGCTATGGCGACATAGTGGCAGGTTCACAGTTTGTGCCCACCAATGCTACATCGCCATAGTGTGTTCCTACGGTGATGTAGCATCTCACGTAGAGTATCCCACTGCAGCGTACCCTCAACCCATCAGCAAGCACTGAGGGCCTTGACAACAGCAAACCAATGAGGTTTTCCTTCATGGTGTTGGGGAGAAATCTGGTACTCCCACATGTGTGCTGCACCCCTTTAAAGAGCTTTTTATGAGTGCGTGGGGGTAGGGAGAGACAGGCATCATTGGATCCACCACTTCACAAATTCTGCAAAGTCTTTTTTTTCCACCTCAATGGAGTGAACTGCAGCTGCCGTAGCTAATGAAGTGCTAAGGCTAGAGCAATGGCTGTGAAACAGCTATTTAGCCTGGGGGAGAAATTCCTCCCACTCGTAGATCCCCACAGATTTCACCATTTACTCAGGCTGGTCCCTGAAGATGGGTTTTGGCCACTGGCTCAAGTAGCATAGTCTGATGACTAAAGCTAGGGACTTTCAAAACAAACATCTAGCCAGCTGCATCCCACCCAGGCTGGTGAAGGAGGATAAAGCTGGCTGGAGATCGCTTCTTAGTTTGAGTGATTCTGACTTTCTTGTGAACTAGCTGGAACAGCAAACAGTCCAGTGCATGCAGAAAGAGGGCCCCAGATATGATATAAACCCAGATTTTACAATGAATTTGTCAACTGAGGTGTTGACATTTATCTTGTTTGTTTTATTGAAGTTGAGTCACACGCATGAACATTTTCCACCCTAGCTATTGTTCACAAATAAATAT
Organism: Alligator mississippiensis; assembly: GCF_030867095.1. Lineage (NCBI taxonomy): Eukaryota > Metazoa > Chordata > Crocodylia > Alligatoridae > Alligator > Alligator mississippiensis. The sequence continues at coordinate 254,624,090 of NC_081824.1, read as the reverse complement.
GAAAGCGTCAAGATACTCACTAGCATATTTACTTTTCCAATATGAAACTAATTAGTGAGCTCATTCGCTAACAGCTGTCCAGCACTTTCCTACAGGGATCGTGCCCTTTGAATGAAAAACAGTTCAAAATCCACTAGAATAATAACAAACATACAAGGATAGCTGAATAATTGAAAAAATAGAGTCATTTGACAGAGATCACGAGTGATCCTGATTCCCAGACTTCTTGTCCTACGCAAAGCAAATTAAAAGACTTAATTTAGGTGGGGAAACATGTAATGCAATGTAAAAAGAAGCAGAAAGTTCCAAAAAGATTCTGAGTTTAAATCTTGTTAAGAGAAGTTCATGAGCCACGTCCCTGGTTTAGACAGATCAAAAATTACAATTTACACCAGTCAAGCCTCATTCAAATGATCTGGTCTCTTTGAACCTCCAAAATGAGAATTTGTGGAAATTGGGTGAGGTCCCAGATGACTACAAAAGGGCAAATATAGTGCCCATCTTTAAGAAAGGGAAGAAGGAGTTTCCAGAGAATTATGAACCGGTCGATCTGACTTCAATACCATGAAAGATTATGGAGCCAGCTTGGATTTACCAAGAGCAAGTCATGCCTGACCAACCTGATTTTCTTCTATGATAAGGTGATAGGCTCTGTGAATGAGGGGAAAGCAGTGGATGTGATATACCTTGGCTTCAGCAAGGCTTTTGACACTGTCTCCCATGATATTCTCATTAGTAAGTTAAAGAAATGACTAGATGAAAGTACTGTGAGTTGGATATACCGTGTGTTGGGAGGAGGCATTGAGTGGGCTTCCCTGTAGGTCTATCTTGCATACGGTATTACTTAATATCTTCATCAATGATTTGAAGGATGGAGTTGATGGATATTTTGTAAATTTGCAGACAACACCAAGTTGGGTAGAACTGAAGCCATTGGAGTATAAGGCTAGGATTCAGAATTACCTTGATAAACTGGAAAAATAATCCAAAATCAAATGGAGGGAATTCAACAGGACAAGTGCAAAGTCCTGCACTTGGGATGAAACAATCATACACACAAAAAATAGACTAGGGAGGGACTGGTTAAGTTGCAGTACTGTAGGAAAGGACCTGGGGACCATAGGGGACCATAAAAGGAATATGAGTCAATAACTTGGTTGCCAAAAAAGTCAATAGCATATTTAGCTGTATTTATAGGAATGTCACTTGGAAATCAAGGGAAGTGATCTTCCCACTCTAGATGACATTGATGAGGCTTAACCTGGAGTACTGAGTCCAGTTGTGAGCTCCTCACGTCAAGAAAGAGATGGATAAATTAGAAAGAGTCAATAAAGAGAAACAAAAATTATTAGACACCTGGGAAACATAATATATGAGGATAGGCTGAAAGAATTAGGATTATTTAGTCTGGAGAAGGAAAGACTATTCTAAGATTCTATTAAATTGATCTGATTTGGCTGAAAACTGAGTTTAACCTATTAATACTTCTGCGACTTTGAAATCTTTGGGGTGAAAATATCACTGGAATAACCTGCCTCACAGTATTTTACTATATTTGGTCCAAATGAGAGATCACAAAAGCGTGTTTCTGCATATGTGTTAACACGCAGATAAATTTATTGGAGTATTTCTTAATCATAGAAAAACAAGCTAAAATGTATCCCTTAAAATGGAATGGATTGTCTTGAAATAGACCATAAAAAAGATGCATGAACCAGAATTTTTTTTAGGGAGTAACCACGGGAACCAGATATTTTTTAGGGAGTAGCCAATATGAAGGACATGGAGGGAGAAAACATATATGAGCCATGTTGCTGATACATTCATATCTGATGCATCTGTGATGGGTAAGCTGGGAGACTAACTTGCTTGTCTCACAGATCACTGAAGGCTCCAGAGAGACAGAACTCCAAAAGACATTCTGCTGTAGCACCAACCAATAGAGCCTAATTATTTTATTTGCTAATACTTTAGGTGAAAATGTTTATGCAAGGAAAAAAACTGCTTCAGCATGAACCTTCCCTGTATCTGTGAGATAATTTTTGGTTCTGTTTATTTGAAAATATTTCTTTCCATAAAAATGAAATGCCACATCCTGTTTACAATGTGCTTCAGGGGCAGTGTGTGGATAGAATTGCTTGCCTTGGAGGTCCCCAGTGGAGTTCTAGACAGACAGAAAATCCAAAAGAAATGTCAGTGATGCCTAAAATAACAACAAAGTCATTTTGAAATTAGTTTTCAAAGGAGATAGACACTGCCCCTTTTCTGTAATATAGCTGTCCAGTATCAGATGAGTAAAATGGAGCGTATGTTAGCACAAATTAAATATGGGGGTTGCAGCATAAAAATGACTAGGGCAACATCTAGTTGCAGGCTATTTTCAACAAAAGCTATAAGCCAAAACTTGACTTGGGGATATCACTTGAAAGGGGATATCACCTTTAATTTCAGTATGAATCCAACCAAAGGCAGAACCTTTTACCTACTAAAGGACCAACTCTTGTGTGTCCCAAGCTAAAAGACGAACCATGTAACAGGCCAGTTGTGCTAGGGCAGGCATTTGAAAACATTGTCCTTAGATTTGAGACAGCACTGAAGAAGTCATTGGTCATTTCATTATTGATTTCATTGGGAATAGGGTTGGGACCACAAGGAATATCAGATCTGCAACTAGAGATGAACAAGTTTTGTTCCTATTTGTTGATCATGAGAACAGCTGAGGTGCCGTTTGGCTTCTTGTGCATGTATAATTATGAAATGGATGCAGGACTTGTTTGCTTGTCTTTTTAACAGAATATAATAGCAAGAAATGGTTTTTTATCGGTCCTTGTGAAAATCATCATAGTGAAAACTTAAAAAAGGGAAGGGGCAGTAATACATGTGTTATATATTCCTTCCTAATATGAATTCAGTGGCAGGCTTTGGATGTCTACAATTAGTAGTGGACTAGAGAACTTGGGCATGTTTAAGTCTGTGAACCGCCCAGGTAGTCGCAGCCTTGGAGGGGCATTGCTGTCAGGTGTACCCCCGACCCCTTTTCCTCTGCAGTGGGTAGCCAAGGATCCACTGATCTGGACCCTGGCCTTCCCAGACAGCTAGCGTGAGGCTTGCCCCTGGACTTATGGGCTTTTCCCCAGGCCTGACTTCCTGCCCTGAATCTATAACCTTTAACTTAAATCAATAGTAAGGATTAAAGAAAAGAGATTGCACTTATTGTGTGCCTGCAGTCTGGGGTCCCTGCCATTCACTCTCTGTGGTGGGTCTGGTGCTTCCAGCAGCCCAGACCTAGGCACAGGCTGGTGGCAGTACTCCTGCTGAGGCAAGGGGAAGCCTGCCCAGGGAACACACCATCCATGCATCCCTCCTTATGGCAGCCTGCTTCCCACCAAAGAGGCCCCCTATACAGCCATTCCTGGCTGCTCTTAACTCCCCATGCCTGTGGAAGCAGGTCCTTCTGCCCTGTCCAGGCAGCCAGGCTTTCAATTACCCACAGCTCCAGGGGTGGGGACCCTCCCCAGCTGGGGCTGTTTATTCTAACTGTGCCTGCCACGCAGGCTTCCAGCTGGTCTGTGTGGCTGCAGAGCAGCTGCATCTGTTTCCTGGAGGAGGGGGAAGCCATCCTGGGCTGGAGGTGGCTCGGACATGCTCCTCCCTGCAGTGACAGGGCCAAGCCCCATTACAAGATTAATGTATATATACAGTCATAGAAAAATTAGAATTGGAAGGGACCTCAGGAGGTCATCTAGTCTAACCCTCTGCTCAAAGCAGGACCAGCCCCAACTAAATAATTCCAGCCAGGGCTTTGTCGGGTCAGATCTTTAAAACCTCCAAGCATGGAGATTCCATCACCTTTCTAGGTAACCGTTCCAGTGCTTCCCCACCCTCCTACTGAGAAGGTTTTTCCTAATATCCAACCTAAACCTCCACTGCTGCAACTTGAGACCACTGCTTCTTGTTCTATCATCTGTCACCACTGAGAATAGTCTAGCTCCATCCTCTTTGGAACCCCACTTCAGGTAGTTAACGGCTGCTATCAAATCCCCCCTCAGTCTTCTCTTCTGCAGACAAAATAAACTCAGTTCCCTCAGTCTCTCCTCGTAAGTCATGTGCCCCAGCCCCCAAAATATTTTCATTGCCCTCTGCTGGACTCTCTCCAACTTTCCCACATCCTTTTTATAGTGGGGGGCCCAAAACTAGACACAGTAATCCAGATGTGGCCTCACCAATGCAGAATAGAGTGGAATAATTACTTCCCTCAATCTGCTGGCAACGCTCCTACTAATGCAGCCGAGCCCAGTAGGCCATTAGCCTTCTTAGCAACAAGAGCACACTGCTGACTCATACCCATTGTATTGTCCACGCTAACCCCGAGGTCCTTTCTGCAGAGCTGTTGCTTATCAAATCAGCCACCAGGCTGTAGCGGTGCATGGGATTTTTCCATCCTAAATGCAGGACATTGCGCTTGTCCTTACTGAACTTCATGAGATTTCTTTTGGCCCAATCCTCCAATTTGCCTAGGTCACTCTGAAACCTAGCCCCACCCTCTAACGTATCTACTACACCCCCCAGCTTGATGCAATCTATAAACTTGCTGAGGGTGCAATCCATAGATTCATAGATTCATAGATTGTAAGGCTGGAAGGGACTTCAGAAGATTATCAGGTCCAGCCCCCTGCACCAGACAGGAAAGACAGGTGGAGTCAGGTGACACCAGCAAGGTGACCGTCCAGTCTCCTCTTGAAGATTTCCAGGGTAGGCGATTGCACCACCTCTGGAGGGAGCTTATTCCACAGTCTGGACACCCTGACTGTGAAGAAGTTTTTTCTAATGTTGAGCCTGAAACGGTCTTCCAGGACTTTGTGGCCATTACTCCTGGTTCTCCACAAGGGCGCCCTGGTGAACAGCTGTTCACCAAGCCCCTGATGTAGTCTCTTGATGTAACAGTAAATTGCTGCCAAGTGCCCTCTCAGCCTTCAATTTTCAGGTTGAAGAGTCCCAGGTCCCTCAACCTATCCTTGTATGGCTTGCCGTGCAAGCCTCTAATCATATGGGTGACCCTTCTCTGGACTCCCTCAAGTTGTACCATGCCCTTGTTAAAGTGCAGTGCCCAGAACTGGACACAGTACTCCATAGATTTCATAGATTTCATAGATTTTTAGGGTTGGAAGGGACCTCAGTAGATTGAGTCCAACCCCCTGCCCTGGGCAAGAAAGAGTGCTGGGGTCAGATGACCCCAGCTAGGTGTTGGTCCAGTCTTCTCTTAAAGACCCCCAAGGTATGGGAGAGCATCACCTCCCTTGGAAGGCCATTCCAGGTTCTGGCAACACTTACCGTAAAGAAGTTCTTCCTGATGTCTAATCTAAATCTACTCTCTGTCAGTTTGTGGCCATTGTTTCTAGTTACCCCAAGAGGCACTCTGGTAAACAGAGTATCCCCTATTCCTTGCTTTGCCCCTCCCCACAATGAATTTATAGACGGCCTCAAGATCACCTCTCAGCTTTCTCTTGTGGAGGCTGAAGAGGTCCAGGTCCTTCAGTCTCTCCTCATAGGACCTTACCTGCAGGCCCTTAACCATATGAGTGACCCTTCTCTGGACCTTCTCAAGGTTATCCACATCCCTCTTGAAGTGTGGTGCCCAAAACTGGATGCAGTACTCCAGCTGCGGCCTCACCAATGCTGCATAGAGGGGAAGTATCACCTCCTTAGATCTGCTCATGATGCACTTGCTAATGCATGACAAAGTACATTAGCTTTACCTATCACTTTATCACACTGATGACTCATGTTCATCTTGGAGTCAGCCTTGAGTCCGAGATCCCTTTCTGCTGCTGTGCTGCTTAGAAAGTCATCTCCCGGTCTGTAAGTGTGTTGTTGATTCTTTCTCCCTAGGTGCAGCCCTTTGTACTTTTCTTTGTTAAACTGCATCCTGTTTTGTTCTGCCCACTTTTCCAACCTGCCCAAACCCACCTGAATCCATTCCCTGTTCCCCAGTGTGTTTACTTGGCCGCACAATTTGGTGTCATCCATGAATTTGGACAGAGTTCTCTCCACGCCCCCATCCAAGTCACTGATGAAGATATTGAACAACACTGGGACAAGGACTGAACCTGGGGGGACTCCACTGCCCCCATCTTTCCAGGTCAATACCGACCCCTCCACCACCACCCTTTGAGTGCATCCCATAAGCCAATTTGCCACCCACCTGACTGTGTAATCATCTATGACACAACCACGTAGTTTATTTATAAGAATGGGATGAGACACCCTATCAAAGGCCTTTTTGAAATCCAGGTAATTGATATCTACTTCAATTTCTTCATCTAAGCATTTGGTGACCTGATCATAAAAAGAAGCAAGGTTAGTCAGGCAGGATCTACCTGCTCTGAATTCATGCTGGTTGCCCTTCAGCATTATTTTTCCCACTGGACTCCCACAAATGCGGTCTTTAATAATTTTTTCAAAGGTTTTCCTAAGGATAGAGGTGAGACTAACTGACCTATGGTTACCTAGATCCTCTTTTCTCCCCTTCTTGTAAACCACACTGGCCCTTTTCTAGTTCTCTGGGACCTGTCCTGAGTACCACAAGTGCTCAAACGCTCGTGCCAGTGGTTCAGCTATGACACTGGCCAATTCCTTCAGCATCCTTGGATGAAGATCATCTGGGCCTGCTGATATGAACACATCTAGCCCCTCCAAGTGCCCCTTTACTAGGTCAGTGCTAACTCTGGGTGGGCTGATGTCCCTCTTGTACCTGTTTATAGCCCAAATGGGAGATATGTCCTTATCCGTGTTCAGGAATACAGATGCAAAAAACTCATTGAAGAGCTCAGCTTTGTTCCTCCTATCTGTCACCAATTGCCCTAGTCTGTCCTGTAGGGGTTCTTTGTTACCACGCACCTTCTTTTTGCTTCCTATATACCTAAAGAAGGACTTTCTCGTTGTCTTTAATTTTTGTTGCCAGTCTGATTTCCATTGTTGCTTTGGCCTTTCTAACTAACTCCCTGCAAGTATGAGCCAAGTAGGTATATTCCTCTTTTGTGGCTACCCCTGCTTCCACAGTTTGTATGCCTCTTTTTTCGCCCCTGGGTTTTCCTGGATTTCCCTGTTCAGCCAAAAGGGTTTCTTGGCCCCTTTCCCCCCTTGATGTGCTGTGGGATAGTCCTCTTCTGTGCCATAAGGATCATTCCCTTGAGAAACGACCACCCTTCCTGTCCTCCCATCTCACCAATGCTCCTGTTCCTCATGTGCTGGGTAAGCTAGGCAGTTGAATCCAGTTTTTATCATTATCAAGGCTAAATTCTAAGCAAGAAAAGACCATTAGGTCAGCTAAACTTACAGCTATAGCTTTGTCTTTGAGACCTAGTCAGTTCCACAAACAGTTACAAGTTACATTTGCAGGTTACAAAAATACAAGCTGTATATTAGACAAAACTTCCAAATGCCTCTAAGAAGCACATATTTATTGCTTATTAATTTTTTTGGTTCTGGCCATCACGGGTGACCCACATGAAATATGCTGATTGTTGCAGTCCAGTTTCTAGTGGCTGCAAATCCATATCACAGGATTTCTGTTGGAAGCATGAAGCACAATCTCTTTCCAAGATCCTCTTCTTCACTCCAAGAGAAGACTCCTGGCTGTTTTACCTTCTTTAATTGCTATAAATGTTGCACCCATATATAAGCTGTTTGGTGTCTGTAACTTCCAGTGTACCAGCACAAAATACACTTAAAAAGAAAACTAAAAAAGTGCAGTCTACTAATCTCGTTTATAAGCATATGCTTAGGGTCCTCACCCATATCAGATGAGTCTTGCTTGCATTTTTGTATCCCATAAAATAATTTACAGGTTCATTTTTAACTTCACAAATGTTTAACCTTGAAATTCATCTAAAACATCTAAGCTCTCCTAGTGTTTAATTTTCTATTGTTAGGCCTGTAAGTTTATTTTTTAAAAGTGCTACAGAAAAAAATAGGGCTCTAGTAGTCTCCAAGTCAGCATTTACGTGACTCGGGTTCATTTTCAGAAGAATAATTTATAGTGGCATGAATAAATAATAGCAGTGAGTTGTAACTGTCCAAACATGATACATAATACCCTGGGAAAAATTTCTCCCCCGCATTCTAATGACTGATTGTCGGCTTTTATGTTGTGAACAACTGTAACAAGTAAATCATTTTAAAATAACTGACGTGCTTAGGTTTGTTTAAGCAGCACTTGTCAAATTGCATCCTCAAGTCAGTTTGAGATATGAAGGCAGTTTGCTACTGTAAATGGTTTGGTTCCTTTGCCTACCTTTGTTAGTGACCATACAAGCTAGCATGGTGAACTTGAAACTCAGTGATATACTGTGGACTGCCGAGCAAAACCTCACTCTTTTATGAGGCCCATCATCATAAAAATAAGTCGATATAGTAGTTACCAGTTAAAAGCCTAGTGAGTTTAAAAAGATCACCAACTAACTCACTAAAAGTCCATGAAAACATTTCTCCAGCATTAATTTAATTTGCTTTTAAAAGACCTTCCCAAGCCAGTATTAATTATGCCTTCCTGACTGCTCATCCTAGAGATGTCTGTGAAGAGTGGAGTTTGCTTTTTCCCTTATTCATATTGCATCTTTACTGAAATGACTTTGTATTATTATTATTTAATCATCCAGGAGCAGAGTCTTGCACGCAATCCCCTCTTTCTACCCACATTGCTTGTCACATGAGGAAAATATCAAAGTAATTTCATTTAACAGTGAAATTTCTTAACATGTAGCCATTTGTTTTCCCCTGCATCCTGCTGCGGACTCTTTTACTCTTTAAAAAGAGGTCACTTGAAAAGTGAAGATCCTTCTATTTATTATTTCAAGGCAATACAATGCCTGAAAGAGGTGGCATCTGATGAGTCCTAGAGCCCTGATGGTGAAATAGTCTACCCTATGTAGACTATCAGCACAAGGACCTGTGGATATAAATGCTGCTCAAGTCCTTGCCCTCTACCCAGGGGCAAATTTTGCCCATGGCCCACTTTATCTGCTGAAGAGTCACAAATTGGTGGCAGCAGAGAAAGCCTCCCTCTCTTCTACTAATTAGCTCATGCTGGGAATAGCATTTCTGCCTACTACGGATTTCACTGGCCAGGTCACCAAACTACCATCCAATTGTAATAATGGATCATGTAGATTTCAAAGCTCCTGCCTCTTAGTTTCAGTTCCCTGTGCCAGTTAGTGCACTGTACATACATCTCACCTTCTAGGGCTGTGTCATCACTGCTTACCTGTCTATTTTATTTGGCTTACACATCTTCACTGAAAGCCTGACCACTAACAAAGATCAATTGATTAGTGTGGTTTTACCCTGCTATCACTTACTATGGAGACAATGATCCATTTGTAACATGAGTGATATTTCGTTGTGGGGAGGGTTCCCTTTCTCAGTTCCTGGGCACGTCTACATGGGAAATTAATTCAACACAATAAATTCCAGCACAGCCCATGCAAGAGTTTATTGTTCCCAGTCACAATGTTTATGTGTGTGCCCAGGACCACAACATGTTGAGCCAAGGTAGAGCAGGGACTGGCTGGAGCTGAGCAGGGGCTCAGCATCCTGCAGAGGGGCTGGCTGGTGCACAAGGGTGCTACGGTGCAGACCTAGCAGGCAGGCAGCTCCTGCAATGTAGCATCCTCAAACCCCAGCCAGCCCTTATCAGCATCTACATGTGCATTGTGGTGGAGTAAATAACTTTGCCGTAGGATAGTACTTGTGCTGGTCAGCACTATCCAATGATGGAGTTAATTAGTTTACTCCAGCCTCATAGCACCGCACGTGTAGACACTGGAACTTTACTGCAGAGCTAATTAGTCAGCTCTGCATTAAATGTCTCATGTAAACATGCACCCTGTCACTTAAAGACCTAAGGGGAATTGTTGCAGATAAGTTGTCAAGGAATTATCATAATTTCTCACTATTCGACATCACCAGAACTTTCAGTACACGCTTCCCACTGAAGTCAATGGAAAGTTTGCAATCGACTTCATAGAATCATTGAAAGTAGGGCAGGAAGTGACCTCATTGACTTCCAAAAGAGAAAAATGCTGTTATCCCTGTGGCACAGGTGAGGACCTGAGTCGGAGAAACAGATTCCCTGGTGTATCTATGAAGTTTGTAGTTTCATAGTTTCATAGTTGGTAGGATCGGAAGGGACCTGAATAGAGCATCAAGTCTGACCCCCTGCCCTGGTAGGAAAGAATGCTGGGGTCAAACAACCCTGGCAAGGTGTTCATCCAGCCTCCTCTTAAAGACCCCCAGGGTAGGAGCCAGCTCCACTTCTCTTGGAAGTTGATTCCAGATCCTAGCCGCCCTGACTGTGAAGTAGCGCCTCCTGATGTCTAGTCTGAATCTACCCTTTGCCAGCTTGTGACCGTTATTTCTTGTCACTCCTGGTGGTGCTCGGGGGAACAGGGACTCCCCCAATGCCTGCTGGTCCCCCACGACTAGTTTATAAATGGCCACTAGATCCCCCTCAGCCTTCTCTTGTGGAGGTTGAACAGGTTCAGGTCCTGTAGCCTCTCCTCGTAGGGCCTGCCCTGCTGACCCCTGATTATGCGGGTGGCCCTCCTCTGGACCCTCTCCATGTTGTCCACATCCCTCCTGAAGTGGGGTGCCCAGAACTGGATGCAGTACTCCAACTGCGGCCTGACCAGTGTCGCATAGAGGGGGAGGATCACCTCCTTGGACCTGCTTGAGATGCATCTGTGGATGTGTGACAAGGTGCGGTTGGCCTTCCTGACCGCGTCCCCACGCTGCCGGCCCATGTTCATTTTGGAATCAATAATGACTCCAAGATCCTTCTCTGCCTCAGCACTGACGAGAAGGGAGTTCCCCAGCCTGTAGGTCTGCTGCTGGTTCTTCCTCCCCAGGTGCAGCACCTTGCACTTGTCCGTGTTGAAACCCATCCTGTTGTCGTCTGCCCACCCCTGTAACCTGTCTAGGTCCTATTGCAGCCTATTCCTCCCTTCTAGCATGCCCATTTCTCCCCACATCTTAGTGTCATCTGAGACTTTGAATAGGGTGCTTTTTACACTTTACATCCTCATTGTGAAACAGGGAATTGAACTGAGTACTCTAAACCCCAAGCTACTCCTTGGTAGGGCTGTGTGAGGCTTCAGACAGAGCTTCAGATCCGGAGAAGCTTCGGACGCGGAAGCAGCACGTCCGGGTTGAAGCATTGCCTCGTTCAGCTTCCCAAAGCGCTTTGGAGCTGCCTCGGAGATCCGGCCATAGGGTATAATGGGGAAACAATAAAATATCTATAACTTTGTTGTTTTTTGTCTGATTTGGATGAAATTTTCAGGAGTGATAGATTCTGCAGAGAGAATGATACCTGCCAAGTTTCAAGAAGATTGGTGCAGAGGCTTGGCGGGAACAGCACCCCAAATTCTTGAAAGCAAAACTCATGTCACGTCTAGGCGTTACAACACAGTGGGGTGAAAACTGCAGGGGTGGTAGCTCTTAACTGAGACCACAAAGCCTGCCAATTTTCAAGAAGATCAGTGCAGGGGTTTGGGGGGTAACTGCCCCTCAAGCTACGGACAAGCAAAACTGGTGCCATGGGTGCTGTGGGACTGACTGTGTCTGTCTTGGGGCGGGAAGGAGAGACACTGCTGCAGGCCTGGCTGCTAAATTGCTGTTCCCAGTTACCAATCAATCATCATGATTCACTCAGGGTCCAGGGACTCGGGGACCAGCTCAATACACAGGACCTAGCTACTATATAACGAGTTAATGAGCATCAATTAGCACCTACAAAACCAGGCTAAGGAGAGGAAAGACTCAATACAAACAGTCAACTGCCCCAGGACAGACAGTCTTGGCACGAGTTTTGCCCATCAGCAGCCAGGGGTGCAGGGCTCCAGAGCCCCCCTGCACCGATCTCCTCCACAGCTGGCAGGCATCACAGCAAGGGCCACCATCCCTGCAGCCGTCACCCCGCTGCGGCTGAACACACCCATGGCACCAGTTTTGCTTGTCTGCAGCTTGGGGTGCAGTTCCCCCAAAACCCCTGCACCGATCTCCTTGAAACTTGGCAAGTTTTGTGGCCTCAGTAAGAGCTACCATCTGTGCAGTTTTCACCCTCCTGTGGTCTGAGACACAGCTGTGACATGAGTTTGGCTTTCAAGAATTTGGGGTACAGTTCCCCCCAAACCCCTGCACTGATATTCTTGAAACTTGTTGTGTTTCATGCTCTCAGCAGAGGCTACCATACAAGTTTCATCCAAATTGGACAAGAAACAACAAAGTTATAGATATTTCATTGATTCCCCATTACATCCTATGGCCAAATCTCCGAGGTGGCTCCAAAACTTCGGAGTTGCTTTGGCCGGACCAAAGCGGAAACCTGGTCTGGAGCTCCAGATTGGATCACGGCCATCCGAAGCGGCCGGATCCAAAGCCAGATTGGATCACTGCTGACTCGCACAGCCCTACTCCTTGGGACTTGGTTGCTGTCTCACAGTCAGGAGCTGGTGTGACAATGAGCATGGAATTGAGTGAATGCAACCTAATGCAGAGCTATGTTTCAATGCTCAGTAATCCACAGCGTTGAAATTATACCTGAAGATCTGTAAACTCCAGCTACCTCCCACACTGTTTGTTTCACAACTGGGATCTTTCACATATAAAACATCAGACCTCCCAAAGGGGTTGTGAGCATGTAACTCAGGATTGCAGCCTTCATAGGATATAGGTGCTGATGCTATTACAGTAATGTTGGTATCACTTGTGCTAATGACAACAAGCCAGATCCTCATCTGGTAAGTCAGTGCAGCCCCATTTGCTTCATTGTGGTTACTCATGTATTTAAAGGCAAGCGCAAGTTTCAAGTGCTACCTTGGACCTGGTCCTAAAGGTCTAAATGGGATATGAGTGATGCATAGAGCTGAACCTCTGCATCTGCATTCCTTTTACTCTCTGCAAGGACCAAGTCCAGGAGTTCCAGCCCTACATGTTAACCACAAGACCAGTCTTCTTCCTCACTACTGATGTTGCCTGTGACTGTATGAGTACTAGGGTATCAAGAGATTTGCCAAGCAGGAATAAGTATCTTTCTCATGTTGAAAGTCCCCTAATAGTTCCTCAAAGGGTACATCCCCATGAATAGGAACATGCATTTCTCTGGGGGCAAATAGCAGCTGCACATATTTGTGCCACTTCTAGTTGTCCCCAGGCATGCCCCTACACATGCGCTCTGGTGTGTGACAGATTGCCCTGGGTGGGAGAAGGGAGGCTGGGGCCAGCACCTGAGCTGGCCCCAGTAGCCTTTCCTGGGGTCCTGGGGGGCTCCCAGGGCTGCAGTAGCGGTGATTTGTCTGACAGAGTGTGGCTCTAGCCAGCCAGGCTTCGGTTTTGGGAAGCACATGCTGCAGCTACATCCTCTTTTCTACTGTGGGTTTTTTAGATACCAGGATTTCCCAGTATCTGATTTTGCCACTGCACTGTAAATATGTAGTGTGGCGAGCAGAATCATGAGTGCCACATGCGTTTCACAGCACCACAAAAGACTTTGAGATCCCACAAACCGCACATTCCTGCTCGTGGGGACATGGCCAAAAATAGCAAATAATTTATCTTTCTGAATCCCTAAAACAAGGGAAAGTTTGGCTCCAGACCTGAACCCATATGTTGAATGTCTCTTTTCTTTTCCCCAGAAAAAAGGCCCAAATAGTTGAATGCAAATTTATGGTTGCTGGCTATTAATTTTCCACATGAGAAAGATGCTCATTCCTGCTTGGCAACTCTCCTGATACCCCAGTATTGATGAAGTCACAGGCAACATCAGTTGTGAGGAGGACGGCTGGTCTTGTGGTTAATGTGTAACTCCAGAGACCTAGGTTTTCCTCTTTGGGCTGCCAGTAAACTACTGTAGAAAGCTGTGTAACTCCTTTGATTGCTTTGGGCCTCAAGAATAAATGAGTATAATACTTCTTGGTAGTGCTAGAGCGATGTTGTAGCCATGACGGTCTATAAATCATACAAGAGGCACAGATTTTTTTGGAGGTGCTATCTTTTATTGGACCAACTGCTTGTTTGGAATAAAGTTAGACAAGCTTTAAAATGCAAGGCATTGACCTGATGAAGAATGTCTTGCATTCAAAACCTTGTCTAACTTGACTCCAGCCATACAGTTGATCCAAGAAAAGATATCGCCCCCAGAAAATCCTTGCCTCTTGTACAATAATTCTCATCACCTTCACAGAGCAGTTCTAAACCTGAATGTATTAATACTGCTAATGTGTCTTCAAATCTTCAGCTAGAAACCGTAATCCTAATAGGTGTGCAAAATTAACCTGAAAAATAAGGGCAGGGGTTCAAACCTCAAAATGATTTCAGTTTCATCAAAGTTTACTGCACAAGCTTGGGTGTGGTGAACCAGTCCCCTGTCACAGCTATAACTTTTTCCAGAAATCAGAGATTTAAAAGGTCAGGTTAAACCAAACTGTGATTAAATTCCTCACTGAGCTGAATAGGTGTAAGTGAGGGCAGAATTGGGTTTGGTGTTTTGTGCACACATTACTCAGATTACTGTTGGTCATTGCATGTCACTCTAATTAACACTAATACAAGAAACATTGGTTACAATCCCTGTGACCTAATCATCAGGTGGGAACAGCCAATTCACCTACAGAAAGTTAACTGTAGTATCATGAAACTATTTCCCCACTGACTTTGCTTTCTTCTTTTTTTTTAAATTTCATTTTTCCCACTCTGCATTGCCCTGCTCTTGAAACAGGAAAAATTGCTTTCTGCCCTTTAGAGAGATTCCCGCCCTTCCTTCCTTCCTTCCCCCCTCCATTCTCAGCTTCCCTGACCCTCCTTTTACCTTCTTTTCACACGGTGCACAATTTGGGTTGTTTTCAAACAAATCTGAACTTTTACTTTGTTCTGATTTTACTTGTGGCCTGAAAAACAAAGCTTGTTAACTTGAAACAGATATTGCACTGCCTCTGAGGGTAACTTGTAAAGTATTGATGCTTGGAAACTCCCCATAAGAAAATAAAGCCCAGTCTTGCCTTGTTTGTAGAGCTGAGAGAGATCACTGACTTCTAAAACCTTTGCCATCTCTTTCCAGCTAAACTCCTAAAAAAAAACAAGCATATAGTCTATGTCAAACAATTATGTCCTTCTGTATTGTGAGCCAGACATTAAAGTGATGTTTAGAGTCTTCCTGTACATAAACACTAATGGACCATGTTCTCAGCTTGGTGTAGTTACATTCCTTCAATGAAATTACTCTGATCGACACCAGCTGAGAATCTGACCCTGTATTCCATAGTGAGCTGCTGCAAATCATGGATGGGGGAAGCAATAAAAGTTTAAAATGAACAAGGATCCTGGTTCTCTCTGATAAAAAAAAAAAAATCCCCAATTTTTGGTTAACCCCCCCCCCCCCCCCCATAGCCACATATTTTCCTGATATAAATGAAACACCACTAATAGATACATATAGTGGTGTTTCATTTTAATCACAGAAAAATGCAGATTTGTGATTACTTTTTTTTCACCTGGGGGGACTGAGACGGGGTTAATCAGAGAAAACCAGGATCCCTGAAGATGAATGACATGCAGTAAGTTAGTAATAATTTGTGAATTAAGTGCTTGTTTGCAGTCATGGGCTGGGTACTACACAGATATGGATATTAAGCAGCTGCAATTTAAATCTGAAACAAAAAGCAACCTCAGGTAAATTTTGAAGACAGTGATCTAATAACAGGGTTCCTGAGGAGAACAGTGTTTTATAGGTTAATTATGCACGTGGCTGGATGACACAAGTCATTTATGATTTGAATCAGTTTGTCTGGGTGACAATACAAAGCCTAGTCCTGCAGTTATGACAAAACAGGAAAATGGCAGCAAACTGCAAGTTAAATATATTTCACACCTGCTTTGAAAGCTCTGAATTTTACTTAATACAAGCAGATAAACAGTATCCGTGGTTTTTTTATGTGAGTCTAGGACCATGGAATTCGTTACTCCATACCGAAAACCTGCTGGTGAATTTTCAGTTCATTGCTAACTGTTTAAAGCATCTGAACATTTCCTTCTGTACCAGAAAGAAAAAGGAGTTTTCTTTATACTGGCATGCTGTATCATAAGTAGTTCCAGAGCTGAGAAAAAGGGATCATCCCAAATCTAAAAGAAGTCCCAGTTAGAATTCTTACAAGCAGCTTTGGTCATGAAAGGATATCTGCAAACACGAGATTATTCTAAGTCCAAGGACATAACTGGAAATTTTGTCTTATATACAGCTGTCTACAAAGGCAGTTATCAGGAATGTAAGTTTTCCCCATCTTCATTCTAGAAATGCACTGTAGCCTTTGATAGTACTGACTGAGAAATGTTGCAGGAAAACAGACGAATGCTTCGCATGCAAAGAAGTGTCACTACAAGGGGGAAGGTAGGGACTATGGTAGCTTTTTTAAATAAATTTAGTTCAGTGGGAGGTTTTGGATATAATCAGGGGCTGTGTCTTGATTCCAAATAAGAAGTGAGCTGAATCAGCTTACCTTACTCCCTTAGGAGACATTCACTCACATCACAAAAGTATACCACCACTCCACTGGCATTCTGTGAACAAAGAAGGTCAAACCTGAATTGGGTTTGACCTTCTCTGTACAGAGAATGCCAGTTCCAGAGAATCCCAGTTCCAGAAGTGTGGCTAATGGAGGTTCATGGGGAAGATCATGGGGACATTAGTCAAGATTCCAGTACAAATTCCAAAAAAAATGTAAATGGCACCAAATCTGCACAGACTTGAATTATCATTCTATGTTTGCATTAAATAACCTCATTCTGTTGTTTAACCTTCCCTTACCGCACTTCCTTGGATATATTGTGCCTGCAATAACAGTTAGTGAGGTTTACCTATTTAAACATCAGTACTAACTTAAATTAGGACAGTGACAAATCACTTATATTCATATTAAGAGGTTGTTGCCTGCTATCCTTCAAAAGTACAGATAGTCAAAAAGCCCAAGCCTGAATTGATTCAATCTTCACAGGTTAATCTAAGCTGCATAGATTGAAATGATAAGCAAGTGAACAGACATTCACTTTGATTCCCACAATGCAACCACATGCCGGCAGTGGCCCAGGCCAGAGGCCAGGGGGCACTAGAGCATGCCTCCCTGCTCAGCTGGAGCAGACAGCTTAGGCCAAGGCTAGCCCACCCACCCTGCAAGGCAGGGGTTGCATGGGAGATGCAAAGCATCCTGGAATGCTGGGGGACTGCGAGTTAAATTGAATCTGAAGGGGATCTGGGACAGAAGTTCAATAAAGTGATTTAATCAAAATCAGTAAAGTCTAATACTATGTCCATCCAGGTTTATCTTAAAACAATTTCGTCCATTTTGCAAGTGGTTTATGTGCAATGAACTTGTGTTGTGTTACAGATTTGAACCAGTTACAATCATTAGGCACATCTACATGTTACCCTACGGCAACATAGCAATGCACTACATCACTGTACAGTGCACTATGGCAACATAGTGATCACATGGGTCTACACATGATTGGTAGCTACATCACCATAGTGGCACACTCCTCCATTTTAGCACTCCGCTATGGCAACGTAGCAGCAAAATCTAACTGTGTGCCTCATACACAGAGCAGTACAGGTGATTACTGTGCCATGCTTTAGTACTTCCAAAAGGAAATACCAAAGCATGGTGCTGTAGCAATGTTGGCATGTCTATGTGTAGACATGTCCACTTATACCGGTTTATGTGTCATTTCTGTCCCTAGCCCATCTGTTGTTATATCCTGAACTCAATTTGTTAGAAAGGTGATCCTGAGGGCTGCTGGACACTAGAATCATTGCCTTTTCACTTTCACAAGTGTATTTCAAGAGCAACTCAAAGGATATATTTGTTATGTCAGAGGAGAAAAATTTCCCTGATGCATCACAATTGCTGGCAGGCCCTCTATTCCTTAGTATTATGCAAACCAGCTATGAAAGTTCACTGCTCTCAACATTTCTTTTTCAGGCCCTGTCTGTATAGAATTACAGAAGTCATCTTGTTAATAACTTGAAAGAAAATAAGACTCATTCACTAAAAAGGTCTAGAAATTGCAATCAGCCCTTGAAAGAGGGAGTGAAATCAGGGATGAGTAACAGATGGTAGTGGCAGCTAATCTTTCAGCCTATTATTTTACCATATGGGGTCTATGCCACAAACTTTCATGCTGAAAATAAAACAGGAATTAATCAGTATGTGATAATATATTATTTAAATGGCATGGTGCGTACAGGGATTTTTGTCTCTGTCTAGGAGCCAAAAGTAAGTGGAAGTTCCAAAACAAGATACAGCTGCAAGTTGATGGCCAATTTGCTGATAGATATAGCAGGAATACCAAAAAAGAGGGTCATACTCTACATGGGGGGAATTCATTCACTGGCTACTCAGATAAGACTGAAAAAAGAAATTCTTATGGGGATCTTCTAGGGAATTTAATAGGAAAGTCTCTGTACAGGAAAGTATAAGCTTTCTGAGGATTGTGCTGCAAAAGGGAATGGGGAATCCCTTATAGAATTCTATAGGATGGCTTAGAGAGAGGCAGTTTCATTCTGTGTTCAACTTTGTGACCCAAATTCTCAGATAGTATGACCTAGTGTAGCTTCACTGAAGTCAGTAGAGCTATGCCATTTTACAGCCTATGCTGCCCCATATAGAGGGGTTTTTAATTGTTTCTGTTTTAATCCCTATAAAAGCAAGTAGTCTGGGATGTATTGACAAAGCATTTAAGGCAACTTCCACAGATTTAAATGTACATTTACACCTATCTCCAGACTCAGTCCCAGTTGATCCAGCTGTTAATGGGCGCATTGTTGTTTGGATTGGGGAATAAGAGATGTCTTAATATATTACTAGCCACAGACAGCAATAGGGATGCAAGAGACCTCTCTGGTCATTTAATCCAACCCCAAACTGCGTGTTTTGCTATTCCTAAATGGGTGCATCAATGCATGCAATTAAGGTGCAGCAATAAACCCTGGCATATATCACACCAGAGTTTATTGTTCCCAGGTGCACCATTCAAACATGCACCCAAGACTGTACATGTTGAGCTGGGTTGGAGAAACCCCAACTGGCAGGGCTGTGGAATTTCCATCCTTAGAGCTTTGGCTGGGATGATCTAGTTGGGGGAGGTCATGCTTTGAGCAGGGGGTTGAACTAGATGACCTTCTGAGGTCCCTTCCAACCCTCATTTTCCATGGTTCTATGATTCCATGAAAATATAATGTGCCTTAAAGCCAATATCAATGTTTAGTCCTTGGTTTTTGGTGTCCAACCAGCTTATGATTTTTTGTTCCTAAGTTCTCCTTTTAAAGGTGTTAGGTAGATTTTTGTTGAGCATAAGGAGAGTGAGGTCAAAGAGGGAGTGAAAAATGTGCTCCTAATGGTGTGTGTATCTCTGTCCCTTATAATTTTTCTGAGAGAGTTCATACTGGTGCATAGTTGCTACTTAGTTTCACCCATGTAGTTGATATGACAGTACCTGGTGCATTAGATCAAGTATATCACATTTTGAGAA
Organism: Alligator mississippiensis; assembly: GCF_030867095.1. Classification (NCBI taxonomy): domain Eukaryota; kingdom Metazoa; phylum Chordata; order Crocodylia; family Alligatoridae; genus Alligator; species Alligator mississippiensis. The sequence goes on along the minus strand of NC_081824.1, from coordinate 254,604,515 downwards.
AGGCATGTGTAAGAACCATGTATTCTGATGTTTTTGTTATAGGGGCATCGATAGTAGTGGTGGTGGATATGTGCTGACAGGTTAAGCATTTCATGCCAAAGCAAGACTGTATCCCACTTGAAGTCTGTTGGCCGTGGAGAGTTTGCTTCTGATAATAAGTTGAGCAAAGTTAGGGGGTTGTTTGAAAGCCAGGAGTGGATGAGCTGGGAATATTTTTCACTTTATATCTTTCCCTCTTTGTCAATAGGTTGTAGTTGCTTTATGGTTCTTCTGATTGGTTCCAGGGTGGGAGTGGTAAGTGACTACAAGTGGAGTGCCTTCACAGGGGGCTTTCTTTGATGCCTTGTAACAGGTTAATGTCGGGTATTTGGATAGCTCTTTGAAGTGTACAGTCTATTTCTCTACTGTAGTGTACTTGTTGTATAAAGGCAGATTTTAAACTGGTCAGGTGGACATCATGAGTGTCCTCCTCAGAGCAGATACACTAGTCTCTGAAAGCCTGGATGTAGATAACAGATTTTTTGGTGTATTTGGGATGATCGCTAATATAGTGGACATAGGTATGGTGGTCTGTTGGTTTTCTGTATATAGTGGTTTGTAGGATGTCATCCTGGATATGGATTGTGGTATCTAGCAAGGTTTGATGATGCAGCTTTATAGAAATTTTTCTTCCAGGTGGCTCACGAAGAGATTGTCATGATGAGGGGCCATCTTTGTGCCCACAGCTGTGCCCACAGTTTGGATGAAATGATGATTGTTGAAAGTGAAGTTGTTGTGGGTGAGGATGAAGTGGATGATTTGTACAACATATTATTGCAAATCTGAGTGTATTCCATGTTTGTAAAAGTATTTCAGGCAGACAGCTGTGCCTTCATGGTGTGGGTTGTTAGTATATAGGCTGGTGATGTCCATGGTTGCAAGTAAGGTCTTCTCAGGTGGTTGATGTTCTGAATTCTGTTGAGGAAGTCTGTGGTGAAAGCTTTCTTGAATGCCAAAACTGACTAAAGGGTAGATTCTGGTCCTAAGGTAAGGCAATCTTTCCTTCCTTAAGTCTGATCTTTAATCCAGAATTCCCATAAATTTCTGTACTCCAGATATAGCCCCATTCCACGCTTGACCTTCTGCTTGCAGCCCCACTACTGACATAGCTTCATCAGGCCACTTAAGCCAGCTCTATACTGTTCTCTTACTGGAGTAATCATCCCCACCAATGTACTGAGCCCTTTATGGCCCCTGTAAGCAGCTAGAGTAATGGGAAGAGCAGGAGGTTAAATTGGCTGCAACAATTAATTGTGAAAGAGTGATAAATTCAGAGGCCCAGATTCTATTCCATTTCCTAGGTGTGTAAGTGCATTCGGCATCTAAATGTAACTCTAATCCATCCTGCTCATCCATGCAAATTGTGGGTGCATCCTTCTCCTCCATGCTTTTTTTCTGGCTTAGTCTGCTAGATAAGAAGATAATGGGTGCATCTACATGAAATACTTTACTGCACAGCAGACTGATTTGCTGCTCAGTAATGTGTCACCATCTACACATGCAGGCAGTTACTGTGAAATAAATTTGTCTACTGTGTGGTTACAGTCAAGACACGTGTTGAAATGTGCCTTGCAGGCTGCATGAGCCAAGGCAGGAGTGGGTAGGTGGGGTCACCAATAAGGAGGAAAGGGACAGTCACCTTGCCCAACTGGAGGTTCAGACCACCTGGCACAAAGTGCCCACTCTCCACCAGGGCAGTCAGGGAGGAGTTCCAGAACAGCCAAGGATCATAGGTGCTACCTGCCCAGCCAGCATTGATGTAATTACAGGCACCCAGGTGGTCTACCACAGCCTGAAGCACAACCAAATGGAAGCTCTGCCAGCTGTAATACAGGTGGCCCCCCTGGTGCAGGCAGGTGACAGGGATATGGGTCCTATCTAGAGCCCCAATGCACTGCAGAAAACCTAGGGCATGAAATTCCACCACCACCTCCAGGAGGTCATGGACCTGGAGCACGGTGTGCCCTAGCATGTCCTAGAGGGTGCCACAGACCTCCAGGGCAACAGAAGCCCACGGCATGGGTCATCATTGCCTGGGCATGGGGGTGGAACAGCCATCACATCCTGGGCACATGCTCTGTAGACAGTGTCGTAGAGTGCTGTATCAGGAGGCTGAAGACTAGTCCAGGCCAGAAAAGCTGATGGCCAGGGAGCATCACATGAGACTGCCTTTTGAAGAGTGGCCCTGGCACCTGTGGACAGAGCCTCCAGCTCCCCCTGGCTGGTGCAGGGGGGTGGAGCATGGCAAAATGAGGCCTGGAGCAGCCTACTCCCATAAGGAGTAAATCTACTCCCAAGATGCTGCACATGTAGACATGTTCCCAACTCTGGTTTACTGCATAATCAATTACTGCACAGTAAACCCAAATAGCAATAATTGCATGTGTAGATATGCCCAGTGTGTTACAAAAGTAGATACAGTGGGTGGAATTTATCCTTAGGCACCTCAATCCAGTTAAACATCTGATATGTGGAATAGAATCTGGCCCAGAGTGACTCAATGAATCACTAATATATTGTTATACATTAATTCTAGGTACATATTGTTTATGTGTCTATATAAATATTTTTTTACAGAACATGAAAAGAAAATGGGAGGATTTGTACTGTTTACTTAAATCCTATCCCATGACACCACCCGAGATTAACCTTACTTAGTTTGGGATATCTTTACAGAAAACATCCTCAGCTTCCCTGACTGCTGTTATTGTGTGAGGCTTTGAGTTCCCACCTCCACAATTGTCTTAAATCAAGTATAGCAATTATGCTATATTGTATTTCTACAGTGAAAAAAAAAACTCATTTAAGTTAAATTAGGTATACATATTTAGACTGAAGGAATTAGGGACTATTTTTTTCAGTTCAGCTTACAGAGTTCTAGTTCAACAAGGTACTAGTTTGTGAATGGGGAGGCAAGGCATTGCTGCATTATAAAAAAATAACAAAAACCACTAGCAATCAATGGTTTGAATACATATTACTACTGTAGTACGGTTTAGGCAGTTGAACTTCAGACATCCAAGAAACAGCGTTAGAGCGGCACTTCTCAAATGAGGGACACAAAAAGGGGCAGATCCAGGGTGGGGTTAGCGGTGCAGTTACACCCATCTTTGATTTGTGCTCCACCCAAGAGGCAGCAGCATTTCTATTCAGGCAGTGCCGAGGGAGTCGATTCATTTTATGGTTCATTATAATGCCCCTGATTCCTATTGATCTTTCTTTGCTCCACAGGAGTTAATGACCCTCTCTCCTTTTAAATACTTTTGATGTTCCATTAATCAAGTTATTCTTTGTTCTGCAATGTTGCTGTCTGTTACCTATACTTGGTAATGTCTCCTTCTATTTCACAGCCCTGCAGACAGCTTTTAATGTTAGCTAAAAACCTTAACTTAGGAGCAGTAACATTAACTCAAGTGAACATTAACTCAGGCCTGCAAATGACTGACAGTGAAGTGTTGGATGTGCTGTCAAGATGCTCAAGACGGCTGGATTTTGTTTTATGAATCTGAGTAAGAGATGTACATTTAGCTATAATGACTACAGGATAGATAAAATAATATTTTTAAAAGTTTTCACCTAGTTTGTTATTTTTTTTTACTTAATACATAATCTTGCAAATTAGTACCTTCCAATAAAGTTATATTTGTTTTTGCTTTGATCTTAAACTGAGTAATACAGCACTGAGGCTCTAGCATGTTAGTAAATATTCTAGTTTCTGTTGAACTGGAGAAAAATGTGTTGTGTTATATGTGATGAAGCACCACACCATCTGCACCTCCCTTTTCAAAATCCTAGTTCCTCCCATGGACACAAATCTACCTTAACTCTATCTTTATCCATTGTTATTGTGATCATAAATTTCATACATACGTATGGGCTGCCAATATTAAATGTACAGATTTGTCACAGAATCTGTTTGATGCATCTGAGGACCTGGTTATTTGAATGGACAATTAAAGCTGAAGCACAGAACTAAAATAAATCATATCGTGGCAGCTGACAACAAACAAGCAGGCTGTGGAGTGAAGAACATACATTAAAAGGCTGACATTTGACATAGGCCAAATTTAGCCAAGGATACATTTGCCACTGTTAGGGGGAAGCTAAACCACTTCTAGGCTAGGGACAGACATTCAAAAAGCCTGAGCCTGAATTGATTCAATCTTTGCAGGTTAGTCTAACCTGGCTAGGCTGAACCGGTTTATAACTGTACAGACATCCCTTCTGGACTGAGAAAATGCAAGCAAATGCCTGCAGTGACTCAAGCTAGAAGCCAGAGGGGGTGGGGGGTGGGGGGCAGCTAGAGCAGCCCTCCCTTCCCTTCCACAATGCTGAGCTGAGGGGGGCATGGCCAGCCCCTGGCAGGATGCTCTGATTAGGGAGGGGTCGTTTCTCTCCCCGCCTCACACTGCTCCTAACCACCCCAGCAGGGAGTTGATAACAGAGCATTTAGCACCCCATAAAAACAAAACAAATGCCTCTCTCATTAGTTCAAGCTCTTCCTAAAGAACTTTTTCCAAGGAAGGAACAGAGAGACATTAGCAGCTAGCCTGTTGATTAGCTCCAAAAAAGCCCTAAGCAGACACTGTCCTGTCTGCCTTACACAGACACCACTCAGCATTAGCTAGCATACCACATGCTGGCTACAGTCAGTGCCCTGGGAGGTGGGGGAGGAGGGCAAAGCCAGGCAGACACTGCTGTACCTGCGGTCTCTGCCAGAGCTCCAGTGAGGGAGCAGAGGGGCGGGGCCAGCTCAGCTCTCTGGAGCAGAGAGAGCACCTGGGATGCTCAGGGACTCTGGTTTAAGTTAAACAAGGAAGGGGTCTGGGACAGACATTGCATATACCAGTTTGACCCATATCAGTTAAGTCTGATACTACATTCAACCAGGTTTATCTCAAACCAGTTTCAGCCATTTTCAAACTAGCCTATGTACACTGAATGTCTGTTCTGTTACATATTTAAACCAGTTTCTGATCACTTAAGCCAGTTTATGTGTAATAGCTGTCCCTAGCCCTAGGGGTTGTGTCATGTGTTTGCAGCTTTTTAAAACTCTACACAGCATAACTTTCTCTCAGTTGATCTTTTCATGTAACCAGGGCCTGACTCAACCAGCTAGAATTCTTTCTAGGAGCTTCTTCTGTGCCAGTCTCACCTGACTTCAGCATGGACTGCAGCTGGAAAATGTAATCTAGCCCCAAATTAGCAGTGTCTGAGTAAAGATAAGAACATTAAGACAACATTTATTGAGAAATATATTAACTGACTCACAAGAAATGGTTGCTCAAATATGCTTAAGATTAAAAACATAAAACCATATTCTCTTTTTAGTTATGCAATTTTAAACCTGGAAAGTTCCATTGAAGCTAGTGGACTACTTCTACTTTTACCCTGGTGTACATAACACAGAAACAGGCCCCCAAACAGTGCAACTAGAGTAATTAAAAGAAATTAGTCACCTAATCATTCTTCTTCATTTTCATATTGCTTGACCCTCTCTGATAGCTTCATTCACCTAACTGAGGGTTGAGAATAGCTCTCTGGACCCAACATTCCACCCCATCTGCTTACAAAACTCTTGCAAACCAGGGGGAAAATGAATTGAGCTCTTGAAAAACTAGGTCTTCCAGCTGGAGCCCATAAGTTTGGCACAACATTGAAAGAACTGCACCAGAGCTTCTGTCTCTTTCTTTACACTGGTACTCTCAAACTTCATTTTTACATGAAACTTTCATTGCACAAGGGATTCAAAGGCAACCTCAGAAGGGTCTCTGTGCTACTGCAGCAGAGTCCACCCATACAATTCTCTAAGGCTGAAAAAAATGTTTTAGAGAAAAAATAAATGTGCTTGTTTAATAAAGGAATAACCATCTCATTTATAATTCAGAACTAGTCCACCTACAGTTTTGTGTTTGTGAAACATATTAAAAAGGCAAAGCTGCCAAGTTGAAATTAGAATCTGATCCCAAAAGCAGATCGATTCATGGTTTGTGGAGGGCTAATTACTTACTGCTTACTCACCCCACTGGGGCTATATCCCTGTGCCACTACTTTAAATGCTTTCAAGTGATTTTTATGCTCATTTATGAAATATCAATTTATCCCCCGGCCCATCAGGATGCCCATCATCAGGTCAATTATTAAAATGAGAAAATATTTTTTGAGTCACAGATCTTTCATTCCTCTGCCTGTGACAGAAACTGCTTGATGTTATTAGAAACAATTAGTAAAAATTCAAGGCAATGGATTTTAGGGGAATAAATTCACATTAGTTTTATGTCTAATCTATGACTTTTATAAAGCATAATTTGGCAAATTATAAATTTATCATTTATAATCCAGGAGACCATTGATGCCTCAAGTAGGTAAGGCTGTGCTAGACCCCAAGGTATCCTGTAGTCCCAGCCTTAGAAAGTTTCTATCTGAAAGAAAACCAACAGTGACTACACTATCAGGGGTGCCTAAATAGTAGACGAGAAGTTAGTAATATGATCATACATTTGTAGAACTCTGGTTTTCTCTATGGGTAGGAATGAATCTAACATTGGGGCTAGAGACAGAAATTGCACATCAACTGGTATGTACCCGCCTCCGTTCGATTAGGAGCTCGCGTGCCGCCTTAGCCCGGGCTCGGGATCTTGTGCCCCCGAGCTTCGTTGGTGCGCCCCAGGGTTTACCCCGGCTGGTATTAAGGGGGACCCCAGAACTCGCCTGCCACGACTTTGATGACTCTCTCAGTGGGGGGTCTTCCCTTGGGGTATCCCCTGGTGCCGGCACGCCTCTTCGCGGGTACTCTCGGGGCTCCATCCTCCCCTACACCCCGGCCATACGCCACCTCAGGTCTTCCTGTCCTGGCCTCTCACCCATCCTCGTCTCATCCTCTCTCTTGGCTCGGTCACCCTAGCCCCTACCGGCTGTCTTCGGGCCGGGTATGCCTCTCCCAGTTGGAGGGTGCTGCCCTGATCCCTCCTTCCTTGGGATGCAGCCGTCCTCTCTGCCTCCCCAATAGTCTCGGCCGCCGTTACCCGCTCCGTCGGCTCCGCAATACCGGCTACAGCTGGCCCCGCTCTCGGGGTAGCTGCTACGCCTCCCGCTGCCTCGGGTGTCGGGTTCCCTGCTGGCTGCTGCCCCGCCTCTGGGGCTGACTTCTCCCCCTGTCTCCTCCCTTCTGGGCTCTCCGCTGCGCTGCTTGCAGCCTGCTCCGCCTCTACCCGGTGGCGTCCCGCACTCCGCGGGTGGCGGCTGATCCCCTACTCGCTGGGGCTCCGCTCTCCAGCTCTCTCCCTTCAGCCTCCCTGCTGCTTTGGCGGGGCCGCCTTTTGTTCCTCCCGGCCGGCGTGCCCCGCCCCCGCCGCTCAGCCGCAGCCGGATAAACACCTGGCTGATGGCCCACGCCGGCAGTGCCGACGCGTGGAGTTTCTTCGGGTCTTCCAGCCCTACGGGAGGTAAGCAGACCCCTTGGCCGCCGCGGGGGTCTCCCAGTGCCCCCGCTCCCCTGGGACATGGTATAAATGATCAAAAACCACTTCACATCTGTAACACAACAGAAATTCAGTGCATATAAACCACTTTCAAAATGGCCTGACCCAGTTTAAGATAAACTTGTATGGATGTAGTATTAGACTCAACTGATTTAGGTTAAATCAATTTACTGAACTTCTGTCCCAGTTCCCCTCCAGATTCAAGTTAACTCACAGTCCCCCAGTATCCCAGGATGCTTTGCATCTCCCCTGCAAACTCCCCCTTGAAGGGTGGGTGAGCTAGCCTTGGTCCAAGCTGTCTACTGTAGCTGAGGAGGGAGGCATGCTCTAATGCATCCCAGGTTCTGACCTATGCACCTCAGGCATGTGACAACATTTCCAAAAGCAAAAGTGAATGTCTGTTCACTTGCTTATCTATTCAGTCTACACAGCTTAGACTAACCTGCAATGATTGAATTGATTAGCATGGGGCTTTTTGATTGTCTGTACTTAGCCTTGGAGTGCTTCAAAGGGCAGCTACACTTTGAATGGCTTCAAAAATGGAATGTTTTATCCATGACTAGATGTGTAGACCTCTGCCAGTCCTCCAGTTTGGAGAACTTCAAAGTCATCATGGCTGCTTGTAACAGGTCACCCTCCCCAGGGCCATCTTCCCTGTTAATCCACGCCTTATGTGGGGCACCCTCGGAGTCCTCTTTAAGGTTCTTATGTCTCACTCTCTACTCTCCTGCCACGTCTTGATGGAAATTATTATGTTGATGTTCTTGTAAGTGGGAGACTGCCTATTGTATTTCGTATGTTGGGGCCTTTCACTTCCACGGCTCTTGACCCCAGTCTTTCTCTAGCTAGGCCTCTCCCTCTAAACCCACCAAACAGGGTTTGCTTCTGAGGCTCTAGCCTTTTCTGGTGTCTGGAGGCTCATGGCCCCCTTTTCTGCTCCAATCTGGAGCCCAGTGCCCCTGGCCCAGGGGCCCGGCCACTCAGCCAGGGGGCCACAAGCCCAAAGCCAGGGAACAGCCCCAAACTCATATTCTCCCAGTCCAAGGAAAAAAAACAAATAAAACTGCACCTCAGGTGAACCAGACCTCCCCAACCTTTTAAGATCACACCAAAATCCTGCGCCCCCACTGGCACTGGGGCCTATGGACCCCTAAAAGCCACATCCTCACTGGCACCAGGGTCTGTGCCCCCAAAAAGTTGTGCCCTCGCTGGTGCTGGGGTCCCCACTCTGTAATGGGCCCCATAATGAGGCCTCCTTCCCCTAATAGCCTCACCCAAACCACTGGAATTATTCAGTAAAAAAAAGAAATATGAATAGTCCTGTACACGTACAATAACCGCCACCCAAAAAAGGTGATTAAAGAAGGCAGCATGCCAGCTTGCATTTACACAGGATTTGTGCTTCAGCTCCCCACCGTCAGCTAAGGTCTTTCTTCTGGGGTTGCTACCATCCCTTCGGGGTCCTTTGTAGTTCCCCTTCTCCAGCCTTTGGACCACTCACCAAACCTCTCCGTGGAGCTCTGGGACACACTCCTTCCCCTTTGGCTGCTGGCCTCTACTACCGCTCTGCCCAGGGGTTTTATAGTCCTGGCCTGCCCCTTCCAGTCAGTTGACTAGCTGGCCAGGCTCAGCATTTAACCCCCTCCTTTCTGGCCTTCTGTGCCCAGAAAGTTCTGGCCCTAAAGGGGCCGACCTGTCTTCTGGTGACAGGGCTAGGGTTCCCTGTTACACTGCTGCATCCTGCAGCTCCATTCCCACTTCTGTCTGAGAAGGTGTATGACAGCAGAGCCAAGTTTGAGTGAGTACTCTCCTGGGTGCCTTCACCATTCCAGAGCCTCCCCCATAAGGTCTTCTGGTTCCAGTGGATGGGGTGGGGAGAGTGGGGCCTCCAGATTCCTAGCTCCAGCTAAAAGGGGCTCTCTAGAAGAGTGGAGCCAGAGTACATGGGATAGCACTCATACACATTCTGCCCCACCCTCACTGCATACCTACCTTCATGGGGGGTTGAGGGGAAAGAGCAGAACACTATGGGATACTGTAAGACCATCCCCTCCCCTGTCATACTCCATAAACTGTGCACACATAACAGGAGCCAGTTCATTCTGAATCACTTCTAATAGTAGTTGTTTCCTTCAGAGTTATTTTTGGAGTGTTCCCGCCATTTTTGGAGCACTTCAGAGGGTGTGTACATTTGTCTGCTTGCCCTTTGAAGTGCTTCACCCTGTGTGTATGCTGCATGGCAGCTCACAGCAAGAATAAGAAAAAATGCTGATCTGCTTTCTCCAGAAATACAGACCTCTGTGATTTGAACTAAAAGAACAGTATGTCTCTTTGTGCATTTTGTCCTTCAAGAAGATACCAGGTGGTTTCAACTCTATCTTAATATTGTATCTTTAAATCTGTAAGAACAAGCTATCATCCGGCATAAATCAAGGGAGCTCTACTAAAATCAATGAATTGTTGTTCTGTTTTGTTTTTGTTTTGTTGAGGGACATGGTTTTTCAATGGAATTTGTGTTCCTAAATCATTTAGGTATTTTTTTAAATCCAGCCCTGTGTACATAAAATACTCTGGAAAGATAATTTTTCAGATACTAATCTCCTATTCACTAGTGTTAATCTAGAGGAATCCTACTGCCAGTCCTGGGGTTACTCTGGATTTACACCAGTGAGAAATCAAAGCACAGTGTGGCTGTCAAGGTCATCATTTCTCTCAGAAGGAATATCCAACTCATAAAATCAGGCATTCCATTCCTGCGTGTTGGGAATAATGCTACATTGGTTTTCTACCTTGGAGGAGTATTACTGTCTAGTATTCCAGAATCTTAGTTGCCAAAATTTCCTTGTCTATAGTTTAGTGCCCCCCAGTTACCTTTTTGGAGGATTCTGGCTCCTGCCCATTGAACTGTATACAGCACAGCAGAGGCACTATGCCATGCTTCTCTGAGTGAGCTTCAAACTCAGAAACTTTAAAAACTTGCTCTTCTCACAGGGGACTTGATTCAAGCCCTTGTTGTATTGTATGTATATTTCCATTTGCTTCCACCTCTGAACCCTGGGACTCCAGACCTCCTCCAAAGCTGCATCCATTTCTTTGTTAAGTGAAATACGTATAGCTTCAGTCATGATGCATGTTGAGGGGCAAGATGTTCGGTAGAAATTTTAGTCTCCCACAGCGAAAGCTTTAGGGAAGGGGCTCAGTGAGCACATCTACATGTTCATTAATGCACCATAATTATGGCACATTAAGTTTAGTACCTGTCATAACAGGCACTAAATGCACCGTAATTGACACTACTGCGCATTAGCACAGATGAACACTTGTTGTGAGACACTTAATGTGCATTGGTCTAACTCTACCGTGCATTAACACATTAGCACAGTTTTTGCCAGCCATGCTAATGTGCTGCAGAATTAATCCAATGCACATTAAGCATCTCATGTAGACATGCCCTGTATCTCTGCTAATTTAATTCTCTGAGAATTTGAATTAAATGGGTCTAGATTTCTAAAGGTGTTTAGGAGGCTAATGCCTATGGGATTATTGAAAGGTAGGTGCTTAAATATCTTTTGCTGTCTGGCCTTACAGTCAGATTTATGGCTCATCTTTACACAGGTGCCCAGTGGTCAACAGGTGCAAGAAGCTTTTATGTGTCCATTGTCCTTCTACTTAGACACTGGGAAGGTGCCAGATGGGGAGCATAGTCATTGTTCACTCTTAACAATCCCATGGGAACCTAACCATCCAAAAGCAAGCAGGGATGGGATGAAAGGTCAGGGCAATAGTCTGTCCAAACTTGCATCAGTCTGTGAAGCTGCCTGGGTGCACAAAAGAGCTGATGTTGAACACTGTCTAGCCCTGGAGAAATTCTGACAAAGTCACTATGAAAATGGAAGGTCAGAATCTTCCAACACCAGAATTTTCTCAGTTAAGGGCACAGTGTCACAGTGCTGTTTGCAACTTAGGAAATCAATCAGGATTGATCTCCAGAGTCTCCAGACACATACAGCCATGTAAATCCACCCATGTACAAGCAGATACCAGATAGGGGGATTGTTCTTGTCAAGTCAGCAACCAAATTCTGTCAATGATCTTATTAAGTTGTATAGAGAAGGGTTTGCCCCTGGCCTGTCAGAGAGAAAGTTCTTAAGTTTTTAAAGGAAAGAGAAGAGGGTGTTTGTCTTTCTGTTACTTAGTTCATGGTAGGATCAATTTTTTTGTTTTTATGTTACTTCAAGTTTACATTAGTCTAACTCCAACAAGTAGTGGAGTGGCAGACTGTGCCTTAGCTTTGGTGCAACAGTCAATATTAACTAAAGGGGATGAGAATGACACACATTTATTCCTGAAGTCAATAGAGGCATTCCTGAAATGAATTTTGCCCATGTGCCCTTTGATTCAAAGTACATCTTTAATTTACTGTTTTCTGAGCTAATTTCTTTTCAATGTTCTGGTTTCAATCCCTAGTAAATGCTGCTTCTCACAGTTGTACTGATAATGATGAACTGAAGATGCCACATGCCATGAGCAAGATATTGAAATACTTGCTAGCCAGCTCCAGGTCAGAATTTCATTGCACCTTTGGGCTGCCTGTAGAAGTGCTGACTCAGTTAATCAAGTCTGCTCTGTGTGCTAAATAGAACATTTGAATGAGCTTTAGTTAAGGCACCTGTGGCAGGGCACTATTTGTGCCTGCCACTTTAAGGGCCAGAAGGCAGCAGCCAGCAGGTGCCTGATTAGGGCAGCCATTTTAGATTCAAGGCTGCCCATATAAACAGGGCAGTTCTGATTCTGGAGGTCAGGCAACAACATTGCCTGACTGGAGAGCTACTGATATCATCTGGAGGTAAGGGAGGAGCTGTAGGGGATGGATAGGAGGCTCCTGGTCCTGGGTACGACCTAAAACTGCACCCTGCTGGGAGTGGGTGGCCTGGTGGGGCTCTCAGTGGCACAGGAGCCCCCAGGAAATAGCAGGCCAGTTACCACCCCGGTGAAAGGCAGGTCAGGGAGCCTTAACCCCTAGCCCCCACCACCGGGTGGGTTACCCCTAGTTTGGAGGGCCCGGAGGGTGGACCCTCAGAGAAACAGAAAAGGGCCATAGACTCAGGCCTGTCCAGTCTTTCCCTGACTGGTCTATGCTGGGGCCAGAACCAGAAGGGTTGAAGGCCAGGGGCCCACCACAAGGAATGCCCAAGAGCTGAGGGCCTGGGGTTCCAACTGGCCTGGAGGTGGGCCAGGACTAGAGAGCCGAAGGTCCCGGTGTGGGGATCACACCCAGAAGGGGAAGCGGTTCAGGGAGCTATGTTGCCTAAAATGAAGGTGGATGAAACCGCCTGATGAGAGGATTCTAGGTTGGGGTTCAATCAGGAGGATTCTGGGGCCCAGTGTGGGGCCAGTGATGATGAGAACAGCTAGATGCCACCTGCAAGGCTTGGGCTGTGGTGTAGGGGAGGAAAGGAGCCGCAGATAGCGCCCCCTGGCATCGGGGCAGAGAATGGGCAGCCTCCTGCTTATTAACATGTATTTAACTAATTAAAAACAAGGAGTGGAGGGCGAGAAAGCGGGCGGTTAGCCCAGGAACAGGTGGGCAGGCCACAGAGATCGGCCCCGAGCAGGCCCCCTGTTATAGCACCACACAGCCATTTTAAAATGTAGAGGTCTTAATCCACATGACAGTGAGCCATTTTAAGTAGATCAGCTGCCAGGGATCTGTTCTAATTAAAACAGCCCCTCCCTACCACCAAGCACATGTATAAGCAACCTTGGTGTATGTTCTTCTGAGAATGACAATGAGTGTTAACCAACTGGTTGTAACAGATAATAAATTGGGCTGTCTGCTACAAGTGGAAAACAAGTGAATAATTTCCTCCTGAATGTAGAGCTTCAAAGGCCTTCTGTTCAGCAGAGCTCTGCCTTGCAGAGTAAATTGATAGCAGAGACTTGGCGTGTTCCTGTGATACTTCAGAAAGCTAAGCTAAAGGAGGAAGGCCAAATGATAAAGGGACATCTCTACAGAAGGTGAGATCTGATGGATCTCCCTTGATTTCAATGGGACAGGGTAGATTAACAACAGCTGAGGGCATGGATTTTCTTTAGAAATTAATCTATTGAACTACAGCTCCTCTCCCTCCTTCCTGGCTTTGGAGAAGTTTTAAGGCTCCAAACCTGAATCTGGACCAAAATGTAGCAGTTGGCTTTCTTTTTGTGCATTAGTTGTATTTAGAACATTGCTTTGGGATTCACAATCAGGATCAGGGTTTGACAGAGGAAGGGTAAATCAGTGGCTAAGGTGGCAGCCTGTGATTTTTGGAGACCCTGCTGTACCACCTGTAACCTGGAAAAGTACATCTTAATTTAATTACACCAGCTGTAACCTGGAAAAGTGCATCTTAATTTCCTAATTGTAAAACAGTATTTCTCTTCATTACTCAGGGTTTGTGAGATGATCAGATATGACAGTAACAAGTTTGCTACAAATATGTGCAAGAGGGCCTCACTCAGATTAACATATCTGTATAACAAGACAAACCAGAATCCAAACACTCACCCAGTTTTGGGATATTTAAAATCCAGATCCTGAGCTCAAATTTGTGACTCACCTATTTTTGTCTTGTGTTAGTGCTAATATAACACAAGATTATGATTTAGATCTCATTCCAAACCTCAGTGTAAAATCACCCTGCTGGAAAATGAGATTAGAAACAGGGCCTCTGTATATTTATGACTATCTAGGGACTGTGTTTACATACAGCTTATGATTTCTGGTTGAAATTAATAAATTGCTAGCACCATGAAATGTATAGCAAGAGTCATGTCCTGACATGGATTGCATCATGTATCCATCAGGTCAGGGACAATGGTATGTCCTCTAAACCAAGGGTTCCCAAACTGTGGTATGGGATTATGCAAGACATCTCGGAGGAGGGGGGAGCGTCATGGAAGAAATGGTGTAATGGCAAATTTAATTTTCATTATAATAATAATAATAATTGGTGTTTAATGGGTTAAAATATAAAGCATCAACTGGTAGGGGTATATGGGCAGCTGGTAAATCTGGAAAGGGGTGTGCAATAAGAAAAGGTTTGGGAACTCTGATCTAAACCTTCATGATCATCTATTCACAGAGGCTAGGTTAAAGCTAAGACCCTCTCAACATATTCAGGTAAAGGCACAATGGGGTCTAATTTGCAATTCACACAATTGTACCTCTTGCCATGCCACATCATGCCTTATTGCTGGTTCGGAGAGAGCTCAATCCCAGGCTCCCCCAGCACTGGCAAGTAGCAAGCTCCCACAGCTAGGAACCCCAAGCACCCCAGTTGAGAGTCTCCCAGAAAGAAGGGGTCTGGGAAATCCCTGGGGCCACAGAATCATGGTGATCTTCCCACCAGAGGGGTTTCATGAACTCCCAGGGCTGGGAGATTTCATAGATTTCATAGACATGAGGGCTGGAAGGGATCTCGGAAGATCATTGAGTCCAGCCCCCTGCCCAGGGGGAGGAAATCAGCTGGGGTCATAGGATCCCAGCAAGAAAAACATCCAATTTTCTCTTGAAGGCATTTAAAGTAGGTGCTTGAACCACCTCCGGCGGCAGGCCATTCCAGACCTTGGGGGCTTGGACAGTAAAGAAGTTCTTCCTTATGTCCAGCCTGAAACGGTCTTGCAGGAGTTTATAACCCTTCAACCTTGTCATCCCTTGGGGCGCTCTGGTGAACAAATGTTCCCCCAGGTCCTAGTGAACACCCCTTATAAATTTATAGGTGGCCATCAGGTCATGCCTGAGCCTGCGTTTTTCCAGGCTGAAAAGTCCCATGGCTCTCACCCTCTCATCATAAGGTCTGTTTTTCTGACCTCTGATCATGCGCATGGCTCTCCTCTGGACTCTCTGAAGCTTTTCCACATCCTTTTTGAATTGTGGAGCCCAAAACTGGACGCAATACCCCAGCTGCGGCCTCACCAAGGCCAAGTACAATGGGAGAATGATGTCCCAGGATTTGCTTGAAAAGCATCTATGGATGCAAGCCAGCGTTTTGCTCGCTTTACTGGCTGCAGCATCACATTGCAGGCTCATGTTCATCTTGTGGCCAATCCTGATCCCCAAGTCCCTCTCATCCATAGTGCTAGTCAGCGTAGCACTGCCGAGCCTATAAGGATGCTGCAGGTTTTTCCTCCCAAGGTGGAGAACCTTCCATTTTCCAGTGTTAAACACCATCAGGTTCTCGTCTGCCCACTTCCTGAGCCTGTCAAGGTCAGCCTGGATTACCCCCTGTCCTCAGGTGTGGAT
Source organism: Alligator mississippiensis (assembly GCF_030867095.1). NCBI lineage: Eukaryota > Metazoa > Chordata > Crocodylia > Alligatoridae > Alligator > Alligator mississippiensis. The sequence continues at coordinate 254,588,711 of NC_081824.1, read as the reverse complement.
GCTTTACCATAAAGTTTGATATCGTCGGCAAATTTGGCCAGCTGCTTCTGACTCCAGTGTCCACATCATTAATGAAGAGGATGAACAAAATAGGTCCAAGGACAGAGCCTTGGGGGACCCCACTGGTCACAGAGCACCATGATGAGTGACTTCCGTCAACTACCACACTCTGGTTCTGACCATGGAGCCAATTCCCCAACCAGCGGATCATGGTGGACCCGAGGCCACAGTTTGCCAGTTTTGCCAAAAGGTAATCATGGGATACCAGATCGAAGGCTTTTTTAAAGTCAAGATATGACTTCAATCTCTTCCCCCTTGTCACCTGGTCATAAAAGGAAATAAGATTGGTCAGGCATGACCTATCCACAACAAACCCGTGCTTGCTGTCCCGCAGGGTGTTGCCATCGGCCAGTCCATTAAGAATGGCCTCCTTGATGATTTTTTCTAAGACCTTTCCCAGGATAGAGGTCAGGCTGATGGCCCTGTAGTTTGCCAGATCCACTTTCCTCCCTTTCTTGAAGATAGGCACCACATTGGCCTTCTTCCAATCTTTGGGCACTTCACCAGAGCACCAGGAGCTCTTGAATATCCATGCCAGGGGCTGAGCTATGATGCTTGCCATCTCCTTGAGTACTCTGGGGTGTAAATTGTCAGGGCCAGCTGACTTGAAGGTATCCAGCCTCTCAAGGTGTTCCTTCGCAAGGTCAGCATTGATGGAGAGCAAGGAACCACCCTCACTTAGGCGCCCCTGTCCTGTAATGGGCAAGGACATCCCAGGGGACTTCTGAAAGACTGACGCAAAGTACCCATTTAGCAAGTTGGCTTTTTCCTGGGTATCGGTCGCCAGTTCTCCCTTTTGGTTTATCAGGGGTCCAATGTTGCCCTTGCTTTTCCTCCGGCTTCCCACATATCTAAAAAAGGACTTCTTATTGTCCTTGATACTAATAGCCAGTTGGAGTTCCATGGCAGCCTTGGCTTTCCTGGTTTGCTCCCTGCAGGTCCAGACCAGATTGTCACAGCAGCGATCCTCCTGCCTGCTGGAGGTACATTTCAGGGACCCAGCATCCACAGCTGCTGAGGCTGAGAGTCCCCAGCAGCTGCAGGATTTGCAGCCCTCGCTGGGCACGGTGCACCCTTGACGTTGGGGGCCCTATCAGGTGACTGGCCTCCCAGCTACAGCAGAGCCCCTGTTACACATGCAAATTAAAGCTTGATAGCAACCAGCTATAAAGTAAGTACATATGTTCAAGGTTTAACCTTGCAGCCAGTTGAAGCTTTTTATTGTGTATAGCTACTGTGCATTCATAGCTTGTCTCAAGGTATAGCTATAATGTGTAGAGGGGGGCCTAAGAGAACTAGTTCCTTCAATTCCTTTGCATGGTTCAAGAAGTGGGGAGTGGAAAATCACAAAGAAGATCAAAAGGAGCAGAGGCAAGAAAGCAGCCTTTACAAGAGGACCAAACACAGGATATAGGAAGAAGAGAAAGCTATGAGCAGGAGAGAGGATGCAAGGGGCGTTCTTTCATAGAATCATAGAAAATGAGGGTTGGAAGAGACTTCAAGAGGTCATCTAGTCCAGCCCCCTGCTCAAGGCAGGACTATCCCCAACTAGATCATCCCAGCCAAAGCTTTGTCTAGTTGGGTCTTAACCTCCAAGAAAGGAGATTCCACAACCTCTCTGAGTAACCTCTCAAGGTGTTGCAGTGCTTTACTAGTTTCCTCATGAGAAGGTTTTTCCTAATATCCAGCCAAAGCTTCCCTTGCTGCAACTTGAGACCATTGCTCCTTGTTCTGTCATTTGCCAACACTGAGAACAGTCCAGTTCCATCCTCTTTGAACCACCCTTCAAGTAATTAAAAGCTGCTATTAAATCCCCACTCAGTCTTCTCTTCTATAGACTAAATAAACCCAGTTCTCCCAACCTGTCTTCATAAGTCATATGCCCCAGCCCCATAACCATTTTCATTGCCTTCTGCTGGACTCTCTCCAATTTGTCCACATCCTTTCTGTAGTGGAGGGCCCAAAACTGGACACACAAGTCCAGATGTATGAATAATCACTTCCCTTCATCTGCTGGTAATGCTCCTACTGATGCAGCCCAGTCTGCCGCTAACCTTCTTCACAACAAGGGCACACTGTTGGCTCTCATTCAGCTTGCTGTCCACTGTAACTCCCAGGCCCTTTTCTGCAGAGCTGATGCCCAGCTAGTCAGCCCTCAGCCTATACCAGTGCATTGGGATTGTTCTATCCTAAGTGCAGGACTTTGCACTTGTCCTTACTGAACTTCATGAGTTTTCTTTTGGCCCAATCCTCCAATTTATCAAGGTCTCTCTGAATCCTAGCCCTACTCTTCTCCATATCTACTACTCCCCGCAACTTGGTGTCATCAGCAAACTTGCTGAGGGTGCACTCTATGCCATCTTCCAGGTCATTGATAAAGATCATGAACAAAACCAGCCCCAGGACAGACCCACTTGATACCAGGTGCACTCCACTTGATACCAGCTGCCAGCTAGGCATCAAGCCATTGACTATTATCTCCTGGGCCCGATGATCCAACCAGGTTTCTATACACCTTATAGTCCATTCATCCAACACATACTAGTTTGCTTGCAAAAATGTTGTGGGAGACCGTGTCAAAAGCCTTGCTAAAGTCAAGGTATATCATGTCTACTGCTCTCCGCACATCCACAGAGCCAGTCATCTTGTCATAGAAGACAATGAGGTTGGTCAGGCCTGAATTGCCCTTGGTAAATCCATGCTGACTTTTGCTAATGACCAGGGCCAGCCCACAGTTTTTTGGGGCCCCCTGCAAGGCATAGCTTTGGGGCCCCCTTACACAAAGAAGGCATTGGCACAGGCGAGGCAAGGGGGAGTGCAGAGGCTGATTAAGGTGAACTAGGGCCCTGGACAAGCACAAAATTGGAGCTGGGCTTCCCCTCCTAGCGCTGGATGAACTCTGCCAGGCTGAGGGGCACATGCCCACCACTTTTCTCTGCTCCCCAACCCCACTACAGCCAAATGTACACATACACATGGCAGACAAGGTTCTTTGGGTAAACCTGATATCTTTTATTAGACCAACTAAATAGTTGGAAACATTTTTCTAGAAAGCTTTCAGGTTTAAAAACTCTTGGTCAGGCTAAGGAAGCATCTGCAGTTGGTGTGTGCTCTTCCTGGATGGAATGAATAGTAAAGAAGCCAGATGCTGGGCTGAATGCAAGCCAGTCAGTGAAAACGTAAGTTGAGGAGTCAGTGGAATCAATCCTTAAACTGCTTGTTACTGAAAGAGCAAGTTTTGTCCAAGACACTACAGACTTTCTACAAGAACTTAAAAACATAGACCACCTTCCCAGCAACACCCTCCTAGCCATCATGGATGTTACCAGCTTATATACCAACATCCCACACCAGGACAGCTTGCAAGCCTACCTTACATACCTACAAGAGCAAGATGAAAACTCTGAATACAGACCCAAAGATATTACTGAAAGTATACGCTTCATCCTCACACACAACAATTTCACTTTTAATAACCAACACTTTCTCCAGACCATGGGCACAGGTATGGGCACCAAAATGTCCCCACAGTATGCCAACCCTTTTATGAGCCACCCGGAAGAAGAATTTCTCAAAGACTGCACCATCAAACCCTTGCTATACTTAAGATATATCAATTACATCTTCATCATTTGGACTGAAAACCTGCAATCTCTGATTGAGTTCAACTGATGGGACTCCCAGTCACAGGGGAGAACTTGCTACATGTGCAGCCAACCAGCTTTAAAGTTAGCACACTTTTTCAAGGTGTAAGTTTGTAGTCAATTGGCCTTTTTCATGGTATGATAGGTACTTTGCACATGTAGCTGGTTTCAATTAATTGTGCAATACCTGTAACATGTAGAGGGAGCCAAAAAGATCACACCATAGTGTATGTCTAAACTGCCTCCCTGGTGATCCAAGGTATCCTTCATGTTGCAAAAGTATGTGCCTAGGAGCTGAGATCTAAATATGACAGCCTGTGAATATCCAGCTACAGGGAGCTCTATCAGGCCTATGTGTGACACTAATGAAAGCCTATAATTAAAAAAAAATCAGAGGGCAAAGTTAAATTTTGTTGTGCTATGTCTAAATTATAGAAAACGTAATTCTCCTTAGGAACAGTATGAATCATGATGAGACTTATGATATAAGACAGATTCACAAGTCAGGAGATTGCAGAGGGTGCTCTTCAACTGAAGCAGGGATGTTTGATCTAAATTGGATCTAATACCATGTTTACTTTGGTATAAAACCTTTGGACTTTTATACATATGCTCCGGGAATGGTGGGGAGGGGCAGGAAGGGTACCGTCCATAGCAGGAGTGGGCAAAATACAGCCCGCAGGCTAGATGTGGCCCAATAAGCCATTCTGTCTGGCCCGCAGGGCCCCTAAAAAAACTTAGACAATTAATATTTATCTGTCCTTGGTTCTGGTCAAAGGTGACAGATGCAAGGGGCAGTAGGACCCAGGGGAAGCCCTGGACTGCAACAGCAGTCCCAGTCCCCCAAGCCAGAAGGCCCTGCTACACCTGGGACCATGTGGCTCCTCGTGGCTGTACTGGCATGGGAAACTCAGGTAAGAAGTGGGTGGAAGGGCAGGGGAGGACCGCGGGCAGGGAATGAGCTGGTGCTGAGCACGGGGAAAAGCGGCTCCTCCCCTGCCCTGTGGCCAGCACCCCATGCTGCAGCCACTCACAGCCCGCACGGGGCTGTCCTGAGCAGGCACAAGCAGCCCCATGTGGGCTGCAAGCGGCTGCAGCACAGGTCGCCAGCGACGGGGTGGGGAGAGGGGCCACTTTTCCTCACACTCAGCACCAGCTTGTAACCTGCCCCCGCTGCCAGCCTGGGCCCTGTGCCAGCTCCGGGCTCACCCATCAGGGCTGCGCTGTGGTGACAGCAGCTGCTCAGTGTGGAAGAAAGCAGCCCCCTGACTTGCTGCGCTGAGCACTGTTTGCTGCTGTTGTACCATAGGGCTGAGGGGGGCACTGAGAGTGAGCAGGCATGGGTGCCAGCAGGAGCATGGGGCCCACACCAGTGTCCCGGGGCCAGTGCCAGTGGGGCCCAGAGCAAGGCAGCAGGAGTACAGGGTCCTGGCCGGCAGGGGTTCTATGTGTAAGGAGTGACCTAGAAACCACTACTCAGAGACGAAGCAGAAGAGAATGTTATGTGACGAATGCTCATCTGCAATGATAAGGAGGAGACAGTCCTAGATAAAGGGGGCTTGAAAACAAAAGCAGGAGCCAGGGTACTGGGTTAAAGGGCTCATTAAAATACTAAAAATCACACCCCTAGGTGGGGAAAAAGTATGCTAATGAAACATACATGTATGTAAATGAGATACATGGCTAAAACACAGGTATAGAGACATGCTCAGTAAAGAACTCCTTGCATCACTCCTTTATAACCAATCAGCAAACAAGGATGCTTATGAAGGCTCAAAAACTCCTGAATAAAAGATGCTTAGAAATAGTACTCTGGTGTGCTTGTTACATGAAATATTCCGCTCGCACCTTTTATTGCTAGCAATAAACCTTCTTTGTACTTTCACCCCTGGTATCTTTATTGGCCTTTGCATACCGGGCACGATCCCAGACTTAAGCTGGGGCTCAACAGTTTTGGCACCCCAGATGGGACTGCCTTAGATAAGGCTTTGCCCGGACTAGCTGACGACCAGACGGCCACTCCTCCGAAGCGAATGTCAGGTGCACCCCGGGATCTCTTTTCCCGGTAAGATTTTTGCTTCAGGGGGAGCTGGATCGCTGAGGCGGCAGTAGCCTAACAGTGCAACGCCATAGAGTGAAAGTACCAGTAACAGGCACCTGGGTGAGAGGGTAGAAAGGGCATAAGGCCTACCGTCAGTACGCCTGCCTGGGATTATCTCTGTAAGTATTCTGTCTGGCCTGAGTCCAAGACCAGTGAATTTTTCCCCTGTGAGGACGAGGACTAAGAACAGATCCCTGGATCCCAGGTAAGTCGGATGGTCAGAACTGGGAAGGCAGCCCTGAGTTGGGTACTATTAACAGTAAGGTTAGGAAATGTACCCCCCTCTCTTGTGTATTGGGACATTGGGCAGAGTTTGGTGAGGATCCTATGACTAAGAAGAAAGCTAAATTCTTCTGTGAAACTGCGTGGCCACGCTATAAGCTAGATGATCAAGAACATTGGCCTCCGGAGGGAAGTGTTAATTATAATACCATCTTACAACTGATTTTGTTCTGCCGGCAGAATGGTAAATGGGAGGAATTGATGTATGCGCAAGCGTTTATGTCTCTCTGTAGAGATAGAAAGGTTTTGGAGGAATGTGGATTGGGGGAGGGGGTTGAGATCTGTGAGATGGCAGTGGCTCGACCAACTGCAAATCCTGTCCTGGAATGTCCGGAGCCGGAGGCTCCACTCCCTTTGCCACTTCTACCTTATCCTCCTCCTCTCCCCCCTCCTCCTCCTCATTCGTCTGATTCCTCATTGGCATCCGCTCTTCTTCCTTCTTCCCCCCCCGAGGCAGAGGTTGAGAACACTCCCCGACCCAGGGATCTGGAACAGCACCGACCATGGCTGTCAGGTGCTTGGCAATCTCCAGAATCCCCAACTTCTCCTGATATAACCCCGGGAGGTAGGTGGAGAGTACAGTTAGGAGCAGACTCCGGGGTTAAGGGAAAACATCACAGGGAATCTGATCGTGGCTGTGGGAAGGGAAATGGGGTATTTCCCCTAAGAGAACAAGTGGTACCCGGGCCCCTCGAAGATGACGGTGAGCCAACCTACCATCAAACCTTTGTGCACGTTCCTTTCACCACCTCAGATTTGTATAACTGGCGGAACAATACCCCCAGCTTGAGAGAGGATCCTGAAAAGGTACGAAACCTGTTTGAAACAATTTTCAAAACCCATAACCCAACCTGGGCAGATGTTCAGTCTCTTTTAGATGTCCTGTTGACACCAGAGGAAAGGAGGATGGTAGTAAACAAAGCCCATGAGTACATGGAAAAGGAAATTACCGCAGGGCACCTGCAAGGAAATAGGGACAATCATGTCCCCACCCAGGAGCCAGATTGGAACCCAGACCAAGATATGACCTCCATCCGTGCCTATCGAGTATATATCCTCTGTGGATTGAGAGATGCTGTGAAAAAACCTCAGAATCTCAGTAAGGTGTATGAGGTTCGACAGGAGACAAATGAGACCCCGAGTGCTTTCTTGGAAAGAATTTACACTACTTTCAGACAATACACCCGCGAGGACCCAGAGGATGCATCGAACGCTCGCATGGTAAATATGATCTTCATAGGTCAGAGTGCACCGGACATTAGGAAGAAATTGCAGAAGACAGACGGAGCAACAGGTATGCCTATTTCCCAACTAGTAGACATTGTTTACCAAGTATTTACTAACCGAGAAAGTGTTCAGGAAAAGAAACAGGACAAGAAAGAGGAGAGAAAGATGAAAATGCAGGCAGCCCTAGTGGCAGCTGCAATCACAGGAAAACCCAGAAATGAGGGATCCCGGAGACAGTCTCAGAGGCAGGGTCCATTAGAGAAAGATCAGTGTGCCTATTGCAAACAAAAGGGACACTGGAAGTGGGAATGCCCAAATCGGAAAGTAGGTGAAGGTGAAAAGAAAAGAGAGGAGAGCAGTGGACTGTTTGCTTTTGGAAGGGATTCAAATTGAAGGGGACTGGAGGCCCGGGAGGGAAAAGAAGCTATATGCCGGCTAGCACCCCCAAAAAACAAAGAAGCAACTACGGGGCTTCTTAGGTACAGTAGGTTTTTGCAGGATTTGGATTCCAAATTTTGGGGTTATTGCAAAACCTCTGTATGGAGCTACACAAAGTGATGAAAAGGTGCTCGAATGGACTGAAGAGTGTGAGCAAGCATTCTGCCAGTTAAAGCAGGCTCTTATTGAAGCACCTGCCTTAGGACTACCGGACATGAGTAAGCCTTATTCCCTTTTTGTGCATGACCAGAGGGGGGTGGCCGTTGGGGTATTAACACAGAAATTGGGTAGCTAGCAACGACCAGTGGCATATTTTTCTAAGCAATTAGACCTTGTGTCATCCGGATGGCCTGCTTGTCTCCGGGCTGTTGCTGCCACCTGTCTGCTAATACAAGAAGATGAAAAATTAACCCTAGGCCATGAAATGACTCTACATGTGCCTCACGCAGTGCTTACAGTCCTGGAGCAGAAAGGAGGGAACTGGTTAACCCCGGGACGAATGGCTCGATATCAGGCCATCCTCCTAGATAAGCCTGAAATAAAATTGACCATTTCTCGCACTGTAAATCCAGCAACACTGTTGCTACCTATGGCTGACACACCAGATCTTGTACATGATTGCCTGCAAACATTGGAAGTTGTTTACTCCTCAAGACCAAACCTGAGAGACCGACCTCTTGAAAATGCTGAACTGGAATTCTACACGGATGGCAGCTCGAGTATGGAGAATGGAATTCAAAAATCCGGATATGCTATCGTGACTACACAGAATGTGATAGAAGCAGGACCTTTAAACCCATCTGTTTCAGCTCAAAAGGCTGAACTCATTGCTATGACTCGGGCTTTGCAATTGGCGGCCAACAAAACTGTCAATATTTATACTGACTCTAAATATGTTTTCCTTGTTTTACATGCTCACGGAGCGCTGTGGAAAGAGCAGGGTCTACTTGATGCTAAAGGAGCAAGCATTAAGCATAGCAAGCAAATAAAAGCTCTCCTCAAGGCAGTCTGGGAACCGAAGGAGGTAGCGGTACTGCATTGTAAGGCACATCAGAAAGGGAATGACCCCTCCACAAAAGGTAATCGATTTGCTGATGCTACAGCAAAGAGAGCAGCTAAAAGACCTCAGACAGACTTGCTGCCCGAAGTAAGTAATCTGTTACCTCTCCTCCCAGACCTATACCAGCCTGTGATACCACAGTACAGGGAAAGAGACAAACAATTGATAAAAAAGTTTCAAGCAAAGAAGGGGGAGCATGGGTGATTAGTAGCAAAGGATGGCCGCATTATCATCCCAGCTGCCTGGGTTCATGCGGTAGTAAAGAGCGCTCATCATGGCACCCACTACAGACCCAGGGCCCTGGTAAAATGGATCAGTCACTATGTAACTGGAGTGGGATTAAAAGAGGCTGCCAAGAAGGTATCAGAGGCATGTGAGGTCTGCCAGAGAAATAACCCAAAAGGAGGGAAAAAAGAAACTCCAGGACATCAGAGAATAGGCAATGGGCCAGGAGAAGAATGGCAGGTGGATTTTACCGAGTTGCCTCGGCAACAAGGGATGAGATATCTCCTTGTCTTTGTGGACACTTTCTCTAATTGGGTTGAGCGCTTCCCATGTCGGACTGCCCAAGCCCGAGAGGTGGTCAAGGCGCTCCTACGAGAAATCATACCTCGCTTCGGACTTCCAAAAGGAATAGGGTCAGACAATGGCCCACATTTCATTGCACAAATTACTCAGAAGGTTTCTGAGTTCCTGGGAATCAGCTGGCATTTACACACCCCTTGAAGACACCAGTCCAGTGGAAAGGTGGAACGTATGAATCAGACCTTAAAAAGACACCTTGCAAAGATTTGCCAAGAAGCTCGACTCAAATGGCCAGAGGCCCTACCCTTGGCCCTGTTATGAGTAAGGGTTGCACCACATTCTAAATTGGGATTAAGCCCATTTGAGATAATGTATGGTAAGCCTTACCCTCTGAGTCTGCCTATGGGTACTGAACAACAGTTACATGTTTTAGGAGAGGGAATGATTAGAGAATATGTATGGTCCTTGGTTTCTGTTTTGTCTTCCATCCATCAGCAGGTACGGGACGTGCTGCAGTCACAGGATCAGTCTTCTGCCCCGGAAAACTGACTGTTACCTGGGAGTTATGCCCTTGTGAAAGACTGGAATGAGGAACTACTTCGAGCCAGATGGAAGGGCCCATATAGGGTGCTTTTGACAACCCCGACGGCAGCAGAGCTCAAAGGAATCAAGACTTGGATACATTCCACTCGCCTAAAGCCAGTGGCTGGACCAGAACAAGAAGGAACCCCTGCAGACTCCGGGACTGGAGGCAGAGAACAGTGGAAGGTGGAGCCAATAAGAGACTTAAAATTCCTATTCAGAAGAAAGGAACTTTAAATAATTTGTCAATATTTGATCAAGTTTTTGTTGTAAAGGGTTTTGTGTTATAGGGATTATGGTTTGTTGCTGTATCCAATGTTTACCTGTTTTTATATCTATCTTCAGGCCTAAGGTAAATCAAATGATTTTACAAACAAAGAAAGCTGATGATACTAGATTTGTGTTAAGCCAAATTGAATGGAGCAATCATAATAATAATTAAAAATGCTCCAGAGAGGGGAATGTAAGGTGTGACCTAGAAACCACTACTCAGAGACGAAGCAGAAGAGAATGTTATGTGACGAATGCCCATCTGCAATGATAAGGAGGAGACAGTCCTAAATAAAGGGGGCTTGAAAACAAAAGCAGGAGCCAGGGTACTGGGTTAAAGGGCTCATTAGAATACTAAAAATCACGCCCCTAGGTGGGGAAAAAGTATGCTAATGAAACATACATGTATGTAAATGAGATACATGGCTAAAACACAGGTATAGAGACATGCTCAGTAAAGAACTCCTTGCGTCACTCCTTTATAACCAATCAGCAAACAAGGATGCTTATGAAGGCTCAAAAACTCCTGAATAAAAGATGCTTAGAAATAGTAATCTGGTGTGCTTGTTACGTGAAATATTCCGCTCGCACCTTTTATTGCTAGCAATAAAACTTCTTTGTACTTTCACCCCGGTATCTTTATTGGCCTTTGCATACCGGGCACGATCCCAGACTTGAGCTGGGACTCAACATATGGAGCTGGTCCCGGTCCCCATCTCTCTGCTAGTGCAGCCCAGCCTGGCTCCACAGATCGCTGCTAGCCTGGGCCCTGCCAGCACTGGCCCTGGGACATTGGTCCCAAGACATTGAGACATTGGTCCCAAGATGGTGACCAGGGGGCAGGGCACCTGTCAAGTGGCGGGGCTACCCATGCAGCCCTCGATAGCCTGCCAAAACTGGTTAAGCAGCCCTCCACCCAAAATAATTGCCCGCCCCTGGCCCAGAGTGTCACATGTTTCAGCATCCCTGCACTAAAAAATGGCAACAGGGGCACTTTAACTACAGCTCGTTTGACAAACTTTAGTTAGAGTGCCCCCATCATCTATTTCCAGCATGGGGACAATGATGCATGCAATGCTGGAGTTTACTGGAGTACAGTAATTACCATGCTACTGCAGACTCAATTAACCATAATTACAGCATATCAGAGCAACCTTGCTGCATGTGTATTGGTGCCCATTGTTTCCAGGTGTGCTACTCCTGATTTATATCAGGTAAGTTCAGAATGAGAGCCAAGAACAGTGCTACAGCACTCCACCTGTTCTAGCCAACCAGTCAACTCTTTCTATATTAATTTCTAAATACATGACCTCTGCACTCTTGCTGCCTTTCGCAATTTCATATTGATCTCATAATATTTTCTGTTTCTTCTGCAAATCCCAACCACAGGAAGCAGTCTCAACTTTCATTAGAATAACACTAAGTGTTTAGCCCTTAGGACTGTAAATTAAAATCTTGGTATTTTGAGTGCCAAAAGCAAAATGTAAATGAAAGGAACCCAGAATGTATTATTTCTTTTGAGCCTTATGGTTTGAAGCCTATCCCAGGAATTTTGATCTTTTTGGATAAGCTCTGGCTTTGTAAAATGAATGGAAAAAAGAGTCAAGAAACTAAATTCTGGCCTTTTTTTTTTTTTTACTCTTATGTGACTCTAGAGTGATACCAATGAAGTGAATGGAGTTACTCCTGCTATGTGGTGGGAGTCTGGCCCCTGGACTTGTTGACAGCTTCTAATCTCAGATTTCCTGTATGGCAGCTCATGTAGCCATAATTACCAAGTCACTGAGCTCTCCTATCCCAGGCTTCTATTTGACATCTGCACCGAACTGTAAAATCCCAAACACGTTGGTATGAATCTGTGCAACTCCTCTGATGGTTATTTTTTTCTAATCAGCTATGTAGCACATACCCAATTCCCACAAATGACAGAGGAAGCAATTTCTTGGTGTTCACTCTCTGGGGCAATGATTATAATTTGCCTGGAATGCAGTTTATTGTAGTTCATCATACATATTCCCCCATGGCATAATTGTGTAGCACCTATATAAATATTTGGTCCTGTTAAACTTCTGGAAAAAATAAAAGTGAATATAATCAAGGACAGAATCATTAAAGCTCATGATACTTAAAGGAACACAGCCTTTTCTCCTTATTTTGTTATAGGGTCTAATCCAAGATCCATTAAAATCAATAGAAAGACTCATTGACTTCCTGGGGAATCATATTGGAACTTAAATGTTTAGTGTTCCTGGTAAATGATGGATTTACAATCCTCATCCATTTATTTACCAAACAGGCAGTGCTGAATTAGTTAATTAATTAGATGTGGAAGCGCAACATCTGAACATCAGTAGCCTCTGATTGGCTCCTAAAAGGGGAACCAAGTATTGGAGAGTTAAGATGGTTTTTGTGATATGGTACCTCACCATGGAGAACAGGGCTGAGACATCTAAGTACATGGGTTATCATTATCAAACAGCCCTAAGATGAACTTTCCACCACAGCTGCAATGGTAGCCAGAGCTATTTGGTTCCCACGAGACACTTAATGCACAGTAGACTAATTCTACTGTGCATTAGTATGTCATGGCCAAAACCGTGCTAATGCACAGTAGAATTAGTCTACTGCACATTAAGCATTACGAAAAGACTGTGTGCCTTTGCTACTGCACATTAATGCCAGCTACTGCATATTTATGCGTTACCTCATATTAGAGATATTAAACTTAATGCGCAGTAGCAATGGTGCATTCATGTACATATAGACACGCCCATGGAATATTAACATGGTACGTCTCTCCTCTTCACAAAGTGGGCTCCTTGTGTGTCTTAAACTGAAATGATTTCACTGATATTTCTAGATTTTACTGGCACTGGATAAAACAGCATGGGACATCTCTTGCTAATAATCCTCCTGTGGCCTTTTATCTCTTTTTGAAGGATTTTACAGCAAACACAGGTCTGTGGGCCAAGGAAGGCAGCTACTGAGGAAGAGGAAGTTGTCTTGGGGAAGGAGTTATGAAAGGGTTCATGGAAAACAAGCTGTTATTTCTATTTAGGGCCTGAGTGTAGGCTAGATGTTTACCATCTTTCTTCTAGAACAGAAGGAATATGAAAAATTATGATTCCCCCACTGAGATTTTTTAATCAGGCAGACAAGGCATGTGGACAAGAGGGCAGGGCATTTAATAAGCTTCCTTTCCTGAGGAGGAGAGTGTTTCCAAGTTTTTTTCTTAGGGAAACCTTTGGGTTAAGAGCCATACTTATTATTTGTTCTTCCTGAGAGATTCTGGATTCTGTTGAGAATTACTAAAATGAAACTAGTCCATGGGGAGAAGCAGCACAGTATTTTGTGAAATAAATCCATTGGTACTACCTAGTGTGAAAGTTGGTTTCCAACAGTACATTTTAAAAAAAGAAATCAACTAATCAATCAATCCAGAATTATGTTCCATGATTCCCTTCCTCCCCCACCCCGTCCCCTTTTTTAAATAAAAATATGGAACAGACTCCCTGGGAAATATTTCCTACTGGATATTGGTAATCTCGTGACAAGAAGTGACATGGCTTTTAAAATCTCTATTCTGTTCATATGAATAAGTGGCTCTCCCCATCAAAGGGAATGCCATAACTCAGATGACTGTCAAACTGTTTACACAACACTGGACATGAACTAAACCCTCATTAATATTGCAGTTCCTTCAGCATTATTATACTTTCCTTTCCTTTCAAATTGGTATCAGACTGCAATGGGTAGACATGTAGACATATTTTATTAAACTTCTAGAATTTTTTTTCTAGCTGTTTGGAATTATTTGGATTTTAAAGGATATTTCAAATACTGTCATTTCAATGTAATTTTTTTTGGTGGGGGGAAGGGGGAGTGGCAACTACTTTCATTTTTTTTTTCCTTTGCTAACTGTTCTTCTGACTGAAGCTTTTAATTGATCTAAATCTTATTTGTTTTCCATGTGCAAAATTCAAAATGTTCCTTCAATCTAAATGACTTTGTTTTTTAATTCTAAAGTGGGGAAATGACTAAGAAGAAATTATAAATATTAAAACTCTGTGAGAGAGTGAACAAAGTGCATCTCACTGATTCTGTTGTCTTCTAAATCTCCCAGCAGGCAAGCAGGTTTTTCACAAATTTGCACTGGTCAGAACACTGAATCATATCAGCTGCAGATGCTAATCCACTGATTTAACTCCAATATGAAGGAGGAGAAAGTGGTTTCTTCCAGCTGCCTCTCCTTTCTTTTTCAGGCAAGTTTTGCTCCATCAGGGGAATTGCTATACACACACATACAATTAACATATAATACTATGTCTTACAGATAAAGGCTGAAAGATTACACCACTCCAGGTAGCCCTTAGCAACATGTTGACAAAAAGTTGATCTAAAATAGACAGACAACAGGTAAGTACAGGTGAGTACATATAAATACAATTAAACAACAGTCAAAACACAAATATCTATACTATTACACGTACTGAGTGCTGTCTCTGTTAGTATGACACCTCACTGCGATAGATTAAATTGTTTGGAGTGGGAGTGGAGTGAGAGACCTTTATGTATTCATATTTTCATGCCTTGCTCTGGGAAGACGCTGCACGGGGCAACAATGCACAGGGCATACGTATTCTCATGCCTTGCTCATTCTTGGAAGATATCCCCACTCAATGGCTGTCAAATGCATTAGCAGAGGAGCTGTACTATAACCGGCAGGAGCAACACCAAATTGCTCAAGGTTCACTGCCATGTATGCTTCCAGCTCAGCGACAAATGATGGATGCAATCTTGAAAGCAGTGGAGAAGCAAGAGCCACTTTGTGCATTTGTTGATGCACCTGGTGGTACAGGAAAAACATTCTGCTTCAACACAATTCTTTCAGCAGTGCGTGGGGAAGGGAAGATTGCATTGGCTGTGGCATCCAGTGGAATTGCTGCTACCATGCTTACGGGAGGCATGAATGTGCACTCAAGGTTCAAGGTATCTCTGAACGTGTTGAAAAGCAGCACCAGCAGTATATCAGCACAGTCTGATCTTGCTGAGCTGATTCAAGAAGCAGCTATCACAATCTGGGATGAAGCACCAAGGGCTCTTCAGTACATGCTGGAGGCTGTAGAATGAACACTGCGAGATTTACTTCAGAGCAATTTACCTTTTGGGGGCAAGGTGATAGTGCTTGGGGGTGATATTTGGCAAATCCTGCCTGTGGTGAAAAATGCCTCATGGCCACAAATAGTAGAGGCAGGCTTGAAGCGATCTGAGTTGTGGAACCACTTCCACAACTTCGTGAGAACATGCAAATATGTAAGGGAGGTTTTGATGCACAAAGTACAAAATACGCTCAGTGGCTTTTGGATCTGGGAAATGGCCACGTTCCAAATATTGACAAAATCATTACCCTGCCTCCTGAGCTTTACATGCCTCTGGATCTCTCAGCAATGAAAGAATGGACATTTCCAAATCTATTGGATAATTATCAAAATCCAGGATGAATGTCTGAAAGAGCTATTTTGGCACCACATTACTCTGTTGTACAGGAGATCAACAATGCTATTGTGGCAACATTTCCAGGCCAAGAATGGATTCGTACAAGCGCAGATGCTCTTTCAGAGGATGAAAGTGTTATGGCTGTGCCAACTGAGTACCTGAGTTCCATGGAGGTGTCAGGATTGCCTCCACATCAGCTCCACCTTAAGCCTGAGATGCTCATCATGCTTCTGCGAAACCTTGCCCCTAAGGATGGTCCGTGCAATGGACCATGGCTATTGGTGCAATCCGTCATCACCAGTAGACAACTTGAGGCAAAAGTTGTTGGATCAGAAAGAACAGTACTAATTCTTCAGATAGCACTGAAGCCATCTGATGATACATTTCCATTCACATGGACACATTGACAGTTCCCAGTGCAGGTGGCATTCAGCATGACCATCAATAAAGCCCAGGGGCAAACATTAAAAAGAGTAGGAGTGTTCCTCTGGGATCCTGTCTTCACCGATGGACAACTATATGTGGCTGCTTCCAGAATCTCCCACCCAGAAAACATCCAATTTGCAGTGACTGCTGACTTGAGTAACAAAACCAGGAATGTTGAGTATATGGCAGGACTGTAAAGCCCTTACAGTAAGAAAATGTGATATGTTTAAGGATTTTGTGTAAGCGGAAGTGTTGTGAAGCTGTTGAAGTGCAATAAAATGTGATCTCAAGCAAAAATTGCCTCATTGGGTATTCATGCAAGCAATGCTGCACGGGGCATCTAGTACACAGGTAAGTATATATAACCATCAGGGAAGGGCTCCCAGCAGTATCCTTTAAGAAGTTTATACATAACACTCTATTAAACAACTAATATACAAAGTTAAAATGTCCACAAAATATAAGGTGCAGTGTTACAGACTAGGAGACACCTTATACTTTGTGGGAGAGTATCTCAACAACTGGTTAGCTCAAACTTCCTCGAGGATAAACTGCCTCACAGCCGGGATAGTTCCCCTTCCCTGTGGGAATCCCTTCCCCAACAACTCATGAGTCCACGGCCTGGATGGGTGGTCCTCGTCCCGTCGTCCGAGTTGCTCTTCATGGGCATGGCCTCCTAAGCCACTGACTCAGCTGGGGCTGCCGCTCGCAGGTGGACCTGTGCACCATCGCATGCACTGAGAGCTCTGCCTTCTGCTGGCATTGGAGGCCTGGGCCACCTTGTGCGGTGCCAGGGCTCAATCCACTCCCGGACCCTCCGTGCAGCGTCACCTGCACCGAGCTGCTGGTCTTGTGCTGGTGGCTGCAAACCCAAGCCACCTCAAGCAGTTCCCAGGGTCTAGTTCTGTGCAGCACCACCTGCACCAAGTTTCCTGGCCACAGCTCTTCTTTGCCCATCCTCTTCTCCATCCCTTGATGTGTCTCCTGTGTGCTGGGCACACAGCTTCTTTTATTCACTCTGGAGGCTTCATCCCAGAGTGGTGTTGGACCTGCAAAGAGCAGGCTACAACCAGGTCCGAGGCTCTCCTCTCTCTCTCTCTCTCCCCCCACCCTCCGGCAGGGGTGGGGCAAGCTCCTTCCCAGCATTACCTGATTGGTGGTTGTGCTCCACCAGTCAGAATGAAAATTCTCTGAGGCCAGGCGTGCCAGGGTGTATCAGTAAGCCCGCCACATGCAACTTTTGAGATTGGTGCTTTCCAGCACTTCTTTGTATGCCTGAGGGCTAGAAAGGGCTAACAAATTGTTATTTTCTGTACTGTATATTTAAATAAGTTGGATGGGGCTGGCAGTGCAAACAAGTTCTGTCAGGAACACGAGAAAACAGAAAAGGTTGGGTATTTATTTCTCTGAAACTGTTGTTGCATTTTATAATCTACTCCAATCGGGTACATACTTAAACCCTTCCTTTCCCCTGGAAATGCTACATATTCTACACCTGCAATGTGGACCGGTTTGTGTCTGTATAAATTGGATAACAGGGATTTGCTGTTATTGTTAAACTCCCACTGGTTCAGAAACCAGATATTTGATAATTATAAACAGGTGTTTCTATAATGAATTAGTCTCTGCTCATTAAGCAAAGAAGTGGTTTTACCCTGGATCCTGCAGTTAGTCAGGTAAAAACACTTCTGCAGTAGAATTTTTCATACATCTTCATTTAGCAGCCACATCCTCTACTAAATTCAATTACTTTAACTGCACTTTGGATGGCAAAGGAGCACTAAATGTATACAAATGTAATGGGACTGGAAATGTGAGTTTCTAATTGTGACTACAACCAAGAATGACCTGTAAATGAAGGTGCAGGGCCAAATTCTTTATTTCCTTTTACTTCATTCATTGTCACCAACAGATTTTTTTCTAGTACCTCCTGTTGTGCTCTCTGCATTTCTGGATGCAAGTATCCTTATATGAAGTAATGAACATATGCAATAGAATTGGTTTCTATCCACTTTTTATAACCTCTGAGCTATGTTGGCCTTACATAGCTGTCATTTACCACAGGCATAGTGTAGCAATTACAGAGCCAAACTATCACTGCCAAACTAATACAAATCCCTGCAGCAGCAGAGCCATGTTGCTTTCAATACTGCTTTTTACTTTAAAAAGAGAGAGACATTGAGGTGATAATAAATTGAGACTGCATCCCAGAGATGGCCCTTAATATTTAGCTATCTGAAAACAGAGTCTTGATTGGAAGTTTTAACTGCATGTAAAATTAGTAATTTGTTTAGAGCTTACAGTGGAAATTAAGTGTGTGTATGTGACACATCAGAAGTTGCCATAATTCAAGTATGTTTCCTGCCTAGCAGCCAACATTGTACATTGTAAGAGACCACATACACCAAGCTGCCTTTATTTTTTTGTGAAGCTTTCTTCTTAAATCTATAGCTACGTTATTCTGTGTGAATGCATTATTAGAAAGGATATTGCACATCTTTAATAATAGACAGCACTGTTAAGATAAGAACAGCAGCTAGATTCCTTAGGCTTTGCTTATTAGTGAACGCTTTGTTAGCCTTTAACCAATGCAAAATTTCTCTGTGAAATGTAATTTACCAAGCAAGGAGCAAATCTTAAGAGTTTCTAACCCTGTCGAATTGACACTGACCTCTTTGCTGCTTTTAATAACTTGAGTTGAATTCTTCTTTTTTGGTACTTTGTCCCTTTTTTGTTTTTGTCACTCCATTGTCTCTGGTTCTTTCTCCCTTTCTGGTTATTCCTTCAGCATCTCCCTCAATATGCTGGCTGCCGCCCTCTGTCTCTGAGCAGGGTTCTTAGAATTGGAAACTTAAACACATCACAGGCATCAGAATCAGCGTTCATACAGGCTGAAGTTTGTCTACACTGCTGCCACAGAAGTAACTGCCCAAACTAGAAGTGCCCAAACTAGCTTGGAACTAACTAGCGTTATTAACAGCACTCTAGCTGTGGCAATACAGCTGAGTGCAGGTTACCTTACCCTTCTGTGAAGTGACCGCAGTGGAGATGTACAGTCCCTTTCTGGAGAGGCTCTTGTCTTTAACAACTGTTAAAGACATTTTAGATCAGGGTCCCATTTTGTTCAAGTCCTCAGAGTTTGGAAAGGGATTATGTTTTACAGTCTGTTCTGGCCCTAATCATAGGGCACATCTACACGTGCATTTATGCATAACTAATTTTTTAATGTGCATTAAGCAGTTTTTGGCAGGTGTCTACACATGCAGAGACTTGGCACTAAAGTGAGTACCAACTCCCTGCAGCCTTGCCATGTGCCCCTACCGGCTGGGCAGACCTAGCACTAAAGTTAGTGCCAGGTCACATCTATACATGCATTAATGTGCTTTCACTAATCAGGTCTAAATTGTATACCTTCATCTGAGTGGAACATTAACTGGTTTTCTGCTAGGTACTTCAGAGTTTCTACTTAAAAAAAATGGTTGTGATGTAGGGTCACACTTCACGTAAATGTGAAGGTTTAATTATGTGAAGAACTGATACCCAAGACACTTTTAATTAATGCCTTAAGTAAGGTATAAACCAGGGCTCCAAAGATGAAAGTTCAGTGCTTGACTGATTTACTGTGTCTCACATTCCCACTCAGCCACAGTTTTAAGGGCAAGATCTTTGCCAGCTTCTTGCACATTCTTTGAGAATTATTCTCTTCACCTTAGAGATCCCGTATTATCAACATTAAAGCATTTTTCCAAGCGCTGCAATATACTTTCATGTTAAAATGCTTTTAACTTACTTAACTTCATAAGATCTGATTAAACCTTTTAGACCCGCAAGTAGGCATTTTGCATATTGAAAAATGTAATCTCATACCTAAATCTTCATGCCTCCTGGAGTTCCCCACATGAAAGATATTGTACATTTTTTTTCAGATACTCCAGTATTCACCATGGAAGACTCTGATTATTTTGGTTGGGAGAGGAAATGCAGTTACTTTCCAACTTACTTACAGAACTAACACACCAGTTTCCAGCCTTATCAGAAAGTGACAATCTTCAAGAGGCTGGGCACAAACTAGTTTCAGTTACAGAGGCTGCCATCAGAATCTGATCCAATGTCAAGAAAGACAAAAGAAAGGTGTGCGTTCAAGTCAGAGTTTCACTTGGTTGGAAAGATTCGGCTGGTTCCAAAGGTGGTCTCTCTCTCTCTCTCTCTCTCTCTCTCTGAAAATGGAGCATCCCAACAGAACCATTCAAACGGATACCACTGTTTACAAGCATTTGCTATAATACTTTCTTATCCTCTAAAATGGTGAATGCAAATTACCTGAGACTGAAACAGATTTCACTTTTTTTCCTGAGAGGAAGCCTTTTGTCCCAGGATCTGCTAGACAGCACATGTCCATTATCCTGCTTCAAACACCAGTGAAGTGAGCAGGATAAAATGTGCTAATACTTTTTCATAGGATATCGTGGTGTGCATCTGTAAACTTATTGCCAGGCACTCCAGCAAAAAGCCTGCCAAGCTGTGTGCTCTTGCTGCCGACCTACTGGCAGGGAAGCAGCAATGCAACATGGAAAGGCTGTGTGTATAAATGATTGTGCCATTTCTCTTTTCATCTGAGTCAAAACATGGGACTGCTTTAAATAAGACATCTGTCTACAGCCAAAGAGCCATTGCGAATACAAAGGTGCTGTAATTTGTGAACTGAGATGCTTTACCTCTGAGAATTGGGCTACTGAGTGAGTGCCTGTACTTAGAGAACTGTCTTTGCAAATTTTGGCTTTGTTAAGGATGGATTCTGATACTCTTCCAGTGAGTAGTAGTTTATGCAGTAACTTCTGAATAGCAATTCTTTGAAAATACTGTCAATATGAGTAAAAGTGGCACTGTCTGATTGCTTAATGTATTAAGAAGACATGCATTAGAAAGCAAAGAGGAGGCTATCTTCATGGACTTGAATAATTCATTAACTCTAATATTATTTTATTTTCCTGGAAAATATTGATATAAATTATTTCTGTACAATCCAGTTAGCAAATGAGAGCTGCAATATCATTAAAAGAGCGCCTTTCACTCTACCATGTGTTGTATAGGTATAACCGCATCTGGCACTCAAGCAGAGATCCAAGATTTAAAAAAAAAAAATCAGGGTCTGACTCAATGCTTATTAAGTGAATGTATCCATTAGTAATACCCTAAAGTAGCATACCTACTCATGTACAGTTATATATTATGGTACAGTTATGTTTTCTATACTTCAGGCAGTTTGCTTGCATCTAGTTGCCAACCTGAAATGTAAAGCAGTGAGAGGAAGTAAAACTTTCACAGGGGGTAGTAAAACTAATGAAACATAACTTCCAATATAGTACTTTAGCTCAGCCAAAGGCTAAACACAACTGCTTAGTCCTAAAGATGAGAAAACCAAGCAAGCAATGTAAACTAGTAATACACACCATCCTAGAATGAGCTGTTACTGTGGAAAGGTTG
This sequence comes from Alligator mississippiensis, assembly GCF_030867095.1. Classification (NCBI taxonomy): domain Eukaryota; kingdom Metazoa; phylum Chordata; order Crocodylia; family Alligatoridae; genus Alligator; species Alligator mississippiensis. The sequence goes on along the minus strand of NC_081824.1, from coordinate 254,567,116 downwards.
TTGCAGCCCAGTAGAGCTGGGAGGATAATGGTCAATCCTGTGTGATTGTCTTGGCACTGTTTTTAAAAGTAACAGTGTTCTTATTGTTGGTTGGCTGTTGACAGAAATATTTCTTTAGGTCTACATTTAATTCTCACTAGTTTCCTGTCCAAATCGCACTCACTCTACAACTGGAGAGGAGTTCTGATATGGGGAGTAGCAATAAGATTTTTTTTTAATTAGGGGTCTGTGGGGCTAAATACTGGTTCTCACATGTTAGTGTTCCCACCTCAGTGCACGCTATAATGTTAGGGGTGGGACCCCTCTTCCTCTGCTCCCATCCCTGTGTTCAGTGGAGAAATGGGAGGTAGAGAAAAAGGTAGTAGCTTAAAGCAATATTAGTGGTTAATATATAATCTGCGCTATCCTGTTCCCTGTATGACCTCTGGTGTGAGCAGAACAACTTTGGGGTTGCTTCAACTTAAAAGGGGTCAGAGGGTGCAGATTAGAGCTATGGAAAATAGAGTGCAGTTTTAGAGCAGTGTACTTTGGTCCCATCCTTTCCCTTCTACACCTCCTGGGAAGACATGCTCTCTTAATGGTATAGGAACAGAATTGGCTACGCCCCTTACAGTAATCTTAGAGAGGTATAAGAAGGCAAGCCAAAGCAGTCTTCTGCATATAAAATAGTCTTAGGAGACCATTTCTGTCTATTCTCTGCAACAAGAATGGCAAAAATGTACTTTAAGAGTTCCACTACCTTTAAATGTCTTTGGTAATACAAGCATGGGTTCTTCAATAAACCATGCTGAAAGCTCTATTAGTAGGAAATAAAAGACTTGCTATCTGAGTAATACTCTGTGCATTCCAGGCTGTGATTCAGAAACAATCTGCAAAGTGAAGATATTACCAAATCTGAGCATTGGTATACACCAGATGCGACCATTTCATCTGAACACATTTGGTTTGAAGAAGAAGTTGTGCTTGTATTAGTAAAGACTCATTTGTTTTGTGCTATTCTTTACCTTTCAAATACTTGTGAATGGCACTTGGTTCTTGGATTTTAATCTTCAGCATCTATGCCTGACCATAAGGGAAATCTTGCACATCAATTTATGAGGAAGGTCCATTAGCAAAACTTTTAGTCTTTATGAAGTCTAGCCTACCAGGCCATGGAATTGCAAATATGCAGCATCTCCTAGGGAACGTCTAATGCTACAATTCTTTTATGAGAAATCCAGCACTGCTCCAGGCTCCCTTTAGAGCTGGAGACAAAGCTAATTGGAGTGAGTTCCTTAAAATTAGTAGGTGTAAAACTTGGTGGGCAATAGAAGGAATTATGTCTGCCTGAAAAGCCTTTAGGAATAACTGAATAACTACTGACATCTGAAAATATACCTGGAGGATAATTTCTTGATGATCTGAGATTCCTATAGGAGTCTGCCAGTAATACCTATTAAAAGGTAGAGGCTTAGATAAGAACCAGTAATAACATTTTGCTTCTTAATAAATTATTTCACTTGGAGGGGAAAAATCTGAAACGTACATGGTGCACTTGTTTTTGTTAACTTTTCTTGTTCGTGCTTAATTTGCAGCTTTGAAATAAGAACATTCAAAGTAACGTGGCCTGTGTCTACTCTGCTGGGATGTATTCTCAGGACCACACTGCACTGTATATACTGCCAAATTGTCAGGCTTGCATGTACACAGAGTGGGAGTGAGTAAAGCTAAGGACAGAAATAACACACCAAACCGGTATAAGTGATCAGAAATCAGTTCAAATCTGTAATACAACACAAGTTCAGTGTATATAAACTGCTTTCAAAATGGCTGTGGTTTAAGATAAGCCTGGATGGATGTAGTATCAGACTTAAATGATTTAGGTTAAATTGATTTATTGAACTTCTGTCCCAGATCCCCTCCAGATTCAAGTTAACTCACAGTCCCCCAGAATCCCAGGATGCTTTGCACCTCCCCTGCAACTCTCCCCTCACAGGGTCAGTGGGTTAGCCTTAGCCCAAGCTATCTACTCCAGCTGAGCAGGGGGGCACCCCCTGGCTTCTGGCTTGGGCCACTGAAGGCATGTGGCTACATTTCCAGAATCAAAAGTGAATGTCTGTTCATTTGCTTATCGGTCCAATCTACACAGTTTAAACTAATCTGTGAAGACTGAATCATTTCAGCCTCAAGCTTTTTGACTGTCTATACTTAGCCTAGATGGGGCTTCTTTCCTTGGGGTTAGTTCCAGATTCATCAGGGAGGCAGGATAAATGTGGCCTTTTGAGGGGAAAAAGTAAATAATGGTAATGATTAAAAGGGAAAATATATCATGACCAGTCTACATACACTACTGGTTTTTTCCATAGACATTTTGTAATGTTATCATGAAATGTTACCAGCCCAAAAACAAAACTGACTTATCCAGGCTTATGATTACAATAGTGAAAAAAGAATATAGCCTGTTCACCCTTCAAAAAAATTGTTTATGGTGGATGCATTAATATTTTTAAGGGTAAAATAGATGAGTCAGGAACATAACTCTAAGTAATTTTAGCAAATAAAATGGGGATTATTTTGGTGACAATTAATTGAAACTGTTCTACCTTCCAGAAGTATCAGTTGCGTTTCCTTAACGGTTGTTTTGAAGACTAGGGAAGTAACTCTTTGCTACTATATTTGGGCAAGATTCTGAAATTACAGATGCATCTCTCTCTTGCACATATGCACACACACACACACAAAGAAAATATCGCCACTCTCACAGTCAGTGTGCAAACTTGTTTGGTGTTACTTTTGTAACTGAAATGTACTAGTGAAAAGGAAGATCCTCGTTGCAATAACACTGCCATATTTTCTGTTACTGCTACAATCATTTAGCACCATCTTGTGGTTTACCAAACTTAAAACATTTTATCTTAAATTTACCAATTAAATATCATTTGGCTACTTTTTTCATTGATTATAACTACTCAAAAGTACTATGTGATTTGTTGTTTAGCCTCCTAAGCTTAGGTAGAAAGACAAAATAAAATGTATAATGTGGTAAGAAAAAATGTGAGCTGGCTAGAAAAAAAATTCAAGTGTGTGTTCTCATGAAAAGTGTCATTACAAGTGTCACTCTTATTCAAAAGAGCAGGATCTCCATAAACTCTCTCTTCACTGAACAGCTTTACTTTAACATTTTTCATGGATGAGATTTGCTTCGCCAGTTGTGATTCTAATGGGAATCCAGGGGTTCAGGACACAGTTATTGGCCAGATTGCCTGCTGCGTCAGGTAGGTAGCTTTCCCATCAGCTTGAGAAGCTGGCCAGATCAGCAGTTGAGCAGCCTAGTTTCCTGGCTCCTGTTCCCTTGTTATCTGTCTTTACAATGTGTTAGAAACATTTATCTCTGCAATGAGTTAGAAATACAAAAATGGATTTTTTTAAAAACATTTCCTTCATGTAACAAATGTTGGTCTAACTCATTTAACAATTCAAAATGAGAATTTTTGCCACAACACGTTCTTTCACAGAAAGGGAATTCTGGTGCCCTTCCAGCTCTACAGTCAGCATTGCAAAGCTAACAAAGGTTTGCGAAAGTCAGCTCAGCACTGTTTTGCTTTATGGAGCAACAACAAAGCATTAGCTAAACCCCAGTGGGAGAACTGATTACTGGCATGTGCCCTGGAAAACCCTGCTTGATTGTCAAATTCCAGGTTACACTTGCTGTGCTAGCAGCTACAATAGACATTATTCTACTGGCAAGCTAAGCTGATCAGATATAAGAGCCCTCAAATCTTTTTATTTTATTTTATTTTTAACCCAGTCAGTCTTCAGAGTGAACATATACTGAATATCAGTGCTTCCACAAGATTGGCTTTCATTTGTGCATCAAAGTGTTTCACAGAGGAGGAATGGGAAGCCTAAAGCCGAAAAGAGTGGGACCGACTCAACAAATGGATTCTGTCCTTATTACAAGGGTGAAAATCTCTTCTGCAAAGGTAGCATGCTGGCAGAAATCAGTGTGGATTTTCTTTCTGTTTTTAAAAAATATTTTTCACCTTCATAAGGCATTTTAACAAAGCAGTGGCTATTCATTTGAGGAAAAATTGTTTTTCCAAAGTATAGTGTTAAAAATAATCCATTTGACCAGTGGAATATGGGTAAAGTATTTAGGAGGACAAATCTTTAAGGCTAATAGAGAAAGACAGAGGTGCTGCAAGTCCTAGTGAGGAGAAAGGACTCCCCAACCCACCACCTTGTGTTCAGTTCTTTTAAGTTAAATCTTAGCTCTGAAATATGCAGGGGGCACTTGTTTTGGAAATAATTGCAATAGCCCAATAACAGTTGTGTTGTTTTATTTTGTGTTTTGTTTTGTTTTTTGCACCCTGACCTGCTGCTCTTGTTCTTTCATCTTCTTTTGCACTGTAATGCAGTGTTCGTGGAGGAGAACAGAAGAAATAAACAAGGGACATCACCCCCTCCTAGCTTTAGGCACTGCAGAGAACCTATGACAGAAAACACTTATTTGAAAAGAAGGCAAAGATTTCCAGAGTAATAATAAACAAGCAGCTGGTCAGTGTCCCAGTGGGTCAATTAATCCCAAACACGTATTGCTCAGCTGCAACTGGGCATGTCTACACACGCACATTACTGCATGTTAGACTAAACTAATGAACAGTAAAGCTTCACTGTCTACACATGCATAGCAATTACTGCACAGTAGGTTAAACTAAAGTATCATTAGCTAGTACGAACAGATATAGGTACAATAAAATGGTGCTTTAAACTAATGCATCTAAGCGCATGTGTAAACCATGACCAGGAGCAAATTGCTACTGGTCAGCCTAGACAGCAGGGGTCCACAACTGCTGCCTGGCTAAACCCCAAGCTCTGGGGGGCAGAGGGGAGCTGTCCCCATCTCCAAGGGCAGCTCCCAGCTGTGCAGAACTTGGGGCTAAGATCCAAGCTCTTGGGGGTAGAGGGGAGCTTCCCACAAAGCCAGGGACAGCTCCCCCTCATTCACCCAGAGCTCAGGGCTAACCCCTAGCTTCATGCAGCTGGGAGCTGCCCCTGGAGGCAGGGATAGCTGACCCCCATGCCCCTGGCAGCCCAGGGCTGTCTCAAGAACCCCCTGCCCTGTTCACTTGAAAGTCCATAACATGCATCCACAGTTAACCATCACCCCTGTTACAATAACTGCACATGCACACCCATGTGCCCCTCCCCATCTCCTTTAACTGTTACAATCACACAAAACCACCTCCATGTCCTCTATCCTCCCCTCCCAATCCCAACCCCCACAATCCTTCAGTTTCTTTCCCCAGTCATTCATCCATGCCATCTTCCTCATCCTCTTCTTCCCCATCATCCTTGTTGCTCACCCACTCTTTGTCGCTATCATGATCCTATTCCCCATCATTACTGTCATTGGTGTCTTCTGGGAAGGTGCGCACACAAGACACAGGCAGCCCTGGGCTGGGTGGAGAAGGATCCTTCATACAGAAGTAATGGTGGTAAAAAGGGTCATCAAAAGGGGCTCATCTTAATTGATTGCTATGGGGGAATTGGTCACAATGGGCATCTTTACACATGCCATGGGGGTGGGGGGAGGGCACCCTTTAATTAGAGCCTTGGAAACCACTCTAATTAAAGCACCCACGGCATCTTATGTATTTAGCATCCCATGCTTCAAAATGGCAGTGGGAGCACTTTAACTAAAGCTCATTTGAGGAGCTTTAGTTAAAGCACCCTCACCACCATTTTGAAGCAAGGGGATGCTGAATACATGTCACACCAAGGCTACTAAAGCATGCTAATTAATCGAGTCTGCTCTGATGCATTCTAATTAAAATGTGTCAAAGCAGGCATTGGGCATGTGTATAGGAACCCAATGGATGCTGGCATTTGGAGACAAGGAATGGGCTTTGTACCTTATCTCTAGCTTCGCTTCCTGACAGCTTTCTGGCCTTGAAAGACCATCAAGAAACCAGGTTTCTAATACACCTCTTTTTGGAGGGCAGGCTACCATCAGGAGGGAGGGCTTTCACTATAAATGCCATAGAGACAAACAGGGTCAGGCTGCAAAGCACCTGTACTGGCCCAGATCCTCCTCCCATTTCACTACAATTCTGCAGATGAACAAGCAGGAGCACAGAGCAAAGACCCTGCAGATATTTATCAGATGGTGTGGGAGTCCTTGTGCAGATGAGGAACTTTCTTTCTTCTTTTAATTTTGGGTCTGATTTGGCCCATACTGCCTAAGAAATCTGAGAGATAAAACTGTCCAACTGATATGATTGGCTGTGGGGCTGGATGTTGTGCCTGGGAAGCCATGTATATGAGTCTAAGGCTGCTGCAGCTTCCTCCAGCAGAAGAGATGGTCCTCTTGGGTGTGACCATTTTTTTCTTTTAAATTTGGGGGCTTCCATGACCCCTCACCCCACACTACTTAAGGAGACATCTGAGAGAGAAGACTGACTAGCTGATATGACTCTGGGGCTGGACATTGTGGCGGGGTATGTGTGAAGGGTATGAGTTCGGGGCTGCCTGTGGCCCTTTATACCCGAGCAGAGGTGCCAAAGCTTGGGGATTTTGTTTGTTTGGTTTCCCCCGATGTAAGCATTGTTTAAATGGGCTCCTGAGCTCACATGACTAGTGGTGGAACTCCAGGGCACAAAGTGGAAGGGCTTGGCATGCCATGCCAACCCCACTTCTGGACCTCAGCATTGTGTGTCAAGCCTCTGCTCCTAGCTGAATCATCAGTCTAAGCACTAGGAGCCTCTGTGAGGATGGGTGACTTGGTCCAGCTAAAATGTGCTTGGGGCACTGAGCAGCCCCTGAGGTTTGGTCCATTTCATTGTGCAATGGCCAGCCCAACAAGGGCTAGATCATGAGGCACACCAAAGAGCATGCTGCTGTATATAGGCTGATCAGCAGCAAGCAGCAGGCCTGCCAGAGCCCCTTGATGAATCACCAGTGGGAGGCAAAACCCGTGGTATAATTTAAACCACGATTTTTGCCTCCTAGCCAATCAGCCACAAGTGGCCAGGCTGCTGGGGCCCCTCTGCCAATCAGGTGTTGTGGGGAGAGGGGAAGTGCACAGCAACATGAGTAAGATTAAAGGAGCTGCTGCACAGCGCACTTCCACCACAATTGTGGTAGCTCCCTAGTCATAGGGGGCATTTATAAACATGCTCTTGGAGTGGGGGGCACTTTAATTAAAGTGGCTCCGAGAGCAGCCTTACTGCACGCGTACTGCACTCCAAGGAGTCTGAGAAAAAAGGCTGCATATACACTTGGCGGCTCTGGGCTTGGTATTGTGCTAGGAAATGCTGTCTAAGGCCGCCTCTGGCTAGGCAGAGGGACCTTCTCAGGTGTGGCCAATTTCTTTTTTTTTTTCTTCCATTTTTGGGCCAGCGTGACACCTCAGGCCACCACACAATAAGACGGAGAGACAAGAAGGCTCAGCCAAGGTGTTTGGTAGCTCTGGGGCTGGATTTTTCAGCTTGGAATTGGAAGGGTATGAGCTCAAAGCTGTTTACAGCCCCTCTTGTTGGGCAAAAGCATCTGCTCTGCTTTTGAGCCATGCTTCTGTGGCTAGACTGCTTCTGGTTTCTGAGCTAGCACATCTGGACCAATCTCAGGTTTTTCAACATTATACTGCCATGTAGCTATATATGCCCTTAACTGCTGCTGTAATATGAATCTACAAATTAGCTCGAGGCCTACTCATAGGCTGCACGCTTTCATAATAGAAAGTGAATATGTTGTTCCAAATAAACAGATGCCATCTGTTCTTCCTCTTATGCTTACTTTGCACAGCCAACCAGCAGTACTCCTCCTTTATTGGGACTCGGCAATATCCAGCTATTGCTCCATCCAAGACTCAGTCTTAGCCAAATGACTGGACTCTTGATTTCCAGTGAAGCAGATGGGAAGATGGATTTCATTAGCATGTTACAACCCAAATGGTCTTGCTGTCCTAATGGAAATTTTTTTTATCTGAAACGCTGTCACTTTTTGTCTTAAAAATGAACCCCAAACCTTTTTCAGCTTTTAAGATCAGAAGTAATAGCTCTGCTTTTCCTGCAACAGCTGATGACATCACTTACACCTAAAGCAGAGCAAGGATCGGCTGGATGCAACAACTGCTAATGTCAATAGCTGTGGCAAAACTGAGAGAGAGAGAGAGAGAGAGAAAGATTTGTATCTTGACTTCTTGGTCAAAGCCCAAAGCCACTCAAGACTCAAGTGCCATTCAAGACTCAGCGAAGATGGGGTAGGATGAGCTTTCCAAGACATTAGTTACTCTGTAACTGCATGTACATTGATGCCAAGATACTTGCGTGAAATGCTTCCCCCTATGACAAATATAATAAAGTCAAATATCAAAGGTATATTTGCATAGTTTAAAACCAGTGGTTAGGTCCTAACAATACATCTTTCATGGAAATTAATGAGATTAAATTATTTACACTTGTTTGAAAATCCTGTTATGTAGTGCTTTGCCAGGTGTCAGAAGTCTTTTACTTCTATGAAGTACTTCGTTGGAAACAGAATTCAGCAAAATAAAGCGTGTTCATTTTTGTTTTAGAAAAATCCTACAATGTTGTATCAGCAGTTCATCAGATGCAGAATGTTTGTTCTTTCTCATTAGTTATTTAAAAGACAAGAACTGCTCAAATGAAGCCTACTCAGGAATGCTATTTATTCATCTTTGTCTCCGTAGTTAAATGCTTGCCAAAAAGCAGCTTTCACTTGTAAGGACAGGGCATCAATATTGCCCTTAACCATTAATGCCATATTTGATCAAGGGCAGAACATGCAGGTGCTTCAGTACCGCTGGCCCAGGCCAGCTGGTGAAGGAACAGCACTTTGGGGCAGCTTCTGATGTTATTCCTGTCCACTTCTATGTATTTCAGTTTAAATTGTTCACTCAGGATTCATGCTGTGGTGTTCAAGAGAATATGTGAATTCTGTATGTGAGGATGAGCTCTCCATAGATACTTTTATCAAGTTGCAGACTCCAATTAGAATTTCTCTGTCTCCACATCCATGTTGAGCTGCAATTCAAAGGCAATAATAGTATGGTACAAACAGAAGTTTGTTTATGGCACCCTGTTCCAATAGAAGTACTCTAGACAAAAGGCTGACACTTGTCCAAAAAATGCATTTATCAAGGGAGAGGTTGCTTGTCAGTAGAGAGTCATATTTGGGCTAATCGGGAGATCTTATGACAGAAAGCTTCAAGATTATAAGAAAGTAGGAGCAGTTCTATGTAAGAATGGCATTTTTTATAAGTTGAAGCAGAAAGGGACCATGATGAATTAAGAGGACCTTGTACCCCTGCACACAGACTTAGTCTCATGGGAAGAATGAACTGGAGTGAGGGGGTACTGCATTTAGGAATATTTGCTACCCGTATTATCTGTAATCTTTTGTGCTTTGTCTTTTAAATAGAATAATAGTGTTCCTGAAACCCTATGCAAAGCCTGCCTGTATGCAAACATTGTGCTACACCTGTCAGGCATACCTGAAAAAGTATTCTGTAAATCCTAGTGGACCCACGGAGTTGGCGTTCCAAGTTACCAGAGTACCTTGAAGGTCAATCCTGACTTGAAGAGCCTAAAGCAACTGGGCTTTGGGTCCCATTTCATGAAGGGAAGAGAGCCTGTGGCCAGGAAGTGTGCCTGAAAGTCAAGAAGAAAAACAGCGCTAGATCCTAGGAAAGCAAAGAATGCAAAAAAAGTGAAGAAAGCCCACTGGTTGGGATTCATCACAGCAGTCTGGTGAGTGAACTGCTTATAGAGGGGATTTAACCAGATCTGTGAGGATAACTTGAGAAGGAAATTTGGCCCAATGTCTAGAAAAATCCATTAGCTCACTTTCTGCGGTTGACAGATGGAGAAACATGCTTTCTTCTTTCGGAACCAGAGTAGAAGAGAAGAGAGGGACTGATTGATGGGCCTTTTCAGAAGAATTTCATATCAGCCTTAGTCTGCTTCTATTAAAATAAAGCAAGCTACATGGCAGATGTGATTAGCAGATCACACTGCAAATCATAGCCTAGATGACCCAAGAGTTTCTCTTAGCTACTTTTTTAAAGGCAGATACTTTACAATATAGATTTAGCGCACAAACCAGCGCACAACGGACTTGAATGCAAATGAGTGAATTAGAAAACCTGGCCTCCCATAAACTAAACCAGACATAGCAATAAGTTCAAAGTCCTCTGGAGAGACAGGATGAAGGACCAAATTAGTTAAATGAACTTAAATGTAAGCTGCAAACTCTAAGAGACATTCGGTATTGGAAAATATAATGGAATTCCCACTAAACAGAAATGGTTTGATTTTTATCAGAAAATATTTCAACTGGGCATGATGGAAGTCAAAGCACTGACAAGATGTGCTGGCTTTATATATTTTTAATACCTTTTGAAATAAAAAAGTGTTTGAGACTGACAGAAAAGTAATGGGTTTCCCTTGAAATCCTCTGGTAAGGAGTTCAGCATGGGCTGCTTTACTGTAACGTGAGCAAGTGTTGGTAAAGGTAAGGCTTGCCAGAAGTGCTTCACTTGATGCATATTTGCATGAAAATGTCTACATTTCATTCCTTCAGTTGCAAAGTGCTTCTGACCTAGCATGGAACAGAACTCTTTTGTTTTAACTATTTTAGTGTTTTATAATAGACAGCAGTCACAGTCCATAAATCAACGCATACACTCTTTCCTGACTTTCATGGGCTCAGGCCCCAGGGCAACTGTGCCACCCCCTGATGAACACACAGCTCCTGCCTTGCTTTGGCTCCAAAAGTATCTTCCTCTTCTCCTACCTGCCACACCTTGATGTAAATATTGGTTCATGAAAAGGGAGGCTGCCCTAGGGTCCTGATGTGAGCCCTTGTCTGATATTAGTAATTGGTTTCCTCCCAAACCCCACCACTCCTAGTCCTGGCCTCAGGTGCTAGGTGGGACACTCCTGGACTGTTCACATTCAGGTCTACTCTTTCCTTAAGGGCAAAATTCATAGTCTCTGACCTCCCCTACAGCCATGCCCATGCCTTGCAGGTGTTAATGATTATTGCTTAAGTGGGGCACTTTGCCCTCACCCACTACCAGACCGCCTTGGCCTTCCCAACCGTCACCCCTTTTCCCTGACTGTGCCCTTTGCCTAGCCCCCCTGCCCTGGACCTGGCTTATGGGCCCCTGGCCCCTGTCTCTGTCCTTCTCTTGTGCTGGGCTTCAGTCCTTCTCTAGGCTTACACCCCGCTTTGACTTAAGCTTGGTCTGTATCCCAAGCCCCTGCCCCCAGCAAGGCTCCAAAACACTGGTGTGCCCTGGCACCCTGCTGTGGTTAACCACCACATGCCCCTCAGACACCCCACTGTAGGTTAACTGCAATGCACACCTTTAGGTGCCCCACCATGGCTTCTTCACACCTACAGCCATACACCTAGTCCACCAGTCAACCTCAAATAAAAGCACGTGGGCACTAACAGACATGCAGCTCCCTGGTCTAACTCATGCCACTTCACAGAAAGCATCATGAGTTAAACCAATCCTCCTGACCCAACAGACATTCGCCATTGGACCAGGAGAGTGTGTGATCCAGTTCACCTTTGGAGCTGATCGGGGGAGAGTGTGAGAGTGAGTGTGTCTGTAGAGTCTGTCCTCTAGCCCCAACCCCACTCCAAGCTCCCATGCTCTGTCAGGATGGGAGGGGGGGAAGGCAGGGAAGTGAGTTCAGTCTGGGGTTTCCCCAGGCACACTGGACTCAGGGGGGGCAGGGGGAAGTAGATTGGGTCCCCTACCTCAGGGGGGCTCCAATCCACCCACCCCACCCTCCTGCACTGGCTGGGGAACCCACAGACCAAAGTCACTTCTCCACCCTCCTATCTTGAAGACAGCGTGTGGAGCCGAGCTGGGCTGCATCAGCCAAGCCCTGCTCCCAGCCATACTGACACACATTCATGAAGGTGCTCTGCTTTGGAGCACCTTCATCTGAATCCTCATGCAATGAGAGTTCAGATTGTCACGCGATTGGGCATTTTTTAACTATTCTGCAGCTTCTGTCAGTGCATGGCTGTAGAGTGCTTTCAGTGGCCAATTGTGCAATAAACCATCTCATCTGTCAGTGCCCCATAAACGCTTGCACTCTAACAAAAGTCCCAGCTATCTAGCTGTCTGCCAAGCTGCCCCCTGTTTTAGGTCCTATCCCCATTGCAGCAAGCATTCAGTGTCTTAGTTGCATTGTCCTGTCATTCCAGGAGTCAGCAGAGCCTCCCACTGCAGCTTTCTGGGCAGGAGCTCTTCACTCGGTAGCTAGCAGGGTCAGACTGACCGCCTGTTCTCAGGCACCAGCTTTAAGTCTCTTAAACCCCACCCCATCCGGTCATGAGACTCTGCAGGCACTCACAGGAGTTTCCCTTCTGTGCGGGATGACCTGCATGCTCTCCCTGCTAGAACAGAGTTCATGTATCTGCATCCCCTTGTTCCTGGGCAGACTCCCTGACTGCCCCTGCTGCATTTTACAGCTCTGCCTCCCTCCCCAGGGTAAGTTACCCTCCCATAGTTATCCCTTCTCTGTGCCTGACACCATGGGTTGTCTATTGGCAATCATTTCATTAGCAGCTAACTTGTTCCCTAGCTGCAAATCCTTCCTGATTCAGCTCAGCCTGACATAATTTCCTCTTAAAGTAAAAGGAGCCTTCTGTCCTGTTACAAGAGCTATATTAGTATAATACTGGACCATTATCATTTATTCGGTATCATCCTATCTCTCACTAAGGTCTCTCCAAAGACCTTAAATTGCACTTACTATCTCAATTTCTTCTCCCGTAATATAAGAACCATTAATTTTTCCTTTGGCATTAGCCTTTATGCTCCTTGGAATACCTAATTTATTAATACCTAATACATCTTTAAGGATTGCAATCTTTTACAAGCTGTTTTCCTGTATGGCTCTAATTTCTGTTCTGTTAGATCAGTGAAAGATACTGAAGCCAATGGGGCTGTTGTGGATTCATGCTGATGTAAAAAGCCCTGGCGCAACAAAGCAATAAGCATATACTTCATTTAAATCATGTAAAAGACCCACTAAAGCAGGGGCTGGCAACATTTTTGAACAGAGTGCCAAAAACACCCGCAACCTCAACTTGTAAGATGTTGGTATGCCAGGGGTGGATGGCAGTGGAGCCATGAGGGGCCCAATCCTTGTTGTGGCCATTGCTCCCCGCCATCCACCCTGAGATATCCCAACATCTTGCAAGTTGAGGTTGTGGGTGTTTTGGGCACTCCACCCAAAAATGTTGCCAACCTTTGCACGCCATGCTCTGCCACCCATGCTGAGGGGTGCCTAACCCTGCACTAAAGTCATGATGTTTCATATACGTTTAAAGTTATGTTTAAAGTTAACCAGGTGCTCCAGTGCTTGGCTGGATTGGGGTTGATAAAAACAAAGTTTTGGTTCTCTCTAAGATGGAAGGCTTGGGGATCAAATAGAGTAGAAAAAATTACCTATTTTCATTAATGCTAAGGTCCATTTACTGTGATGGCAGTATAAAGGAGACTTAAAATAGATGTATATTTAAGTGTAAAGGGGCCTCATAAATAAGAATCAGACTCAGAATCCAGAATTCATGGATGGAGACAACAGACGGAGAAGACACAGCAGAAGTTGACACACTTCTCTTGCTATTTTTGCTCTTTTTACGTAACACCTAATTACCACCAGCTAATATAGGCAATTTGAAATAACTAATACAGCTCAATACTAATCTAGAGAATATGAAGTTATGATGGGACAGCAAATGAGCTTTAGAATTAATGGGTTTTATTAATATTGAAGATAATCCCAGTCACCTGAGTATATCACTTGGTCATCTGATCCAGGTTTGCACTGTTAAAAGGAATCACAGAATGATGTGCAAATATGCTCTTAAGTGAAAATAAATTTGATTTTTTTCTTTTATTTCATCTTTAAAATATGGAGGCACTTTCACATTCAAAAGTTCAGCGCACAGTTTTGCTTAAAACTAGAATGCAGGTATCCATAGAGAAAAACAAAACAAAAATATTGTTCCTTTATTTTCCATGTTCTTTAACTTCATCTCTCTTCAATTTATGAAATAAAAATCCATCTTCCTCCCCTCCCTCCTCTTTTTTCCTTCTAATTGTAACATAGACATAAATATCTTATGTACTATTGACACTTTTCTTCTGGGCTCTATCTTTTGATTGTTTCTCTGGTAAGGTAAGGTGGCTGAACAAGCACTAAATTCAAAAGAGAGTCTTACTTTTGGGAACTGTTCTTGAAAACTAGAAATGCAGTAAGTGAAGGCAAGTTTTGAGGTTCCAATTGACCAAAGTCACAGTCCTGCACAGCATTTAAACATATATTTGAATTGTATAGATTTCAGCTGGACCTCTGATTTGGAGCCCACATGCAGTGAGGAGAAATTTTCCTCACGGTTATTTAAACAAAAAGAATTGGGGAAACCAACACGGTTTTGCATCAATATGCCACTGCAGAGGTAACCAAAGCAGTTTTGCATCCATACACCATTCCACAGAGGTGGTCCAAGAGCTGACAGGAGCTTAGACACTGCGCACTGGGTTCCTGTGATTGTCAAGGTTTCCTTTTGCCAAGAAGCAGCATTCTGAGATCTGGTACTAAATCAAACTGGGGCTGGATTGCACGGGACGTCAGAGGAGACATTCATTCATTGTGTTCATAAAGTTATACAAAAGGGCCTGGGTCAGAAGTGAATTTTTAAAAAATTGAAAGTATAGGACCAGGTTCTGCACTTGGGAGGTACTACATCATATCATACCATTAATTTCAATGAGACCTCTTGAGGAGGAAGGCATTCTTCAAAGTGAATGAAGATGGTACAATACTTCTTTGGGTAAGTAAATTTCTATACCAGGGCGTCAAATCCTAATTCAAGTGTTCTGATAGGTAGTTGTCTATTCTGTAGCTTAATGAGATGCAGGGGAAGGGTACTCCTGCTTCTGACTCTTCTCTCCCTGTTAGTTTAGGGTTAACCAAAGCCTCTGCAGTAGCTAAATGGAAAGGCTTTACCAGCTATGTGAAAATGAGTCTGGAAATTGAAAGATTACTCACAGGAATTAAAGAAACTAGACATACCAAATTGGGTACCTCCTAGAATCATTCCCTCCTCTTCTAACTAACTTTGTAGACTAATTTGGTTTAACAGGGATATGGCTTGAAGTGCAAAATTGGCTTCAAGATTTAAGCTTTTCATGTAAATAAATAGCTCTTGTTGTAAATCAGGCACTTCTGAGGTGCCTCAAAGTCATATGTAAGGGGGCTGGGGGTGTTAAAGGATTAACCTAAGTAGAGAATAAGTTTGACATCTCCAAGGAGCTAGTTGGGAGTGACTAAGAAACTCTGAAGTGCAAGTTTAGTCAAAAATGGGGAAGTCTGTTTTTTAGGGAGGCCCTGTTTTATTCAGCAAATTCAAGTTTGATGTCGACACCAGTGTGACTACCTCTTGGGCACATCTACACATGCATCGATGCACCATTGTTACTGTGCATTAAGTTTAGTACCTGTAATAACAGGTACTAACACAATGCGCAGTAACTGGCACTACTGCACAGTAGCATCAGTGCACAGTCATTTATTGTTGCTAATGAGCAGTAGACTAATTATACTGTGTATTAGCACGGCTTTTGCTGTGACATGCTAATGTGCAGTAGAATTAGTCTACTGTGCATTTAGCATATCGTGTAGATGCACCCCTTCATGCACACAATTTACTCATGCACATCTGCTGCCATTCTGTTTCTGACAGTGGCATGATATTATGTTGTTTTAGGAATGTGAGTACTTTACTCTTAAGTAATGGAATTATGAATCAGGGAGGGGAGAAAAGTTTTGAAGTTCAAACTACGATAGTGGGACTCCGCAATGGAAAAGGCAACTGTTGGTCAAGAATTTTATAAATTGGTTTACTAATTTCCTTTTCTTTTTAATGTTAATAAAAACTTTTGTTTTTGATGTCACCACCCCAAATGCTACTACAATTCATAAGTATACTGACAGGAATTAGCCTTCTAACCTGGGGGCCTTTCTTTTTATAAAATCATACCTCATAAAAGTTGTTAAAACATTTTCATATATTTTCTTTAAAAGTTAAAATAGTTTGATTTAGATTTTAAATATGCTGGTAGGACTTGCTACTCCATCTGAAAAAATTATTTAAATATAAAATCTAAGGAACTGGACTTAGGCAGGATCATTTGAACAAGAATGCAATCTGTATTCTTTCCCATTATCTCTGAAAAGAGAGGGGTTTTTTCCTTTCCACAGTACATGACGGGGAGAAGAACATTCCAGATGATCTGGTATCCTGGCACATCTTGAATAAAATGGTATGTGAGATGAATGAGACTAATTACAGAAATTATATCTAAAGGAAGAGAGTTACTTAAAGAATTGATCTTCTCCGATTACTTGTGGACATGAATGTGATCTAATGTCACTGTGTTTATAGGCAGCTTGATCCAGATCCAGTTCTTTGCTGTTAACCTTCGCCTCCATGCAGCCGTTATAAAAGACTGTTAGTGGTGTTATACCAAGGGGAAGATCTGAAAAGGGAATAACATCATATTGTTAGGTCAAGGCTTCAAACATCCTATATCCTTCCATAGTAGTAAAAAAAAAAAGTTGGAGCTTCCCATGTCTCATAAGCACGAATCCAGGTTTTCCATTTCCCACGGAAAATTGGGGGAAAATGCAAATTTTCCCTTTTAAGTGAGAAAAATATGGATTTCTCATTTTAATGAAGAAACATACAAATTTTCCACTTTTGCAAAAAGCTCTCTGCAGGCTGGCAGAGTCCCAGCCTTCAAGGGGATCAGGGGAACGGGAGGAGGGCAGTCAGGATGGGGGCGCCATGTGCATGTATATGCACATGGCTGCCAGGCAGCCTGATGCCCAGCTCCCACAAGCCTGGTGGGAGGGTAGGGCAGGGGAATTGAGGCCCCCATGGAAGGGAGTGAGTTGGACTGGGCTGGGGCTGCTGCCCAGCCAGAAGGTGCGTGGGGCTTGGGGTCCAGGGCCAGTATGCGTGGCCACAGGGCCCTGGTGGGTAACAAGATGGGGCCACGGATGGCTCACCCAGGGAGTGGCGGGACTAGCTCATCTAGGGGTGGGACTAGCTGCCTGCTGCTGCACACACTCCAGGGTGAGGGGGGGGGGGGGAGCATGTGCCCCGCCAGATCTGTAAGTGGGGTGGGTGCAGGCTACCTGCTGTGGGTTCAGGCTCCCTGCCCTGCTGCCCTCCCCCAGGGGCCTCCACAGCTGAAAGGGTGAGACCTAGTGCAGCAGGGCAGAGCAGGGCCAGGCAGGAAAGCTCCCTGCTGCTTCAAGCCCCGCGCCACCCTGGCATAGCACCCCCTACCCACACAGCAGCAGCAGGGGCAGCAGCATGGAGTTGTGCCCCTCGTTGCTGCCCGGCAGGCAGGGGACGTCTCAGCATGGTGCTGCAGCTGGGGCTCAGGTAATCCTACAGAGGGCACCTGGGCCTACCTGGGTCCCTGGCCTTATAGCCCTGGTAGCTGGGGGCACCCTCTGGCAGGGCTGGGGGGTGGGGTCAGGGGACTGTGGGTAGGGAGCAAGGGGCACCAGCAGGGCTGTGGGGATTGAGGGGCACTAGCAGGGGTGGAGGAGTTGTGGGTGGGAAGTGAGGGGCACCTGCAGGCCTGGGGGCCTGTGGCTTGCGAGTGAGGGGCCTGGAATTGCATCCTGGTGAGTGTAGGGGGAAGGAGGAGCTCTGATTTTCCATGATAAAAAACCCAAAATCAAATACCAAAATGTATAGGTACTTAGAATTTATTTTATTATAGTGATTGAGGCACTGGTAGGCTTCCAAATTGCTTTAAAGTTGTAACTATATCAATAAAACATTGCGTTAATTCATATCTATATATATAGTGGTGTCTCATTTTAATCGCGGATTTGGGGGGGTTTAATCAGCAAATTCACTATTTTTTATCAGAAAATTTGTGATTTTTCAACAGAGAAAACCAGGATCCCTGCTCACAAGTCAGCATGATCCATGAGAGAAAATGGGAATTTAGTCACTGACTTGGTCAATTCTTTCCCCCTTGTTCACACATACTAAAGATGAAGGCTCCAAACTTAGGAGAGTGAAGAATATTTGAGGTAAGCAGTATAACCTTCCTCTAATCCAGAAACCCAACAAAATGGAACTTTTCTGTAGTCAATAAAGAAATAGAAAACTGCAGAACACTAATAATATAGGGTGTCTTTATAAGTGTTCTGGAGTGGGAGGAGGACATTTTAATTAGAGCAGCAACACCCTCCGCATCTCATGTATTCAGAGTCACATGCTTAAAAAATAGCAGTGGGAGCACTTTAACTAAAGATCGTTGGACAAGCTTTAGCTAATGTGCCCCACCACCATTTTGAAACACAGGGACGCTGAACACACGATGTTGAGCATGCTCAAGTGTTCTAATTAGAGCGTGCACCACCCAAACCCCGGAGCCTGGCTGGCCAGAGCCACACTCCAGCTGCCAGCCAGGCTCCAGCCCAGTGCTGGACCCAGCCTCCCCTAGCCCACCTGGGGCGATTTGCCGCATACCAAAGCATGGATGCAGGGGTGTTCCCTGGGGACAACCAGCAGCAGCATATATGTGCTCCCCAGGGAAGAACATATTTATACTGCTGCTAGTTGTCCCCGGGAAACATACATTTCCACTCGTAGGGATATGCACTTAATGGTCACTATCACAGTCACTTGGGAATCATAAAACATAACCTTCTTGACTTTATTCTGTTACAACCCACAGGTCATGCAGACTCTACATAGAGTCATAGAAAATGAGGGTTGGAAGGGACCTCAGAAGGTCATCTAGTCCAACCCCCTGCTCAAAGCAGGACCATTCCCAACTAGATCATCCCAGCCAAAGCTTTGTCTAGCCAGGTTTTGAAAACCTCCAAGGATGGAGCTTCCACCACTTCTCTAGGTGATCTGTTCCAGTGTTTTACTACCCTCCTAGGGAGAAAATTCTTCCTAATATCTAACCTAAACTTCCCTTGCTGCAACTTGAGACCATTGTTCCTTGTTCTGTCATCTGCCAACACTGAGACCGATCTAGCTCCATCCTCTTTCAACCCCCCCTTCAGGTAGTTGAAAGCTACTATTAAGTCCCCCCTCAGTTTTCTCTTCTCTAGACTAAATAAGCCCAGTTCCCTCAGCCTCTCCTCATAGGTCACATACGCCAGCCCCCTCACCTTTTTTGTCGCCCTCCTCTGGACTCTCTCCAATTTGTCCACATCCTTTCTGTAGTGGGAGGCCCAAAACTGAACAGAGCACTCCAGATGTGGCCTCACCAGTGCTGAACAGATGGGAATAATCACTTCCCTTGACCAACTGGCAATACACCTACCAATGCAGCCCAGTATGCCATTAGCCTTCTTAGTAACAAGGGCACACTGCTGGTTCATAGTCAGCTTGATGTCCACTGTAACCTCAATGTCCTTTTCTGCTGAGCTGCTGCCCAGCCAGTCAGCCCCCAGCCTGTACTGGTGCATGGGATTGTTCTGTCCTAAGTGCAGGACAGAATAATCTTGTCCTTGTTGAACCTCATTAGATTTCTTTTGTCCAAATCCTCCAATTTGCCCAGGTCACTCTGAATCCTAGCCCTACCCTTCAGCGTATCTACTACTCTTCTCAGATTGTTATCATCTGCAAACTTCCTATGGGTGCACTTTAAGCCATCTTCCAGGTCATTGATGAAGACATTGAACAAAACCGGCCCCAGGACCAACCCCTGGGGCACTCCACTTGATACCAGCTGTCAACTAGACATTGAGCCATTGATTGCTACTCTCTGAGCCCAATGCTCCAGCCAGTTTTCTATCTGCCTTACAGTCCATTCATCCAGCCCATACTTCCTTAGCTTGCCTGGGAAAATGTTGTGGGAAACCGTATCAAAAGCTTTGCTAAGATCAAGGTACACCACATCCACAGGTCTCCCTGCATCCATAGAGCCAGTCACCTCATCAGAGAAGGCAATCAGGTTGGTCAGGCATGACTTTTCAAAGATGATGGCCAATGGCTCTGCGATTACATCAGCCAACTCCCTCAGTACCCTCAGGTACATCGCATCTGGCCCCATGGACTTATACACATGCAGCTTTTCTAGGTAGTCCCAAACCTGTTCTTTTACCACGGAGGACTGCTCACCTCCTCCTCAAACTGTAGTCTGTAGCCTAGAGTGCAGTAGTCTGGGAGCTGATCTTGCCTGTGAAGACAGAGGCAAAAAGGCATGGAGCACTTCAGCCTTTTCTGCATCCTCTGTCACAAGGTTGCCTCCCCCATTCAGTAAGGGACCCACACTTTCCCTGATTCTTCTCTTGCTATCAACATACTTGTAGAAACCCTTCTTGTTAACCTTCACATCCCTTGCTAGCTGCAATTCCAGTTGCGCTTTCACATTCCTGACTTCATCCCTGCATGCCTGACCAATGCTCTTATATTCTTCTCTAGTTATTTGTCCAAGTTCCATTTCTTATAAGCTTCCTTTTTGTGATTTTGTTTACTGAAGAGTTTCCTGCTAAGCCAAGCTGGTCTTCTGCCATACTTGCTGGTCTTCCTGCACATTGGGATGGTTTGTTCCTGCACTCTCAGTGAGGTTTCTTTGAAGTACAGCCAGATCTCCTGAACTCCTCTCCCCCTCAGACTGGCTTTCCTGGAGATCCTGCCCATGAGTTCCCTGAGTGAGCTGAAGTCTGCTTTTCTGAAGTCCAAGGTCCTTACTCTGCTGCTCTCCATCCTTCCTTTCCTCAGGAACCTGAACTCAATCATCCTGTGGTCACCACTGCCCAAGTTGCCATCTACTACTACATTCCCCACCAATTCTTACCTGTTTGTGAGCAGCAGGTCAAGAAGAGCATGGCCACTAGTTGGGTGCTCCAGCACTTGCATCAGGAAGTTGTCCCCAGTACTCTCCAGAAACTTCCTAGATTGCCTGCACACTGCTGTATTGCCCTCCCAGCAGATGGCAGGGTAATTGAAGTCCCCCATGAGAACCATGCCTTGTGATCAGGAAACAACCTCTAGCTGTTTAAAGCAAGTCTCATCCACCACTTCCTTCTGGTCTGGTGATCTATAGCAGACCCCAACTACAACATCACCCTTGTTGCTCTCCCCTCTAACCTTAACTCAGAGACTCTCAATAGGCCTACCTCCAGTTTCATACTCGAGCTCTGAGCAATCATGTGGTTCTTTACATAAAGTGCAACTTCTCTTCTCCCCTGCCTGTCCTTCCAGAACAGTTTGTAGCCATACAGGACAGTACTCCAAGTCATGTAAGCTATCCCATCAAGTCTCTGTTATTCCAATCATATCATAGTTCTGTGACTATGCAAGGACTTCCAGTTCTTCCTGCTTGTTTTCCAGGCTCCGTGTAT
Source organism: Alligator mississippiensis (assembly GCF_030867095.1). NCBI lineage: Eukaryota > Metazoa > Chordata > Crocodylia > Alligatoridae > Alligator > Alligator mississippiensis. The sequence continues at coordinate 254,545,682 of NC_081824.1, read as the reverse complement.
TTGTGTACAGACATTTGAGGTAACCAGCTGATTGCCCTGATTTCTCAAGAAGTATGAGAGTACTTATCCTGTTGCCCCCTCCTGCTTGCTCTTCCTCCAGGTCTCCAGCTTCCCCATTTACCTCAGGGTTTTAGTCTCCATCCCCTCCTGAACCTATTTTAAAGCCCTCCTTACTAGGTTAGCGAGCCTGTCTGCAAAGACGCTCTTCCCTCTCTTCATCTGGTGGTTCTCATCTTCTCCCAGCAATCCTTCTTCTTGGAAGACCATCCCATGGTCAAAGAAGCCAAAGCCCCACTGGCAACACCATCTGCACAGACAGGTGTTGATCTGCAGGATGCACTTGCTCCTGCCTGGTCCCTTTCCCTTCATCAGAAGGATCAACAGGAACTCAACCTGAGCTCCAGACCCCCTTACTCTTATACCCAGAACCCTATAGCCAGTTTTGATATGCTCAGGGTCTCCCCTGGCAGCATCATTGGTGCCCACATGGATGAGCAGCATGGGGTAGTAGTCAGAGGGCTGGATGAGCCTTGGTAGTCCCTCCGTGACATCTCAGATCCAGGCTCTGGATCTGCAGCAGATCTCCAGAGACAACAGGTCAGGACAGCAAATGGTTCCCTCTGTCCCCCGTGAAGGGAGTTTCCAGCCCCCACCACCCATCACTTCTTGGTGGCGATCATCTCGATCCTTCCCACCTTGGTGAGCCCTGGCCTGTCTTCCTCCACCAATGGAACGTGCTCCTTCCTCTCTGCTGCTAGGGCTGCATATCTGTTCTCCACACGACCCACTGCAGGTGGAGGTGATCTCTGCTTGTTGCCAGAAGTCACAAGTCTCCAGCTTTCACCCTCTTGGGTGTCCATGTCCTCTCTCTTCTCTAAATGAAGAGTCCTGGTAAAATAGTTCTCTATATTATGGCTGATCTGCTGAATAACAGGTAGACACAGTAGAACTCCCCATATTTCATTAAAAAATACTGAACTAATTTTTAAATTAATCTTCATATTCCTTTGCAACAGGAAGGGTATCCCTGTCAGAAAAGCCAGTTATTTGGGGCCTTGTTCATTCTTTGAAGAAATTAAAGGGAAATTTTTAAAATTGGAGTAATGAAGAAAAAACAATTTGGCTCCTCTCTTACAATCAGTCCTATACTCTGCAGGTTTATTTGCACTACCTGCGCAAAGAATAAGGGCCAAAATCAAATATAATTGTTTTTAATTTTTTTACCCTCTTTTTAAGTTGCTTCATTTTCTTTATTTGTACATATCATCATATATTATGTTTTAACTTTCTTTAAATTAATACAATGTGTCATTTTATTATAGGGGTGTAGGTTGTATCTATGTTGGTCTAAGGACATAGGCAGACAAGGTTCCTTGGGTGAATCTGATATCTTTTATTAGACCAACCCAAATAGTTGGAGAATAGTTATTAAGCAAGCTTTCGGGTTCAAAAACCCTTCGTCAGGCTAAGGAAGTTTCAGCAGTTGGTGTGTGCTCTTCCTGGATGGAATGAAAGGTAAAGAAGCCAGAGGCTGGGCTGGGGAGTCAGTTGTCAGGCAGATTATAATGTGTCATATATCCAATGTCTATATTTAGTCCATGATTTTTAGTATCCAGGATGCTGATGAAATGGAATTCATAGGCTCGTCTCTGGGAAGCGTTGTGTAAGTTTCCACACCAGGATGGCATCCAAGCCTGCCTTACATATCTACAGGAACAAGATTACAACTCAGAATACAGACCCAAAGATATTACTGACTTTATACACTTCATCCTCACACACAACAATTTCACTTTTAATAATCAACACTTCCTCCAGATGATGGGAACAGCTATGGGCACTAAAATGGCCCCACAGTATGCCAACCTTTTTATGAGTCACCTGGAAGAAGATTTCCTCAAGAACTGCACTATCAAACCCTTGCTATACTTAAGATATATCGATGACATCTTCATCATTTGGACTGAAAACCTACAATCTCTGATTGAGTTCCATCAGAAATTCAACAATCACCATCCCTCCATCCAACTTTCTCTAGAATACTCCAGCACCAGCATCTCCTTTTTAGACACGATGATCAGCATCCAGAATGATGAAATACAGACCACAGTATACAAGTAACCCACAGACCAACATACGTATCTGCACAGAACCACCAATCACCCTAAACACACCAAAAAAGCTGTGATAGACAGCCAAGCCCTCAGATACCACTGCATTTGTACTGAAGAGAACACCTGGGATTGCCACCTTACCAATCCTAAAAAGGCTTTCACCCAACAAGGACACTCCTCCAGAGAGACAGATCGCACGTTTGAAAGAGCCACCTGGACACCACATGAAGAACTGCTGCAGTACAGAAAAAAAAACCCACAAATCACACACTGCTGGTTATGACGTATCACCCCACCCTTGAACCTGTACGGAAAATCCTCAAAAAATTGCAACCCATTCTAGAAAGAGACCCTATTCTTAAAAAGATCTTCCCAGGGCCACCCATCCTAGCCTTCAAACAAGCACCGAACCTCGTTAACCTCATCACCAGAAGCAAACTTCCTCAAGCCCAGAACACACCAAAATGATCCAGACTGTGCCAGGACAAGAAATGCAAAACCTGCCAACACATCACCACCCCCACTATTACTACACCCCACGACAGAGCCATCAGCATCCCTGGATCTTACAGCTGCACCTCCAGAAATGTAATATACCTCATCCAATGCACCAAATGCCCTGATGGAAAATATGTAGGAGAGACCAATCAACAACTGAGCACCAGAGTGAACGCACACCGGAAATCTATCAAAGACAGAAATACCCAATTACCTGTGGGGGTACATTTCTCACAAGAAAACCACTCTCTCTCCAATCTCTCAGTCCTAATCCTCAAAGGAAATTTACACAACACTTTCCAGAGACGAGCCTATGAACTCCATTTCATCAACCTCCTGGACACTAAAGATCATGGACTAAACATAGACATTGGATTTTTGACACATTATAATCTGCCTGGCAACCGACTCCCCAGCCCACCCCTGGCTTCTTTACCTTTCATTCCATCCAGGAAGAGCACACACCAACTGCTGAAACTTCCTTAGCCTGACGAAGGGTTTTTGAACCCGAAAGCTTGCTTAATAACTATTCTCCAACTATTTGGGTTGGTCTAATAAAAGATATCAGATTCACCCAAGGAACCTTGTCTGTCATTTTATTATATGCTTTTACCAATAACCACAAATCATTTAATTTTACTGTTATATAATATATACTTTCCTTGTTAATTCTACTATATCATTTTTGTGAAAGCTATAAATAAACTACTGGTAATGAGAAGCCAGCTTGTTTACTTCAGAACATCTATATTTTCATTAAACATACTTTGAACTTTATAATTTTATGTTCTTCATCTGATTTCTGCTAGTACAAGGTTTCCCAGTGTTCCCAGAAACCTTTTCAGGGATCAACTCAAAGGAGTTGTAAATAAATTAGCATTTCCCAATGTTTACTACCATATTGTAGCTGAAAACAGTTTAAATCTGTATTTTTCAGAACAGGATATTACTGGTACCTTAAGAACACGGGGAAGAAGGGCAGAAACATTGAGACCGCTGTGAGGAAAAAGCTGCCAGATGCTGCTTTTTTATTGCTAATAACTGTACAATTTCCCAAAGCATGGCAATACCTAGTACAATTTTTCAGTTTTACAAAGTAGGGGAAGCAGTGAAGGATAATACAGGCTCAAAAGCCAATAGAAATATGTGATTTAAATCAACATCTAATTTTGAAGACTAGCACACAGGCAAAGTGTAAGAACTATTTTAAACATTACTTAGATGATTACTAAGAAGCATTACTTAGTTCATCAGTATCTTTCTTCAAAAAAGGCTTTTAGGTGCTAATTTCTTGTTTAGCATTTAGTATAATTCTCTGTTGAGCTTTATTTATTTATAAGTATTGGTTTTACCTCTTCATGTAGAGCTGCATACTGTGATCGCAAGTAAAGCTCACAGCAACAACTTTTACTGAAGCATTTGACCCAGAGACCGCCAAAAGGGGTGGGCCACCCAGGCCATGGCCTGACCAACATTTAGCACAGCAATTCAAACACAGCCCCGCTCCCTTTCTGCCTCCATCCCTTCCATGCACAGTGGCAGCTGCAGTCTGCCACCCATAGCCAATGCGCCAATGCGCTGGAGCAGGGCCTGACACACTGGCTACAGGAGGCTGTCACTCTTCCCTCCTGGCAGGGCTGCGGGCAGCAGAGCATGGCTACCACTCTGCGTGAGGGAGGGAAGGAGGCAGGGAGCACGGCTATGTTTGAACCACCGTGCTAAATGTTGGTTGGGCCATGGGCCAGGTGGCACATCCCATTCTGTAGCCTTGGATTTGACCTCACTAAACATCAACTTGAATAAAACCCATCTGCTGTGTTGCTGGTAAGTGTGTTTGATTTCCAAGCCATCACAAGCCCATTCCAAAGTCAAGACAAATGCCTTACTCTCTACTTGTGACAAATGCCTCACTCCTTTTATGCCTAAATCCTATATTATATTTCTAGCCTAATTATCAGGATGTATATGTGATACATCCTTGGGAATGGCCAGTGGAGAACAGATTGCTTTCTCATTTCCCCCACACACATCCAGGTTGAAATACCATCTATAGTGCATATTTGCCTACTTAGGTAGGTTAGTTGAACTAGTCAATAGGAGGCAGCACTAGATCCTCTGGCCCCACCTGACCACTCTTCATTGCCTTGCAGGGAACCCATGAACAGCTAGTCTTCATGCCACATGAAGAGCATGGCCCCCACTTTCTCCACTCAGGCACAAGAACTGTGCTAAAACCAGGGAGGAAGGGGCTAGATTTTGCCCATTCTAGATAGAAATCCATTCAAAGCTGTTGTCAGACTTCTGGGTCTTAAAAAGCTAAGATTTTCTCTGCTCCTTTTAGTGACTTTAAATAGGGGATATCAAAAAGCTTTACTAGCAATAGTTTAGCCTCCTCATTTTGGGTTATTTTGACTCTTTCTAAAGCCGCTGCAGTTCCTTGAGCCTGCCAGCTGATGTCACTTCAGGAATGCTAAACAATCATTTATCTTTTCACAGGGATAGGTGCCAGAGGGTCGCTTCCAAAATTAGGCCTTGGGGAAGAAACTTCTGCTGCGCCATAAAGCTGGCCCACTAATGCTGCTATTGAACTGTCAGTCTCCATTAAAACAAAAGCTTTACAGACTGACTCTCAAATACAAAGTAAAAAAGTAGGGTTTTTTAAGCTGGGAAGGCCAAGTAAAACCAATTCATTCCAACTGATGTTAAGAAATGAAATTCACCTGGAAGACCACCTAAGTAGGTGTAAACAGCAACAGCTCCTCTCATTGCTTGATCCAGGATAGACAGCTCTTGCTCTGAATTTGTTACATCTGTTTGTGAATCAACTGTCAGTTCAATCTGCTGTTTGCTTGCACTGAATCCTACCAGTGTCCTTCTGGTAGTGCAAAATCTCTTAGATTCCAGCCGGGCAATAATGATATTCCCAACAGTCACAACGATGGCCTGTGCGGCAGAATACAAAATACTTCACATACAATCCTGGCATGTATTTCGTTTAGTTTTGGGGCCTTTTGTGTTACGAAGTAAAAATTATAGGAAATATGGGGACCAAGATTTTTCAAAATAGATGCTGGAGGTCTGTTGCTGCCACTTGTATATTTTTATATCTGACAATCTACTTTAACATTTCTGGAAGGAAATCCTGGCCCCACTGAAGTTGAAGTTTCTTCCATTGTTTTCAATGCAGGCAGAATATCATTCTTTGTTCCCTAATTTAGGCAGTTACAAGAAACAAACAAAAAATGAATTGCTTGAAGGCACATGAAAACATGCACTGTCTTGTCATGTGTTCCTTCCTGTAGGCAGGAACACCAGGAAATTCAAGGACAGCAAGACCAGCTGGAATTAACAGGACATGTGCTGACATCATCATATCATTCGCTTTGCTTGTGTGTTGTACCCCTTCTTTCTCCCTCCTTGTGTCTTCCCTGTCTATATAGAGTATAAGCTCCTTAGGGCACATACAGCCTACTGTATGACACTTAATAAATGGGGTAGCATTCTTGGTTGACTCTTTAGCACTCCTCTAATTGCTGCTTAATAAGAATTAATAATAATATCTTTTTAATGCTGTCTATGTGTTCTGAACTCTTTGAGCACTTCAGAAACAACTGAAACAGCTTTGCAACACCCCTATTATTTTGAATAATGACTGTTAGACCTAACTGGCAGGCAGAGAATCAAGGAAGGGATTCTCTTTCATTATGTTGACTTTTTAGGAGATGGATCTCTAGCCCAAAGTTGTTTTGATAACTTCTAAGATCACCTGTGAGTTGGGGGAGCTGGAGTCCACGATAGACAAAGCAAGAGGCACTGATTCACCAGAAACCAAGGCAAACATGACCCCAGTGCCTTTGGATGGGCGAATGTTCAGGGCTACATTTATAACCCACTCTCCAGTGTTAGTATCATTGTCTGGTTTTAGAAAAAAAAAGAGCAAATTAATGAATTGTGAAAATATCCTTATTCATCAACCAATGCTATTATTTTTTATTAGCATTGTTCCTCTCTTTAATCTATAACCCCACTATGAAAAATAAGCTTAATCTGCAATGAAAAGGTGAACTTTGTCTTACTACTTACATGCACGCACATATATGTATGAGAATACAATATACAGTATTGGGGTGGGGGGAGTGAGACAATAGTAAGACAAAGTGACCTTTATATAGGGAGAGGTGGCAGAAATAAAAAGAGGCATTCCAGAAGCCAAAAAGGAAAAACCTGGAAAAACTGATAGTTCACTCATAAAACTTGGCTACCATGAAAAACATCAATAACTCAAACTTACGCATTTTAAAATTGCACACCCAAGTAGCCCTGCTATTCAATGGATACTACTTGCTTGAGTAGTATGCTGGTATTTAATTTTGATGCATTCAAGCTAGGACAGTGTTGGTACAAACCCCCAAGAATGCATTTACATGAAAAATCTAAAGGGGACTTCTAACTATCGGAGAAGTGAGGTTCTGGAACAGCCTACCAGCAGATGTGAGTGGGCCAAACATAACAACTACTGTATTTGTTTTAAAATGGAGGTTGATCAGCATATGAAAGAGATTATGGTGTGCTTCCTGTGATAATATGGAGCTGGACTTAATAACCCAGGAGGTCTTTCACAACACTGTATAGGGCAGAATTCTATTTCCCTTTGTGCACCTACATGCCAGTTTTCTAACTTGGGACTTTTGGCACTTACCCCTGTATTAGGGACATGAAAACCTTTGCATGAAGACTGAGCATGTATAGCAAACAACATACTGGCTGGACAAGCACAGATGGAGAGCAGTGCAGTAGAGCAGTCCAGGGCCCTCTCCGATTCAGGGGCAGCAGACATGTCACTGAGTCACACACTCTCTAGCTTATCCTCTTCTACCTGGCCCCGCACTTTCCCGTCTTGGCTGCCAGGTCAGGAGCCAGATTCAAAAGCAGCACAGGAGAAGCGGGGGCTGGATACTGGCTGAGCTGCAGTGAAATGGCTAGAGCACTGTCCTGGGAAGTCTGAGAAAAACAGGTTAAAACCCACTCTGGGCAAGCAGGCCTAAAACCTGAATCTCCCATTTCCTAGGCAAGTGCCCTAACCACTCAGGTGCTGAGGCTGAATCACAGGAGGATTCTGTTCCATCTAACACCCATTAGTCATGGATTTCTAACCGGTTACATTTTCCTGACATGCATCTAGAATGGAGAGGCATACATTCCCATCAAATGTATAGCCAACTGCACAGGGTTAGTATATGCCTTTGTGCCCACAGTGCAGGGATAACAACATGGCAACTTTTGTGTATGTGACAAAAACACCATTTATGCAGTTAGAAAACTACCATTTAGCTGAACAAAGGGAAATGGCATTCTGCTCTATGCTCCCATGTTTTTGTTTGCTCAGGGATGGGATACTTGAATACAAGAACTACCTGTTTTAAAATGTTACATTAATGCTACATCATGCTACTTAAATCATAATCATCTCCTAACTGTACCTTTCTCTAAAGTAATTTTGTATGATTCTCTTTCATAGTTCGAACTACTCACATTGACAAACCTGGAGCAGAGACAGATGGAAAGAATCTGTTTAATCCTCTCCACCCCTTGCAAGTGTCCCTACTTGAGAAATTAAGCTGAGATGCATGGGACTGAAAGCTATCCTCCTACTTAAGTTAGTGGGGTACTTGTTCAAATCAAGAGCATGTGACTGAGCTCATTACTCTCTTCTGTTCTGATACATTAGTTCAGCTTAAAGACGTGTTGCAAAAGGCTGAAAAATACTTACTATAGTTTATATGAAACTTTGCCACTCCAGTGCCAGGGTAGTAGGATCCTTTCCCCACAGATGGTAAACAGCGTTTGATTTGTGTTTTTTTAATAACTTCTGTTAAGCCTAAATGTCCCTGACTCATCAGATTCAAGGCCCGGGCACACCCATCTATGCGAGGGTTAATCTGCAGAAGAGTTATAGTAGTGTGTGTTGCATTCAGATTTGTTCTAGAAACAGTGTTAATCAATGGAGTGTGAGTTACTTTACATAACAACATATTTATTGACAGACAGTCAACCATAGCCATATTGATGGTATAGGTTTATAACACTGATACTGAACCCAAATATTTCTAGGAACATTTCACATTAGGTGAAAGGCCATTTACAGAGAAGCTTTTAAATGTTGTGTAGCTTTACCTTTTTTCCTTTCCCTTTCCCACTTAGAGCAAAAATGGACTTTAAAAAGAGATTCAAATATTGGCATCTATCTTATTTTAGTGGATTGGTGGCAGGTTTTTAAATGGAAATTATTCTATAGCATTGATTTGCAAGATCCTGGATAGAAACTCCAGATATGAAGGAGAGATACAATATGGGCAATGGAGGCTTTTCTCTTCTTGAGACAAAAGCAAAGTTTGGATTCCAGAGCCCATTCACTTATTGCTTTTCTGCCAAGCTTGTGACTGCTGGGCTGTGGGATGAGCAGCAAGGAGCTGGTGCACCCAGAATAAGTTTGAGCTCTTGAGAACGGAGAGATGAAGGAACCATGCCTCACCCTCCCACCCCCTCACCCCCCTGCTACAAGCTGGGTTGGATAGGGCATGGGCAGAGCAAAAGTAAAATATCTCTGTGCTTTCTTCACTCTTGCACACATACTCAGACTGAGCCAATTTACTAGCAAGAGAGGGAACATCTGTAAAATGCATAAGTGGTCCTGTTACTTCAGGACTCTAGATTTAAAAAATATATAGGTTATAATCCTGCACTACCCCTGCCTTCCCGCCCCCCTCCGACCCTGCATGCATCAGATAACACAAGAGGCAGTTCACTACTGTGATTCTATAATGAAACCCTAACAATGTGCCCAGTGCAAAGTGAGTACAAAGTGTTGATGCATACTCATTTTCAAAGTAAAACAATCAATATACCTTTTTTCATTTTATACATACATTCCTCCCTTTGTGTCCCCAGTTGGTAAACACATTATTTGGAGAAACAAACAATAATATTAATAGGCATAATTATTATTTTCTAGTTACCTGCTTAATGAGGGTGTTGCCCACTTTGGGAGGTAACCCTGCAACATACACCTTGATTTCCAGTGAACCATTTATTTGTTTAAAAAGATTCCCAGGGCTCTTAATACTCATCACTGCTTCCCTTGCTATTTTAACACAGATACTGTGTTCTAGTTCTTCCACTGAGATCTAGAATTAAAAATAAATATACATCCATATATGGTTGGAGATTACTTAATATAGTTTATTAAAAAATAACACTGTTTAAATTCATTCTAGTGTGTTCATGACTTGCAGTAGGTCTTTAAAATTTGAAACAGAGACATTTCTAAGGGAAAGGAGCTGTCTTTTGCTTTCTTTCAGAAAACCTGTTCACTGTTCATTGAAATAAGAGCTATTGAAAATCACAGTTTTTTAGTTTGTACTGCACTTAAAAGGCTTTGCTAAGAGCTTGCTTCTCAAATTGCCCAATATTCTGTCTATACTGAAAGTGGTCCTTTTCTTCTGTTATCACAGACACTTCCCATCACATTATCCTTTGTTCTAGGGAAGAAAAATGTATGGCATGGAAACCAAGACCCAGTGAACACCAAGCATGCAATTTCTACTGTGTAGTTTTGATTATTCTGGCCCTTCAAAACCCTTTCACTCAAGCAGCACCTGCTACTACACTGAAAGGTTACACAAAATGGAAACAGAGTCCAGATATGCAACGCATTTACATGATTTATCTGTACACCCTTTCAGAATCTGTCAAATCTTCGTTACTCAGCCCTGGTATCTGTAAGCTGGATTACTTGTGGGTACGTAACCTCCTCTTCCATGTGTTGTTCACCTTCCTCTATGCTTACAAAGGAAAATGGCATATATTTGCTGCCAGTCAGCAGTAGTTAAACCCTTAGGATATGTCTTCATCGATATTTAGGATCAACCTAAAGCTGCCCTAAGCCAACCCAAGTCATGTGAGCCTGTTAATATCATACCTTGCAGCCCTCACTAAGCCATCCACATTGTGCCACTTATGTATAAATCAAAATCTTTGAAAATATCCTTCTGCAGACCTGTCTCCTTTTTTGTCTGTCTCTATTTAAGAGAAGAGGGGAAAGGATATGGAGTGAGAAGCACCTGAAGACAAGAAGAAAGAATTGTGGGTAGCTCTGGGTAGACTTCCTACACTCCAGATCTGCATGCACAGGTGGAATCCAAACATAATGCAGGAAGAGGTGGGCTATGAGATGAATGGGAGAGAATTTGATCTCACCCCTAGAAATTTGGCATAACTTCCAAAATTGGGCTGAAGATCAAACAAAACATATATAATATATTTTATTAGTGGGTATGGCTTTCTGGAAGACCCTAATTATCAATGAGACATAAACTTAGTAGCAAAGGCAATTCTAAAATCCTGGGTTCAAACCTGCTGATGATACCTGAGGCCATTTCATATAAAATGACTTGGGTTTTTTTCTATAATACTCAGGCAAATGTACACAAATGTACATTAAAAGTATCTTATTAAGTTTTCAAAGTGTGCAAAAATTAGGAAATTCCAAAACGAATGAAGCCCATTTAAACTGCAGTTCTGTTATTTAAGTCTTGAGTAGATGCCTTTGACTTCACAACCTTAATGTATTTTCCCTGAATGTAACAGATTTATTAAAGAGACCCTATTTGTGTTAATTCCTCTTGACTTCACTGGGAGTAGAAGAGACCCCAAGCCCTGAGGCAAGTATCACTGAAAAAGAAAGTCTTAAGATTTTCTTTTGTTAGGACACAACAAGCCTTCATTTGATCAAGCTGTACTGGATAGTGTGGAATAAAAATAGTTGTGTGTTAGAATAACTGTGCTACCATCCACTTGTGTCAAGGTAAATGTATTTACAGAAGTAGGCAGTAGCACTACTGCATAGGTATGAACACCAGACAGAAATCTTGTACTGGAGGGGAGGGTGGGGAGAAGCCAACTTACTGTTTGCCACACACCATCATTAATGGCTTTGCCACCACTTGTTACTTTTGTTCCATGTTCATTCTTGAATTGAATCTCAATCTTTCCATCCCGAAGTGCAAGCAAGAACCATCCTGTGTTGTTGGAGGATTCAGCATATAGTATAACACCCTCATTGTCATATGTCCGGAAATCAAATTCTGCTGAAAATCTGAGTGGTGGGAGAGGAATCACAGTAAAGAGAAAAGGACAGATGAGGTACTGAAGAACTAAGTGTGATATGTTAATAACTTAGTTACACAGACATGTATTAGTCTTCAGAAGGCACTGCATTTGAGCAGGTAGAATGGCTGCAGGCTGTTAGTCACAGGCACAACCCAGCAGTTATGGAAACTTGTTAATCTGAATCCAGAGAAAAAGTTCAATTTTTTTATTCAAGGCATTGGATTTGAAGGATTTGGGGGTTCAATTCTCATGAGCTTCCCATATGACCAACTCACTTTGTCTCACTTCTCCTATTTACAAAACAGGGTTAAGACTCTCCTACTTTTACAAGGGTGCTAGAGGAAGAAAATCAACAGAATAGTGAGCAAGTCCAGAGAAAATTCTACAGTATCCTCCATGAATGTGCTTAGCTAACATTGGCTTTGTAAATGTGTTTTGTTTTTTTTAATTCAGAAAACTGGGCCAATTTATTCTCTGTCTGGGTGAGAGTTGGATGATCAAACATGTACCAGTATTATTACTTATATTACAGCAGTGCTTAGAGATCCTATGCTGCTCCATCACCAAAAGCTTTTAACCTAAATAAACAGGAGAGATAAAGGGTGGGAGGGGAAAACAAAGATACAGGGAGGCAAGGTGAAAGTCATATAACAAGTCAGTGGCAGAATAAGAAGGGCTAGGATTATATAGGGTGATATCATTTACTGGACCAACTGAATAGCTGGGATAGTGTTAAACAAGTTTCCAAATGCAAAACCCTCTTCATTAGGTCTGTGGAGTAAAAGTCAGCACAACATTAGGGCTGTGTGAAGCTTCAGTCACTGATTTGTTTCAGCGGAGATTCAGCCCAATTCGGTGGCTGAATCTTCGAATCCAAATCAAATCAGGAGACCCTTTAATCTCTCCGACTCGAATCGGAACCCTCCAAATCAGCTGAGAGAGATTCGGAAAGATTCAGCGATTCGGACATAAATACAGCTTTAAATGTTTTTTCTACATACCTCAAGGTAGCAGGCAACTCGTGAATGCTGCGATGCTGGGGCGGATGGAGCGTCCCACCGGAGCACCGGGGCGTCTCCAGCATGCTCGGCAGCAGACCCAGAAGTAGACCAGAAGCACTTCCAGTCCACTTCCGGGTAATACTGCCCATTTCACACACCCCTACACAGCACAGACTTTACCCCAACTATGCAGATGGTCCAATAAAATATATCACCCTAAGAAATCCTTGCCTCTTGCAAAATTCCTAGACCATCATGGCTACAAAATCACTCTAACACTAGAATAAGAAAGAGAATTGCTGCCCTAACTCCATATCCAGTTCTTTATTGTCAAGATTACACTGACTTTCAAATACAGTCCTAAAGAATCTTCTTATTTGAAATCTATAAATAACTATCTATGACCTTTGCCAAGGTCTGAAAGTGCCTTAAAATCTTCCAGGAGAAATTAAATCCAGGTCAACATTGATTCAGAACACAAGGATAGACAGTATTTCAATACAGGTATCTCAATACTTATGTTTTTTCTAAAGATTCTGAGGAATTAAAAACCAAGAATTTAACCACTTCTCTTATTGCTGTCTTTGAAATTGCTGAACCTGCAAGTCAGAGAGAACACCGCATTTTCAGCTTCCACCCTTAAGAAGTTCTAGCACAATAAAGAGGACACTAATATTAGTAATTGCTCTAGGATGCTGACAAGTGAAGAGTAAATACTACAAGCTGATATGGAATTGAAACAAGTTATTATACTTCACTAGTGTATTAGAACATTTTGAGGGACAATTAACTTTTTCAATCATTTGTGTACAGCATGCTATAATTTGCGGTCTCTAGCTAAGAATAGCAGAAGCATCATCCAAGACCAAAGCATTGTGATAAAGAACTTTAATCTCTATCTTGCTTTATTTGCTATGAAATCATGGGACTTTTTCCTAGGTCTTTGACTAAAAAAGGAATTGCAGCACTTTAGAAATAAGCTTATTTAAATTTCGCCTGCTGAAGGCAGTGTTTAGAGCCTTACAAGTGTAGAACTCGTGGTTGGGGTTCTTCAGGGCAGAATTTGAGTCAGATGCAAGACTGGCCCATTAGTATCTTTTTCTACATCTGCTACTTTTTCCCCTACAAGGTCTTTCTCTTCCTTACAGAGGGGCAGCAAGCTTCTTTTGGGGTATATCTATAGAGCACAGTATCTGAAGCACAGGACTCAAAGGTGCAGGGATACTACCTTGGATACAGCACCAAGCTAATGTGTATCACTTGTCATGCTCTAACTGTTACATGTGCATGGTCCCATAGCAATACAAGTGTAGCAAAACCACTCCAGATATAATACTCTTCATTCAGGGTTGGATCTTGTCTCGGTGCTGAAGGAATATACCACGTTCACTTAAATCCAAGACAACCATCCCCCTCCTCCCCCCCATTCAACATGGGCTAAAAAAAATCCCTTGTTTTAGATTCAAGTATGGCAAACAGCTGCTGTAGGTCTGGAATGGACCAGGGTGGTTCATGTGGCAGGCAAGGGGTATGTGGAATGGGGGGACGGTGCAAGGGAAGGGGGCACATGGTGCAGGGGAGTGCGAGGGAAGGGGGCTAGCATTTCAAGAAGGAGCATGGGGAAGGGGGCTGCAGTGCAGGGAGGGGAGCATGGAAGAAAGGACAGCAGGGGGGCATGGGGGAAGGGACACATGGAGTGATGAGGACATGGGGGAAATTTGGGGAAAAGGACGCATGGAGTGAGGGGAGCACCGGAAAGAGGTGCAGGGAAGGGGCACAAAGTGCAGGGGGAGCATGGAAAAAGGGCAGCAGGAGGGAACTCGGAGAAGGAGTGCAGAGTGGTGACGGGAGATACTGCAGTGGCCTTGACCCAGCCTGGAGCCTGGAGATGCCACTACTGCCTAGACCAGTGGGGTGCTTTATGCTCCTGGTGGAGACAAAGCTGGAGCAGCTGCAAAGGTAAAGGGAGGGGGGAGGGCAGACAGTAGAGGGTGACAAGCAGGGTTCGAATTACGGGGGAGCTCGGGGGGGGGGATGAGCCCTCCCATAAGAGATGAGAGCCCCCTTGTCACTACTTTCCCTGTGGCAGGGGTGGGGGGGAAGAATTTAAGAGGAACCTCCAATAACTCTATACATGGAAACTTAAAACAGATTTATAATTTTCCATATCTAGAATCTAATAACTGGGGAGTCATCTTAAATTCAGGGTTCTCTTGGACTTGGGTAAACATGGTGATATGCTCACATCAAGACTTTAGTGCAGTGTGGTGCATACAGCCCACACCAAGGGGTTCCCTGCTCACCGACTGACTGCAGTTCTGCACTAGTCAGCTGCTACTGCCTCTTGTCCAATAGAAAGTGCTCTTTAACAGTTCATTTAGCTAATAAGTATCTAGATAAAAGGTGTCTCAGTCATACTATATTAGGAATTTGCTGGTCTCCCTATATTAAAAGACTGCCTTAGGGATACAGTATGATCAGTAAGTGATGCTGTAAACTGACTCCAGGCAATTACTCTTCCTGTCATTTCAAATGACTTCAGTTCCACTAAGTGCCAGTGATATCAATTCAGCCATTCTCCACGCTATAAAGATGTCTTATCTGGTCCTGAGGAGATGATGGTAAGAATTACGCATTCAATGCTGAACATTTCTGTCACCCTCTGAAAACTTTATGGAAACAAATGTCTGTAACTTTCATGCATACTTTTATTGTTGGCAAAGGCTCACCTGCTGGCATTTGGCAATTTAAACCTTAAATGCAGAACAGCATTTTCTGTTGTTTGCTCTGCCAGGTAAAGCAATTGATAATTCGGCTCAAGGTTCAGCGGGAGGCAAACTGGAACAGCCTGGAAATAATGGGTAAAGGGAAAACAGCATGCTCTAATTTTCTACAGTGATATATCACAAAAGAACTCTAGTTCTTGTTGATTTTAGCTAGTTTCATTTTTGAATAATTCATTTTTCATAACTGATCACTATTGCACTTAAAAAATGTGATGCCTCAAAACAAATTAAACTATGTTGTTGCTGTTCTGAAAAAATTAATTACTGAATATGATCAAGCAGAGGGGGCCTTTGGTAGGTCTTGCTGGAGTATAGATTGTGTATGCCTTCACTGCATCTGATAGAGAAAAGAGTGTCCCTGAGTTGGACAGGGTGACATGGAACCAGAGGACAAGAAGATGGTGTTGATGTGAGGGTCCTGCTTCCACAAAGATAGTTTCCTTTGGCTGCAAGGAAGGAAGAAGCAGGAGCTGCAGCTCAGCATTTCTCAGATGGGTGGACCAATGGGGGATGGTGACTGCCAGAGGGGAATAGGGCAAAAGGTAGGTAGGGCCACAACAGCCCTCTCTGCTTCCCATCCCTCCCCTTTGCCCAGTAACTCCCTGAAGGAACATGATGACACAATGAGTTCCAGACTTTGGCATGCACTGGTAGGATCCAAAATGTGAAAACAGGTACTGCTACAGCCTCCTGCAATACCCTTTTTGCCTGAGCTAAACTTGCTGACTGTCACCAGCATCTCCAGGCTTTATTGGCACCTTGGAGGCTGACTTCAAGTTACTGCTATCTGATTTCAATTCTATAGCTGCAATAAGGTGCATCTTACATTTAGACCTCCTTTCTATGTCTCTTATACATGGGAAAATATGGGCAGGTTGTGACACAGGTTTTAATAGAGGCAAACTCAGATACAAAGGCTGGCCATGCAAATCAGGAGTAGGCCTCCAGTCTAAAACCAGAGCACTTCCTTTCTCTCACTAGGATTCTAGCACATAATTTATACTAAGACACATGGTTGTATTGAGCTTGGGGGTGCATGAACTCTAAAACACCTACAATGTTAGAGAGGGGGGTTGGTTCAATAAGAAGCATGCTTTCCTTGGAGGTCAAAGTGAATCAATATACAAGCACAGTGTTAATGCTTGTAAAAAGGAATCTTCTCAGGACAGATGTAAAATTGAAGTCATAACCACTTGTGGCAATGAATGATTCCATGACTATAAAATTGTGGCTGGTGCCCTGGTTAAAATCAGAGTTCGGTACCAGTATTTACATTCTACCTACAGAAATTCCCTGCTGCCTTAATTAAGGGAGGTTATTTATTTTCTGGGCTACACTGCTGAAAAGTATTACTGTGTATGCGATTTATGAATGGTTTCTGTAATTCAGGAGTGATGATCCTAGTATTCAAAAACAATGTAATATTTTGAGTGACATCAGTTTAAACAGATAGGATGTTATGAACAGATTTCTGCTATCCAATATGCACTGCTGCTTTTCTGTCTCTTGTCATGTCACAATTAGTATTAGATGTAAAAGGATAATCAGAAGTTTTATTTTGGGACCAAACCTCTTCTTTTCAATCACATAGTAGACTAAGGTCCCTGCCAGATGTGCAGGTAAAGGTGCAATGGGATTTGATGTGTGATCCACATGTGTATGGCAGGAGCCATGATTGTGGGATCACACATCAGATCCCATTAAGCCTTATTGCCAGTGCAAGGAGAGCCAGGGATCATAATCCCAGGTTCCCCCTGCACCAGCATGTAGCAAGCTCTCACAGTGGATCCCTGTCAGCTGATCCGGGCTCCCAGGTGTGGGGCCACACCCAGTCACACATTCAATTAATGGTGTCACAGGAACGAGTCACAAAGTTACTACACATTTTTTGTATAATAACTTTGTGGCTTATTCCTTGTTTTATGATGCCATAAATTCCTTTAATATGTGGCTGGGTTACAACTTAAGATGTAATTAGTTGGTTAATCATGCCTTAGGTGTAACGTGTGGCAGGGGCCTAAGTCCCACACAGCTGTGGCAGAACCAGCAGCTGCAATGTGCTACAGCAGGGGTATCAAACTCATCTAGCTCTGTGGGCTGGATGAATGGCGTGGGGCTTACCCCACAGGCCAGATTGGGCCCGTGGATTCCTCTCTCTCCTATGCTGGATACAGTAGCCATAGTGCCTACTCCGGTTAGTCCGGGACTGCACTGCATGTGGTGCCCACTCCAGCCAGGCTGGGAACTGCCCTGCAACACTTGCTCCAGACTGGCCAGAGCAGGCCCCATGTGTGGCACAGTGGACCCAGCCATGGGTTTTGGATCCAGCATGATGAGGGGAGTGCCAGACTGGCCAGGACAGGTGCCGTATACAGTACAGAATCCAGAGTGGGAGCCATGTGCAGCACTTATCCTCAGTCCTGCACATCAGGCCAGTCCAGTGTGTGCTGTGTGTGTCATATGGGTCAACTTGAGACCCAGGGCCAGCAGCAGGAGCCAAATGATGAGGTACCACTGGCCAGATGCAATCTGTGGGCTATCTCTGTCACCCCTATGCTACAGTACACATTAGACATGTTGCATTTAGATATTCTGACTTATTAAAGTTCCATTTCTTAAAATGTCTTGATCTTACACCATGTTCATGATAGTCATTCCACTGACTATAATGGAGTTATTCCTGAATTAAAGTAGCATAAGAAGTCTGCCCTTAAATGATGAATTATATATTGGATATTTGGATTCCAGTTGAAAATACCTGCCACTAGCTTGTAAATATTGGCTCAGACTCTTAGGGCACCATTACACATGCCAGATATCTGCTCCAACACGTGCTGATTCATGTTAGTTCAAGTGCGCCCTGCTGCAATTTTCAAGTGCAGGATGCTGAATACATGTGACACTGTGGGCGCTTTAATTAGAGCAGCTCCTGGAACCGCTCTAATTAAAGTGCCCCCCTCCACCTCAGACCATGTGTATAGATGCCCTTTCTGTTCATGCATCTCTTCATGAGGGCTAATAAACCTCTCACACACAGCAATAGGAGTCATGCTTTATAGAGAAACCAAGGACAGACTTCCCACTTTATTATCAACAGGAAATGGCTTTGCTCCCCATGTTGCCTAAGTATTAAATTGTAGTAAGTACAAAACAAGTTCTGGTAAATATGTGCTGATACAATATCAGGCTTTGATCTGGAAATATTTAAGCCCCTCTACTTCCTATGGTGTCAACGACTGTTTTGGAGGGAAGCTGTTTGAACACCCTTACAAGTCCCAACCTGCCCAGCTCCTGCCAAAATAATATAAAGAAAACAATTAACAAAGAAAGGTTTCTGCTGAAATGTTCTACAGTCCTGCTGTTTCTGGCACTAACAAGTATAAATCTTAAAATTCTTTTGTTTCCTAAAAAAAGCTTATTTTGGAAGTGAATTGAGTTTTCAGCATTTGGTTAAACCACATGGTCAACACTTAGTACTTTCTTCTACAGCTATGGAAACTGGGACCAGACAAAACAGTCAACTCATACCACTCAAGCTCAGCTCAAGTCTGAAGTAATTCTGTGGGACTGGGTAGGAAGAGGTTCTCACAGCAAGAAAACACCTTGAAAATGTGCGATACCATTTTCCAAACCATAATTCCAACCCCTAGGGATGCCTAAACCAAAAAGGGCCTACTTTCTTCCTTTAGAAAAGGGATTTGGGGTCATTTTGGGAGAGTGGGGTTGCAGGAAGCTGAGGCAAGTGCCCTGCATGGCCCAAATTCTGTTGAAATACTCATGAGCTGAATTGCTGTGTCTGCTTTGTGGAATGATGCCACAGTGCCGCTGCCTCCAGTGTTTTGCCAGCATTCTGAAATTGGCATGAATTATCTTAGTATTTTTTCTAATCTAGTTCATCCTGTGATCAAGAAACCACCACTTCTGTGGCCCCACAGTGAGACTTGCCTCACAACTTTCACCTCTCAGGCAGTTTTACCTCACAAGTCTTCATGTCTTGAGAGAGCTTGAACCCTTTATGACCATCACAATGGCAGGTATAACTTCCTTCGTAATTTACACACATTTGAGCACAAATGTTTTCAGCACATTCGTCCACATCTGCAGTGAAAGAGAAAAGTTACATGAGACTTAGGCTGAGCATTCACTTCACGCAAGTCCTAAAGCCAGATACATTAAGCTAACTGAGTAAGGAGCAAGGATAGTTCTTTACTGGAATGTGAACCCAGTCTGTGATATGTTTTTGAATACATTATGACAAGTAGTTTTCTTGCTAGCTTTTCACCTGATACCTCTGAATGGCAAAGCCTGCCAATGAAAAGGGGTGACATACCAAGATGATTTAAGTAAGTTGAAAATCATGGCTTAATCTTACAGAAGTAATGCAGAGAAAATGTATTTTTTACAAATCCAAAAAGATGCACTTTCACTTCCTTTGCAGATATTTTGTTATCTGAAAGGGAAGACCCATCCCCCCAGGAACCTGAGCCCACAGATGTTACTGCTGAGGAAGCTATTAGAAAGCAATCTGTAGACAATGACAGCGTGGCATGTGTAGACAAAACGGGGGTTTACTTCACCCTAACTTGAAGCAGTGGGTTTTTAAAAACACCACTTCAATTTAGGGTGAAGTAAACCCTCGTGTTGTGTACACCCATGTCTTACCTGCCTCTCCGGCGGCAGAGTGGAGGGTGAGCTGGCAGCAGGCAAAGTGGTCCCTGGCCTGCAGTGGGAGCTGGTGTTTCCCTCCATAGCAGCAGCACCCCTTTCCTCCCCCCAGGCAGCACTCACCCACAGGTACCCGGCTCGGGTGGTCCCAGGGGACACCGCAGCCATGGAAGGAAGGACCAGGTCCCCGCACAGCTCAGGTAGGCAGACACGCTCGGGGGGGATCAGGCTCGCTGCTTCTTTTTTTTTTTCAGTGAAGCCTGCCTTCCCAAGCTGATGCCAGGCTACCTGCACAGCCCGAGCCACTCCTCAGAGATGTTTTAGTTTGCTGCACCCCAAAGTCATTTAAGGCGTATTACTCCACCAAATGTGTTACAGCGGCTGGAATTCATGCGCAATACGCCGCCAATGCGTGCAAGCACCAACACCATTAAAGCGGTGCAAAAGCATTTAACCTGCTTTAAAGTGTCATGTACCCATGCCACTCATTTCATCTACACATTCCCATGAGCACCAACATAAAGAAACTCCTGTAGACACAGCAGGAGTAGGAGCAGAGGAACCTGGACAAATTCCTTAAATGGGAGACTATGGAAAAGAAGCTGGAACTGGAACTCAAGGAATGCTTCTTCAAAACAGTCTTAGGTCTCAACATCCACAAGACCTGGGCAGGTAACTAACTGTGAAGGCTTCTCAGCAAGCACTAGTCTCTATGTAAAGGTAGGTTTCCGTGTAATCTGCAGTGCATGCCCAAGTGCACAGCTTCTTGCAGCAAACAGGTCCCCTCCATAAGAGCTTAATAATAAGGAACAGGGAATTCTGCTACTCTTTGTTCCTCCATTATCTGCAATGCCCTGCCACAGATTATGATCTGAAGCTGTTGATAGTTCCCTGATAACAGTAGCAAACCCAGGAACAGGGCAAGCCCACCCCCACTTTGGTTGTGCTACACGTACAGTGAGCTCTGAGCTCGTTGCCCAGCATGGGCTCCTGCTGGAGCTTGGCATGACCAGTAGCTCTGAGCTCACGAGCTGGTCAGGGTGAGACACTGATGCTGCTGTTGGCCTTTTCCCTTCCCTACCCCCCTCACCGCTAAGTTCAGCAGCAGGGGAAAGGAGGTGATATGGTGGCAGTAGCACTTACCCCTTGGGCATTGAAGCCATGCAAAAACAGGGGCTCCAGCCAGATCCTGCACTGACAACTCATGTGACATCCAGCCAAAATGGGACGTGACTGTCCCACTGCATCCTTTCTGGACCCACCCCAGCCTGGGAGATAGCTTCTACAATGCCAAGGTACTAACAATCCCTTTTTTTCCTGTCAGCCATGTAGCACAAGAAGAGGAGGAGTAAAACACAAGAGGGTTACTACATGCAGCAGATGCACCACTCCTGCAAGGCTGAATCGGGTCATAATTTTTCACATATTAGTTTCCAAAATTGGCTTTGTTCAGTAGTTAAAAAGCAGTTACTTCTTGTTAGCGGTCAAATGAACAGACTGTGGTCTGAAATTTGTCCTTGGAGAGACCTCTAAATTGAATAAGATTCTGTGGTTTGTGCTAAGCACTTGTCCACTTAATTGTAAGGGAAGAGAAACTGCAGCTATGCCAAAGATTTTATTAGACCATGTAAAAACAGCAGGTATTCCCCACGAGCCAACTAAATGGCACCCTATGTCCCAAAATAAGCAGGCAGAGAGTCACATTTTTTAAATAATACTTTATTTTTCATTTGAATAAGCAGTTACCCAATGCATTACATAAAATTAATAAGGCAAAACAATATCCCATGCTGATTAGCAACCCCTTTGTCCGAAGAGTTTAAGGAAAACAGCTAAATTAGCACTTCAAAAATATCCAAGTATCAGTACCACATGACCTGTGGTATTTTGCAAGCTGCAAAACAGCATGAGTATTAGCAATCAATTACTTATTAAAACTTCTGTGTATGCATGGATGTGAGGACCTATAGCATCTCTTCATCTTTGGGACAACATGGCTTATGGGGGTAATGTAGCTGTACCAAGGAATCTGTTGGTGTCCAGGATCCAACTAGATCCTTTCAGCAACAACTAAAAGTGAAACAGAATATCTTATGTACCATACTATGGTGTTTCCAGTGCCAATAGGTGGGAAGGATTTCTGGTGTAATATCTTTTACTGGACCAACTGCATAGTTGGAATAAAGTTAAACTTTCAAATGCAAGACATTCTTCATTATTCTGACCTGATGAAGAATGTCTTGCATTTGAAAGTTTGTCTAAATTTGTTCCAACCATGCAGTTGATCCAATAAAAGGTATCACCCCACAGGAATCCTAGCCATTCATGTCACTTCTGGACCATCATGGCTACATCATCACTCTAATGCCACCATTGGGTAGGAATAAAGTCTCAGCTTCTCCAAGCATGTAACAAACAGATTTTCTCAGAACTCTGGCATTTTGCACCTTGCCAGGACTTCCCACATGAATATTGATGAATTGGCCCCTGTTGACCGCCAAGAGTTGCACAATCAGAGAATGTTTGCCACTTACATGTAGCATGCTTACTGGCTCCTTCAGGAATGTAAACTCTAAGGATGTGACATGGTTCAAGAATCTCATTCCCTGTAGTGCAGCTCCTACTTTAGACATGTTCACATGCCCATATCCCACTCCAAGAGTAGCATCTCTACGCCATCACCACCACCACCACTATGAGACTGAGAGTTCACTTGCCAACACCAAAATGTAGCAGGCTGAACTCTCCAGCTTTTAGATGGCTCATTCAGCAACATGAATCTGTACTGTCCCTCAATCATGTACTGTGGTGTCAGTGTCAGTGTGAGCTCCTAACACAGGTCTATGAAGATATGCTTCATCCACTAGAATTTCTGGTCATCTCTTGTCTTCTAATATAACACAGTCTTGCCAAAACATACTATTTCTTCTGCTCCAGAAATGCTGGTATCCCCATGAAGATAGTGCATCACATGTACAAAAATCTGTCTTGTATGCTTCATCCA
The DNA here is from genome assembly GCF_030867095.1 of Alligator mississippiensis. Taxonomy (NCBI): domain Eukaryota; kingdom Metazoa; phylum Chordata; order Crocodylia; family Alligatoridae; genus Alligator; species Alligator mississippiensis. Next base: position 254,522,446 of record NC_081824.1, on the reverse strand, counting down.
TGTTCCAGGGATATATTTGGTAGCCGTGTTGGTCTGAGACAAAAAGAAATGCAAAAATCTAGAACTCTTGGTTCAGAGATGATACTTTTTATTAGACCAACTGAGAAATTGCAAAAAAAATTTACATTTTTCTGCAAGCTTTTGGGCTCACACACCCTTCATCAGGCTCCGGAAAAGTTCAAGATGGTAAAACATCCCCATATGTAGGAAATAAACATCATTTTTGCACAGAAGAAGTTGAAGCTGGAAATCTGTCCCTTGGAGTAACTCATGAGAGTGTCTCATGGACCTAGAAGGACAGATTTCCAGCTTCAGTTTCCTCTGTGCAAAAATGAAGTTTATTTCCTACATATGGGAACTTTTTACCATCTTGAACTTTCCCTGAGCCTGATGAAGGGCATGTGAGTCCGAAAGCTTGCAGAAAAAAATATATATATTTGCAATTTCTCAGTTGGTCTAATAAAAGACATAATCTCTGAACCAAAAGTTCTACATTTTTGCATTTCACCCATGTTCAACACCTTTGCACGTTGCTGCCAAAACGGCCTTCCTGCATTATTTCTTGAACAATGGCATTACAGGGCTGCATTCAGGAGAAGCTGCTCCAAAGTCTCCATGGTTCCACCCACTAGTTATATATGCACAAAAGTGAGCAGCATACTGGGCTGACAAAAACTCATGGCATGTTAAAATAATTTCCATCCTTGGGACTATTAAGGAAAGACGTCCTACAGTGCACCACAGACTAGTTCCTCAAAGGCCTACATTCTGCATAATTCTAGGATTTTTTAATACTCTTCAAGAAATCATGGTATCATATACCAGTACCAGTAAGCAAGAGGTGGATCCATGGGAAATGCGCATTCTCCATGTTAAACTAAAAAAATGTGGACAGGGAAAGTGCTCTTTCCCTACCTCAGGCTCATAAGCATGTGAAAATACATGTCTAAACAGTGCACGAGAAGCTGTGCACCAGAATGCACAGTTCATAAGCTATGCACCAGAATGCACAAGTACCTCGTAGTGCAGACATCCCTTTCTTATTTAATTAGATGGCTCCATGACTTCTTCGGAAGAAACTCCCTATTCAGGGAGAGCAAGGATATATGGAGCTGAAAGAATGATGTAATCGGGGCCCTGACCTCTGTTACTCAGAGTGAGGCCAGGCAGCATTACAGAGCTGAAACCTGATACAGGCAGCTGAGCCAAAGCCAGCTGCAAGGAAGTAAGTAGCCAGGGGCCACACGGGTGTGAGTGACTACCTGGGAGCAAGCTCCAGCAAGCTAGTAAGGTAGTGGCTGCAACACAGCTGGATAGACTGTGGCCTACTGAGGAAGGAGTTGGCAGGAGGCCTGCTAATTAGCAAAGGAGACATCCCTGTGCCCCATTAGGCAGAAGGCAGCCTGGTAGCTGAAAGGGGGAGAGCTAGGCAGAGGATTTAGGGGGAGAGCTAGACAGAGCTCCTGGGCTAGAAGGAGAAGTATAGCCCAAACTGTGATAACAGAAGGAGTATCAGGAAAGCAAGTCCCAGGTAACTGAGCTCTGAGGCATGGGAGTAGCTGAAGGAGGTCAGTAAGGATGCCTGGTGAAGGTGCCTGCGGGTAAACTGTGTGTGGGCTACAGCAAGGGACAGAGAGACAGTGAGGAAGCCTGAGAGCCCAGCAATAAAGAATTAGAGATCTCTTCACTGGGAAAAGGGGTAGACACCTGTTTCCTCAGGGAAGAGATCTCTAGTTCTCTGTTGCTAGACTGGGAGCATGGCTCTTTGAAGGCAGTCTCCCACACACATCATTGTTAACATCAAGGCATAGCAGGTAAGGTAGGAGTGTGCGCCAAGTACCAGGTGCCAGCTAGAGGGAAAAAGACTGGGATCGGATGCCAGGGGGCTACAGGCTGCCCAAGACACCCGAGGCCTTGCTACACATGATAGACTTTTGAATCAAGTGAACCTGTGCTAGATCTAGCTCATTCCTAAAACATCATCTGGGCTAGCTTGAGCTATCCTGGAGTCTGGTTCTGCAAAGCATGTGGAAATTCTGTCTGGCATGCAGAGACAAGAAAGGAAAGTGCTAGCCTCAAGCTCTTCCTAATTTGCAAGGATGTTTGTGGCTCCAAAGGTATGGAAGGGAGATGGGCATCTTTAGTAGCTATCACAGGGTAGAAACATATGTCACAAAACTAAAGTGGATCAGCTGTGGTGGCATGTGTCCCACCACCACTGATCCACTTTACTGGGCAAAATGCAGATTGCTCATTGTTCTGCATCAGGCATAGGCCCCATGTGGAACAACAGACAATGTGTCCCCCTTAATTGGGGATTTCCCAGCTCCCTGCTTGCCCTGCACTTCTTTGCAAGGACCCACAACAACACATGCTTCACACAGCACAGGTCAGCGCACCTCCCATTGTGGAGGTATGGGGTGGCATGGAAGCTGAGGAATTCCTGGCACCCTGTGCTCCATGCTGAGACCTGTGCCAGGTCTCATGCCAACCCATACTTTACTCAGAGGCATTGGTTCATTGCAGGTCCCAGTGTGGATGCACATAGAGCCCAGGATTTCTCCAGTTCATGTGGGTCCACACCCAGACCTGTGTGGACTTTCCCTGCTTATGGAAACGTGCCCAGGAGATCCTGGGGTGAGTCTTCATTAGCAGGGAACTCTATCTTTCCCAACCTAGAGAGGCTCCCCAAGATTCTCCAGGGCACATCTCTCTAAGCAGCAAAAGCTGGGTAGGTGGCCTGGGGCCTTGAGGGGCCCAATCCTACCCAGTGTGTGCAGAAAGAGGCTCCTCAAGTCTCCAGAGCATTTGCCCGCAGCAGCTGGAGTAAGCAGGCAGCTCCAGGCTGCTTGCACTCTACTGCCACAGGGTAAACAGATGTCACTGCAATGAAGTGGCACAATCTATTACGTTCTTTTTTCATGTCCACTGAAAGGCACACCAAAGGGTAAGGACATCTATTTGCTCACCATAAACATTCTTACAGTGGCACAAATGCAAAGTCAGATGACATAGTTTCTATCCATAGACAGCCTCGCTGGTGGGACCTGTAGAGGACCCTGCCTGGATTTTATAGCTGTGTTCCACCAACAGGTCCCTCAGAAGAAGAAGATCACACTACAGCACATTGTGCTGGTGGGGACAAATAGGGAATCCCTTCTCCCTCTCTTGTTACTACTGCAATATGCAAGTGTGTGTGTCAGTGTGGGTGTGTGTAAAAAATGATTTCTTTAATCCACTGGATTTAACTGTTCCATCTATAGTGAAAATACATGTCTAACTTCCACAGTTCTTGTCCAACAGCATAAATCCTTAGGCAAGGTTTGATGACCCACTTAATGTAGTTATAACCAGGTCTGAAAACTTAGCAGCATTATGACTTTAGCAGGAGTTTAGGCCTTGTTTTGTTGTTAATGCCTTTGATCTCAGAACTCTCAAGATCCCTATTTCAGAAGAAAACTAAACCCAAAGGTGTGTAGGATGTGGAGATGTGTTTTAGATTTGTTTACTGAAACCATAATGTCCTTAGTATCCTGATTTACACGGTTCAGAAACATCCACAAGAATATGTCAGTATCCTCCTTGTAACCTTGTAGTAAGGAGATCAGAAGTCTGTGTGTTCAATCTACCATCTTATAAAGTTATCACATTAGAAAGCTGAACACAAACCCACAGAGCAAAATTCTTCCCACCACCTAAGAACTACTTTTAAGTTGTGTTTGTATGGATAAAGAATAAAAGTCATTTTGGGGGTTATTGTACAGAGTTTGTGGCAATCTGCAAAAATGAAAAATTTCCTTCTAAAATGAAGTCCTACAAGTTATGCTTTTCTTCAACAATTGGAATTTCATGATTTCCACAGAATATATAAATAAAAACATGCCGGTGGGAAGAATGAAAATGTACCATGGGTCATAACTAGAAATAACCATAAATATTTAAAACAAACATCAGCTTACATGTGTGAACACTTTTTTTTTCTTTTCAGTGGTTTTTCACAGCTTTACTACTACTTATATATGCCATTACATTATGAATAATTAGGGTACTTGTCCCTGTTAGGACTCTTCCTAAATACTCATTCCACTGAAAACTGTTCACAAGAGAACATTTCATAAGGGAAGATTTCATAGATTTCATAGACATTAGGGCTGGAAGGGACCTCAGAAGAACATCGAATCCTGCCCCAGGGGCAGGAAGTCAACTGGGGTCACAGGATACCAGCAAGATAAGCATCCAAATTTCTCTTGAAGTCACTCAATGTGGGCGCTTGAACCACCTCCGAAGGCAGGCTATTCCAGACCATGGAGGCTCGGACAGTAAAGAAATTCTTCCTTATGTCCAGCCTGAAACGGTCTTGCAGTAGTTTATAACCTTTTGACCTTGTCATCCCTTGGGGTGCTCTGGTGAACAATCATTCCCCCAGATCCTGGTGAACACCCCTGATAAACTTATAGGTGGCCATCAGATCACCCCTGAGCCTGCGCTTTTCCAGACTAAGGAGCCCCATAGCTCTCAGCCTGTCGTCGTAAGGTCTGTTTTCCTGACCTCTGATCATGCACATGGCTCTTCTCTGGACTCTCTGAAGCTTCTCCACATCCTTTTTGAATTGTGGGGCCCAAAACTGGACACAATACTCCAGCTGCAGCCTCACCAAGGCTGAGTACAACGGGAGAATGACATCCCAGGATTTGCTTGAGAAGCATCTATGGATGCAAGCCAGCATTTTGCTTGCTTTAGTAGCTGCAGCATCACACTGAATGCTCATGCTCATCTTGTGGTCAATCATGACCCCCAAGTCCCTTTTCATCCATAGTGCTAGCCAGCGTAGCACTGCCGAGCCTATAAGGATGCTGCAGGTTTTTCCTCCCAAGGCAAAGAGCCTTGCATTTTTCAGCATTAAACACCATCAGGTTCTCATCCGCCCATTTCCTGAGCTTGTCAAGGTCAGCCTGGATGGCCCTCCTGTCCTCAGGTGTGGATGCTTTACCCCAGAATTTGGTATCATTGGCGAACTTGGCCAGTCCGCTTCTGACTCCAATGTTCACATCATTAATGAAGATGTTGAACAATATAAGTCCAAGGACAGAGCCTTGGGGGACCCCACTGGTCACAGGGCACCACGACAATTGACTTCCATCAATCACCACCCTCTGGGTCTGACCACAGAGCCAATTCCCCAACCAGCGGATCGTGGTGGACCTGAGGCTGCAGTTGACCAGTTTTATCAAGAGGTGATCATGGGATACCAGATCGAAGGCTTTTTTGAAGTCAAGATATATGGCATTTATCTCCTCTCCCTTGTCCAGGTGATAGGTCACCTGGTCATAAAAGGAAATGAGATTGGTCAAGCACAACCTACCCGCAACAAACCCGTGTTGGCTATCCCTCAGGGTGTTGCCGTCGGCCAGTCCATTAAGAACGGCCTCTTTAATAATCTTTTCTAAGACCTTGCCCAGGATAGAGGTCAAGCTGATGGGCCTGTAGTTTGCCAGATCCACTTTCCACCCTTTCTTGAAGATAGGTACCACATTGGCCCTCTTCCAATCTTCGGGCACTTCACCAGAGCGCCAGGAGCTCTTGAAGATCCATGCATGGGGCAGATCTATGATGCTAGCCAGCTCCTTGAGCACCCTGGGGTGCAGATTGTCAGGGCCGGCTGACTTGAAGGTGTCCAGCCTCTCAAGGTGTTCCTTCATGAGGTCAGCATTGATGGAGGGCAGGGAATCTCCCTCACCTAGGCATCCCTGTCTCATAATGGACATGGGCGTCCCATGGGACTGATGAAAGACCGACGCAAAGTACCCATTTAATAGGTTGGCTTTTTCCTGGGCATTGGTTGTCAGTTGTCCCATCTGGTTCAGCAGGGGTCCAATGTTGCCCTTGCTTTTCCTCCAGCTCCCCACATATCTGAAAAAGGACTTTTTATTGTCCTTGATACTTGTAGCTAGTTGGAGTTCCATCACAGCCTTGGCTTTCCTGGTTCGCTCCCTGCAGGACCAGACCAGTGCGGAATATTCCTCCTTGGAGGTGGATCCCGTCCTCCATCCAGACTGTCCTTATACAACTCATCCTTCTAACACAGAGTTCTATGAACACAGGGAACACTGTATAGACTGATAGATAAATAGTATATAGACAGATATATATAGAGAGGTCTTGGGTGCCAAAGAAAACCTTTTGAGAATGAATCTCCCCAATAGTTAATTTACATCTTTGTACAAAAAGCAGCCTGACTGAGGCTGAGTCACTGAGAAAATGAACATTTGAGACTCACAGTGATTAAAAATTGAGGATTAAACTAATACAAGAAAGTTGCATACTTTACAAAGATGATGATGATTAAAAGAAAATACTACCTTCACAGTTCTTTGTAGTTGAATTATATCTGAAGCCCTCCGCACATACACATTCATATTTTCCAGGCGTGTTCTGGCACTTGGCTGTTCCACAGATGTTTGGCCGTAACATACATTCATCCCAGTCTATAAATACAGAAGCAGTATTGAGAACATGTTCTCTCAGGAAATTCTTTACTACCACCTGCTCCAAGACAAGGAGAAATAAGGCTGAAAATTCTGGTATGGCTTGTTAGGTTTGGCATGCTGTCAGACCAGAGTCAATATTGTAAGTATTGTAATAGTGACTTCCCAAAGGATTTTTCATATTCATACTCTGTAAACTCTTCTCTCTAAGATACCTGATCCTTTTCCTTGGATCTATAGTACAATGTATGCTAGAGGTGCACCAATACATTGATCCAATATAAAGAAAAGTGGCTGTATTGGATAATGGCCTGATGGGGCTGATCATTTGGCTGATAAGTACCCGTGCAGCCGCAGCGCAGCACTCAGGCAGCGAGGAGTACAGCTGGCGGCATGGAGAGTTGTCTCCAGCTGGTAATTCTGGTGTGGTGGAAAGGGAGGGAGGAGGGAAAGGACATGAGGGGGGACAGATCAATGCCCCCACGGTGAGGAAGGCAGCAGGGGCAGGCACTGCCCAGCCGGGGTGGGGGCAGGCCAAAGCAGTGGCTCATGAGAGGGGGGAGGTGGCTCCTGCCACTTCTTGCACCCCAAGAGGGCACGGGGGGGAGAGGTGTGTGCCCCCCAGATCTGTGCAGGGTAGGCTGCAGCCAGAGCCGTGTGGGGCTCTTCTCAGCAGGGGCTGGGCTCAGAGTGGGTGCTGGTGGTGCTGGCAGGATGCTGCATCCACCACAAATTTCACCACTGCTCCACTTGCAGCGCCGCCATCACCAGCCACCCGGCGCAGCCTTGGCTCAATGCCTCACCTCAACTGACGCGCTGGGAAGAGCCAGGGCTGTGCCGGATGACTGGCAGTGGCAGCATACAAGCAGAGCAGCAGCAAAATTTGGGGTGGATGCAGCATCCTCCTGGAGCCACCGGCACCCACTCTGAGCCTAGCTTCCGCTAAGAAGAGCCTCGCGCAGCCCTGGATGCAGTCCGCCCCTCCCCGCACAGATCCAGGGGGCACACCCCCCAACCCCTGTGCCCTCCCGGGGTGCAAGCAGCAGCATAAGCTGCCTCCCCACTCACAAGCCACTGCTCCTCTGCCCCACCTGGGCAGTGCCTCTCCCTGCCCCTGCCCCCTCCCTCACTGTGAGGGGCATTGATCTGCCCCCCCATGTCCCTTCCCTCCCCTTCCACCACCACACCGGACTTAGCAGCTGGAGGCAGTTGTATCGGAAATCAGATCGGTATCAACCAATATGCCTCCTTAAATATCGGCTATTGGCCCCAAAAATCTCTATCGGTGCACCCCTACTTTATGCAGTCTTCACTTATATCAGTAAATCCTTTTTCTATTGCTAGTGTCATGTAGTCTTCTAGCTTCAGAAGGATAACATGTTTGACAAGGTCTCATCTAGAAACGATTGCACAATCTAGCTCTAAAGAATGAAATAATATGTATGAATAATCTCCCTTCAATAACAAATAAAAACATCACTGGTCTGTATTAGTAAGACCCATATTTCAGCAGTATTGTATCTGCGTCACAATGTCAACTGTTATTTGTTTCACAGACTTTGAGGGTAAAAGGGACTATTGGGTTGTCTAGTTTGGCTTTTAGTATATTATAGAATATGAATTTTAACGGCGTCTTTTTTTTCTTGGGTTTGTTTTTTTTTTGGCTGCCTTTTCATCAGATATGTTGCTTAGAGGGTACTAACCTGTTTTTTGGTAAAACCGTGTCTTCCAGAAAGACAAAAAGAGGTGGGAAATCTATCAGTGCCTGTAAGAGCACTTCATTATAATCAAGTCATCCCACAATTTTCTTTTGATGAACTCAGTTGACTGAGTTAAGTTTGTTTCAAATTGTTTCTACCGCTCTCCTTTTTGTCTCAACATTCTATATATATAAAAGCCTTAGTCTGTCTGTCTGTAACGCTTTATTCACACTCTGATTGGCTGACTGAAACAACCAATCAGAGTGCTCCAAGAGCATTCTGGACAGAAGCCAGTGCAGTTGAGCACCACCATGATTGTGGGGACACAAGGGATGGGGCGGGGGGCAGTGAGGGGGAGAGCGAGGGGCAGCAATGGACACAGGGGACACAGGGGACAGAGCAGAGGCAGTGAGGGGATGAGGGGGGACGAGGGCCAGCGACAGACCAGACAGAGCTGGGCGGAGGCACGGCCAGCACTGTTGGCCTCACCCCCGCACCCTCCCTGCTCTGCTCCCTGCAAGCAGCAACCAGTTCCCCTGGCACACGGGGATGGACGCCGGGGATGGGGGAGGGCACACAGGACTAGAGGCAGATCCAGTCTTGCCACCTCATCATGGGGGGAACGGGCCCGGATGCAGGGCTCAGTCCCCGCCCACCCCCTTCTCCCCCCATGACAGCAGGGACTGGCAGTGCAGAGCCAGACACACCAGAGGGGGAGGGGTCCATGGGGCCAGAGGCAAATCAGCAGCAGCTTGAGGTGTTGGGTGGCGGTGCTCCATCCCCACCCCATCATTCTTGATGGGCAATTGGCTAGTCCTTCTTTAAATGTTGACACCAGAACTGAATTCCACTATCAGTGTACACCAGTATTCCACTATCAGTTTCACAAGTTTCAGACACAAAAGTAAAATCACCTCCCTGTTTCTGCTGTGTCCCTGTCACAATCCCAATATTCATAATATCCCTTCTGTAAAAGCAAAAATGTTGTTGAGTTGTTTATCCACTTTGACCCTTCATCTACATTTCACAGTCATTGTTCTGTAAGATATAGTCCCTCATTCAGAACCACAAGAAACTGTTAGCCAATCATCTATTCAGCCTCCACAAAAGAAGACTTAGAGGGGATCTGGTGGTCATCTATAAACTCACCAGAGGGGACCAGCGGAAAATAGGTGAGGCTCTGTTCCCCTGAGCACCACCTGGGATAACAAGGAATAGCAACCACAAATTGATTGAGAGCAAATTCAGGTTTGATATCAGGAGGCATTACTTTACTGTTAGGGCTGCTAGGCTCTGGAATAGGCTCCCAAGCGAGGTGGTACTCTCCCCTACCTTGGGGGTCTTCAACAGGAGGTTGGATAGATATCTGGCTGGGATACTATGATCCCAGCACTTGTTCCTGCCCAGGGCAGGGGGTCAGACTTAATGATTTCTTCCGGTCCCGTCCGACCCTAGAAACTCTGAAACTATGAAATTGTAATGTCCCAACATGAACACTCTCTCAGTTGCCTGGAATTTCCCTGAAAACTGTATACCCACAAAAGATATGCAAAGATATGTGGACAGGCAAAAAGATATGCAGACATGCAAAAAGAGTCCCAGCAAAAGATAGCCTGAAAACTTGGCTTTTTGAGTTCTATAACAAAGCTATCTCTACCACTAAATGCAGTTAAACAGAAAAGTTTTGAATTGCAATGAAAAGCAATTTTAAGAAGAGGCAAACTCTTTTCTTGCTAAAATAGTAGTAACAAACGTTTCTTCAAATTATATGAATATATATATTTTACCTAAAATTTTATCCCAAACTAGGGAATTAAGGATATAGTCAATGGAAAAGACATTTGAGCTACACCTCTCCAAGTATTTATGGCATTTCAAGGCAAAATAAGCCTCTTTCTTTAGAAACTGCTAGGGCTATGCAAAATTTCGGCAGCCATTTCGGCATCCAAAACACTGAATCCAAATTGAAGTGGAAGTCACCAAAAAAGCTCTGAAATGAATCAGAAGGTTCTAAAACATTTCAGAAATGTTTCGGAAAATTTCGGAGATTCGGAGCTGGGCTTGCAGGAAAACAAAAACTAAGAGGGAGGGGGAAAAGGTGGGGAAAGACTGCTCTGACATTGACATCTAGCTCCCAGTTCAATTCCCAAGCTCTCTGATCACTTTCCCCAGCTCTTTCTGGGGGGGTGCAGGCACCTGATCTGTGCACAGCGTTTCAGCAGGTTGCTGCTGCAGGCTAGAGCCAGCGGCAGCCACTTGGCACAGCCCACGCCACGTACCAAGTAGACTGAGGTGCAGCTGCTGGCCCCAGCCTGCAATGGCAACCCGCTGAAACCCAGCGCACAGATAAGGGGGCCTGAACCCCTGAGAAGACCTGAGGGGATAATCAGAGAGCTGGGGAATCGAACAGGAAGCTGGGGAAGCAAACTGGGGGCTCTGGGTCCCTGCAGCCCCAGATCTCTGCTTCCTGAAGAGCTAAGTCGCCCTGCCACGTGACCTGGCTCTGCAGGGACCAGAGATCTGCACCAGAGTTTCCCTGCTGTTGTTGCCCATCCCCATGCAACCCCATGTTGCTGGGGCAGCGTGGGGTGGGCAACGGTGGCATGGAGACCCCCAGTGTGGATCTCTGCTCCCTGTGGAGCTGAGTCGCGCGGCAGGGACCAGCAGGCTTGCTTGCTGCTCTGCGCTGCTTCCCTGCCCCGCGACCCAGCATGACAGGGATCAGAGATCTGCGTGGGGGTCTACTCTCCTGCACAGAGGGCAGCAGCCCTCCCCCAGATGAGCCACCCACGTCCCCATCCTGCACGCTGCTGGGACCCTGCCATCCCCGTCCCTGAGCCCCACCTGGATAGGTAGGGCTGTGCGAAGCTTCCCTTGCAGCCCATTCGAAACAGATTCGGAGGAGATTCCGCAGAGCCAAATCTCCAAAATAGATTCGGCCAAAACAAAACTAGAAGGGAGGAATAGGCTGCAATTGGACCTAGACAGGTTACAGGGGTGGGCGGATGAGAACAGGATGGGTTTCAACACTGAAAAGCGCAAGGTGCAGCACTTGGGGAGGAAGACCCAGCAGCATACCTACAGGCTGGGGAACTCCCTTCTCATCAGTGCAGAGGCAGAAAAGGATCTTGGAGTCATTATTGGTGCCAAAATGAACATGGGCTGACTGTGGGGACATGGTCAGGAAGGCCAACCACACCTTGTCATGCATCCACAGATGCATCTCGAGCAGGTCCAAGGGGGTGATCCTCCCCCTCTATGCGACACTGGTCAGGCTGCAGTTGGAGTACTGCGTCCAGTTCTGGGCACCGCACTTCAGGAGGGATGTGGACAACATGAAGAGGGTCCAGAGAAGGGCCACTCGCATGATCAGGGGTCAGCAGGGCAGGCCCTACGAGGAGAGGCTAAGGGACCTGAACCTGTTCAGCCTCCACAAGAGAAGGCTGAGGGGGGATCTAGTGGCCGTTTACAAACTAGTCAGGGGAGACCAGCAGGCAATGGGAGAGTCCCTGTTCCCCCGAGCACTACCAGGAGTGACTAGAAATAACGGCCACAAGCTGGCAGAGAGTAGATTCAGGCTAGATATCCGGAGGCGCTACTTCACAGTCAGGGCAGGTAGGATCTGGAACCAACTTCCAAGTGAAGTGGTGCTGGCTCCTACCCTGGGGGACTTTAAGAGGAGGTTAGACAAACACCTTGCTGGGGTCGTTTGACCCCAGTACTTTTTCCTGCCATGGCAGGGGGTCGGACTTGATGCTCTGCTCAGGTCCCTTCTGACCCTACCAACTATGAAACTATGAAAACTATGAAAACAGGACAGTGATCCAAAACACCAAAACAAATTACTGTCCTCCAAAACGTCCGAATCCAAAACCGAATCGAAACACAGCCGTTTTGCAGAGCCCTAGAAACTGCATATAATTAATTCATTACTATTTTCCCTCCTAATTGAGAAGAATGTTATATGACCCTGGTAGTCTAGAAACTTGGCCCAAGGCTTGCTACAACAGCTGCACACTGGACTCATTCTAGTGTGTATTACTCAAACCCTGGGTTTTGTGAACTAGCTAACTCTTCTAGTTCAGCTAGAAAAACTTAGCTGGACCTATCAATGGGAATCAACTGTTACTAAAATGCTGAATGTGGTTCAAAATGGAAGAGATAAATGTAAAGGGACACTAGAAAATTTAGCCAGGACTACATAGCTAATCTACAGTTTGCAGACTATTTATCATTCATGTGCTGATATTTGCAAGTGTTTCCTTTTACCTCTGCAGTCCTTCTTATTTGGAAGCATGTAATAACCATCTTCACAGAAACAGCGGTAGCTTCCATGCAAATTAATACATGTTTGACTACACCCTCCGTTTATATTTTCTTGATCTTGACATTCATCTATATCTAGAAGGAATATAAAAAACAAAACACTAAAGCTTATTCTAGGAAAGGTTATTTGCTGGCTTACGTATTTAATAATATAGTGCTGGTAAACAATGCTTCAATAAGGCTGTGCCTTAAGGAAACGATCCTTCGGGCACAAAGCAAGATGATCCCCGAGCGAGGCAAAAGAGGGAAAGGGGCCAGAAGGCTTCCCTGGCTGACCAGAGAAATCCAGGGCAGCCTAAGGGACAAAAGGGGAGCACATAAAAAGTGGAAACAGGGAGAGATCACCAAAGATGAATATACCTCCTCTGCTCGTGCTTGCAGGGAGGCAGTTAGACAGGCCAAAGCTACCATGGAGCTGAGGATGGCAACCCAAGTAAAAGACAACAAGAAATTGTTTTTTAGATATATAGGGCGTAAAAGGAAGGCCCAGGGAGGAATAGGACCCCTGCTAAATGGGCAGAAGCAATTGGTGACGGACAGGGGGGACAAGGCTGAACTCCTCAACGAGTTCTTTGCCTCAGTGTTCCTAAGTGAGGGGCACGACAAGTCTCTCACTGGGGTTGTAGAAAGGCAGCAGCAAGGTGCCAGACTTCCATGCGTAGACCCCGAGACGGTGCAGAGTCACTTGGAAGAACTGGATGCCTTTAAGTCGGCAGGCCCGGATGAGCTCCATCCGAGGGTGCTGAAGGCACTGGCCGACATCATTGCAGAGCCACTGGCGGGAATATTTGAACGCTCGTGGTGCATGGGCCAAGTCCCGGAGGACTGGAAAAGGGCCAACGTGGTCCCCATTTTCAAAAAGGGGAGGAAGGAGGACCCGGGCAACTATAGGCCAGTCAGTCTCACCTCCATCCTTGGCAAAGTCTTTGAAAAAATTATCAAGGCTCACATTTGCGAGAGCCTGGCAGGACAAATTATGCTGAGGGGAAACCAGCACGGGTTCGTGGCAGGCAGATCGTGCCTGACCAATCTAGTTTCTTTTTATGACCAGGTTACGAAACACCTGGACACAGGAGGAGGGGTGGATGTCGTATACTTAGACTTCAGGAAGGCCTTCGATACAGTATCCCACCCCATACTGGTGAACAAGTTAAGAGGCTGTGACTTGGATGACTACACAGTCCGGTGGGTGGCGAATTGGCTGGAGGGTCGCACGCAGAGAGTCGTGGTGGATGGGTCGGTTTCGACCTGGAAGGGTGTGGGCAGTGGGGTCCCGCAGGGTTCGGTCCTTGGACCGATACTCTTTAATGTCTTCATCAGTGACTTGGACGCGGGAGTCAAATGTACTCTGTCCAAGTTTGCAGATGACACAAAGCTATGGGGAGATGTAGACACGCCGGAGGGCAGGGAACAGCTGCAAGCAGACCTGGACAGTTTGGACAAGTGGGCAGAAAACAACAGGATGCAATTCAACAAGGAGAAATGCAAAGTGCTGCACCTAGGGAGGAAAAATGTCCAGCACACCTACAGCCTAGGGAATGACCTGCTGGGTGGCACGGAAGTGGAAAGGGATCTTGGAGTCCTAGTGGACTCCAAGATGAACATGAGTCAGCAGTGTGACGAAGCCATCAAAAAAGCCAATGGCACTTTATCATGCATCAGCAGATGCATGACAAATAGGTCCAAGGAGGTGATACTTCCCCTCTATCAGGCGCTGGTCAGACCGCAGTTGGAGTACTGCGTGCAATTCTGGGCGCCGCAATTCAAGAGGGATGCGGATAACCTGGAGAGGGTCCAGAGAAGGGCCACTCGTATGGTTAAGGGCCTGCAGTCCAAGCCCTACGAGGAGAGACTAGAGAAACTGGACCTTTTCAGCCTCCACAAGAGAAGGTTGAGAGGCAACCTTGTGGCTGCCTATAAGTTCATCACAGGGGCACAGAAGGGAATTGGTGAGTATTTATTCACCAAGGCGCCCCCGGGGGTTACAAGAAATAATGGCCACAAGCTAGCAGAGAGCAGATTTAGATTGAACATTAGGAAGAACTTCTTCACTGTTCGAGTGGCCAGGGTCTGGAACGGGCTCCCAAGGGAGGTGGTGCTCTCCCCTACCCTGGGGGTCTTCAAGAGGAGGTTAGATGAGCATCTAGCTGGGGTCATCTAGACCCAGCATTCTTTCCTGCTTATGCAGGGGGTCGGACTCGATGATCTATTGAGGTCTCTTCCGATCCTAACATCTATGAATCTATGAATCTATGAATTTAGTTATTAGAACAACAGTTCTCACAACTGTCAGAGTAGGGAGCATACCTTCTTCACATCTCTCTCCTTGCCATCCTTGTTTACAAACACAGGTATAGGCAGCTTTCCCATCTATGCACTTTGTGTATCCATTTTCATTGCATGGCAGAGGGGTACATTGATTTGAAATTTCTGTGGTATGATTGAAAAAAAGTAAAAGTTTATTTTTTTAAGGTGCTTTCCCTAATCTTGCTTCTTTCTCAACAGAACTACTGAAGACAGAAAAAGCTTGGTACAAACATCCATATAGCAATGTCGTTGGGCAAGTCACCTCAACAGTAACAAGACTCTCCCTCCTCCTGCAACTAATCCAAAACAGTATTATTTGTTATGTATCTATAATATTTTGCCTCCATCAAAGACAAAACTATTGTGAGACAAATGGTTCAAGAAACTGTTACACAAAACTTCTTGCTACTTAATATATCTACATTTGTAATAGTGGCAGGATAGAACTAAAGAGCTTTTGAGTGTTGTGTTTAAGTCACAAAAAATGGTTTCAGTTCAGTTCTTATTGGACCACTGTCTAAATCACTGATTACCACCCCAAATATATCAGCAAGAGTCTTGGCAGAAAGGGTAAAGGTCAAAGGGCACAAAGACTAATTTCTCTTGTCATGCTAAATATGGAACATTTACAGGGAGACTTGCATCCCTATTGCCTGTGCCATGGATAAAAGAAGCACTTTATTTTATGCTGCTGTGCTGGAATGCAAAGAGAGGCTTCATTTCCTCCACTCATTCTTTATGTTTTATTTTTGCTTGTGAAAGCTGCCTTTGGGAGAGTACTGGGATCTAAAGTGTCATGTTTTTCCAAAGGTGAAAAAATCTGCTGTGTATTTTTCAGCCTTTTGCGTGTACACATGCTCTGATGACCTAGGAGAATTCTCCTTGGCTTGTTCTCCTGGTAGAAAAACTTTCCTAGAGATCCCTGAACAGACATCTTCAGGCCCTTGAATGCTGAGCCCCTGATGAGCAGAGTTTGCGGTGCTAATTTTGTGCAGCAAGGAGGTCCTTGTGCACACATCTCAGAGTGCTCTACAAACTCCCTCAGTATGTCTGGAGACAGACTGCAGCACTGCTTGGGCAGTCCTGATTTGCTGCCCCAGACTGCTCAGAGTTAGCCTGTCTCCCTGCACACCGTGCAGGATTGTAAGGAGGCCATTTTCTGCCCCCTAGTTGGCTGGTGTAGTAGAATCCAACCAGAGCAACACACTGTTTGTGGGGAAGGGGAGAAGCAAAGCACCCTGGGATGCTGGAGAACTCTGCTGCACCTCCTCTCAGAAGGGTAAGAGACAGCAGTCCAGATAGTCTGGCTTTTACAAAACTATCCAGATAGTGATTCGAAAGATCACGCCAGCCTGCAGGGGAAGGAGAAGAACTATTGAGTGCGTTACAGTATCTTCATCCCCAGCACAGATCATCATGGATCACAACAAATCTTGTAAACCATGTATTTCCTTATCATCTGACTCAGCAGATGTTCTCAGAAATAGGGAAAATGCCCTGGCTAAAGCAAGGGCTATGCTGATTTCAAGTAGGTTCACTAAGGGATGGTAACCAAAGTCCTGAGGTAAGCAGGGAAGTAGGTGACCTGGAGTAAGCACAAACAGGAGCAACAGGAGAGGCATTTTCTTTCTTCCTGAGAAAGCAGGGCAACCAGCTAGTTATCTCAGAGGTCTGTACCTGAATGCATGGAGCCTGGGAAAGAAGCAGGAAGAATTGGAAGTCCTTGTACAATCATGGAACTATGACATGATTGGAATAACAGAGACTTGGTGGAATAGCTCATCTGACTGGAGCATTCTCATGGATTAGTATAAACTGTTCAGGAAAGACAGGCAGGAGAGAAGAGGAGGAAGAGTTGTGCTTTATGTAAAAGAGACATATGATTGCTCAGAGCTCCAGTATAAAACTAGAGATAGGTCTGCTGAAACTCTCCGGGTTATGATCAGAAGGGAGAGCAACCAAGGTGATGCTGTGAGACCACCAGATCAGGAGGATGAGGTGGATGAGGCTTTCTTCAAACAGCTATTGGAAGTTCTCCCAATCACAGGCCCTGGTTCTCATGAGGGACTTCAATCACCCTGACATCTGCTAGGAGGACAATACAGGAGTCCACAGGCAAACCAGGAAGATTTTGGAGAGTGTCGGGGACAACTTCCTGGTGCAGGTGTTGGAAGAGGCCAACTAGGAGCTATGTTTGTCTTGGCTTGCTACTCCCCGCCACTATGTGCACTCCACTTTTGATCCAATTTTCAGTTAAAATTCATTACCATTGTCTATTGAGCGGTTTTTGGTTGCAGGGAGCAGGGGAGCAAAATAATCAAATTGCAACCTCACTCAACAACAAAAGCCTGACTGAATTTTAGACACTCAATTCCTTTATAAGTCTGGCCTTTACAAAACTATTGAAAATGTTACTCCTCCTTTATTTTTATTTTTCCCCCATGGTCATTCAGCAGTAAGAACTTTGATTTCAATTTGGGTTGCTTTGGGAGGTGGATCAACTTACTACTGTTAATCTTCTCTAGAAGACAGTAACATAACATATTGATGCAGGTCTGCAAAGTCCTTCCCTCCTACCCATCCTGGAACCCTCAGTTAGGGTAAGAAAGAGAGTCCATTTTAATTTGTGACTGCAGGAGGTTGGCACCATGATCTAGAAAATGTGTTCATCTGTGTAGTGAAATTATTTAGGATTCTGTTTTACCTTTGTTTGCACTCAAGGACATAAAAAGGACAGATGTTTAAGGACAAATACATATATTTTCAGGCTGAAAGCACTTTCAACATGCCACAGCAATGAAAGCTTAAGTTAACTGTGGAGGGTAACATGCTTAAAGAAGGCATATGACACAGACTGCTTCCTATTAATTTGTTAGAAAGGATGCATTTTCATGTTGAATTAATTGATCAAACATACTGAATGAATAACTACATGGTTATGCAACATTAGGTAGATGTAAGTTTGTTACAAAGTATAAAATCTCTGAGGCTAATGACCTCATCTTCTAGCAAATATTTGAATTCTTCAGCCTTAAAAGATTGCTTCACTGTGAGCCAGACTGACCATGGCACTTATAAAACTGTGTAAAAAAAAGAGGCATAATCCCTTTATTTGACTGAACAGAATCTTTCCAGAATGTGACTCTGGGCACAGGAGGTCATGAGCAACTTGGGCATGAGTTGAGTGAGCTAATATAAGTGGAGGAATGGGCTGCAATGGGCAGATGCCACTATAGTTCTGGAGGAATTGCATGCCCCATTTCCTTTCCAGCACTGCTCCTAGAGTTGAACTTCTTAGTCAGTGTTAACAGTAAAGCTCTTAAATTACCAGTAAAATATAATGTTGTAATTTGCTTTCTAATTGCATTAGATGAGTCAAAACACTATCTTTTTTCTTGCTAGGTGAACTTTTATAAAGGTGATATATATGTAAGCTTAAACTTGATTCAGTACCCCAGAGTGATGCACAATGGGCATGTCTATACATTGCATTTACACTGGCTTAAATTTACTTACTGCACAGTAAATTACTGTGCAGTAAGCAGGAATAGGCCAGCATCTACACATACAGGTGTTAAAATGCATTAAAGCTGATGCAGGTATCAAATTTATGCTCAAGTCAGTGTAAATTGCCATATTTACTGCATAGTACAAGTGTTCATGTGTAGACACGTGCCTGTACTGCACAGTAATTTCAGTTACTGTGCAGTAAATGCGCACATGTAGACACACCCAGTATGTCTCGGTGCTGGGTGAGAAACATATAACAACAGTTCTTACCAGTGACACAAGTCCTCAGGTCACTTGAAGAATCTGGAGACATCACAGAAACACTTGAGATCCCTAGTCGGGTGTAGGTGAGGCAGCCTGTAAATACAAACCCCACGCACAATTTGTTTATGCTCCAAACATCCATTTAGAATGCAATTAGAACAGTTTAACCTTGGCATCTTCAAAGAGTCTGTTCTCCTGGTTGGAACTAGAAAACCTGCTTGGACAAATTAAGGACACCTGACCTCACACTCCACGTTCTGAATAGTTCAGTCAGGACCTAAGGATGGAGAGGTACTAGTGAGTTAATATGCGTCATAATCAAACATGGGAAAAGATTCCTCATACCACTACTACTGTTAAAAAACAATAATACTCAAATGGGAAGAAAGTTACAAGAACTCTACAAACTTTAAAGAATGAGAGGAGTGGTACTTACGTATATATTTTGGGTAAAAGTATTCCTGTAGGAAAAAAATAAGAGAAATATCAGAAAAAGTTAACATAACCAACTGTAAATATACAGGTAACTTATTTTATTGTAATGTTGTTTTTCATTTAATTGTAAGAGAAACTAAGAGAGAAGTCCATACATAACTTACCTTTCTTTTATTTATATAAAAATAGACTAGAAGTCTTCAAGAAAACTTACTTATAAGTTAAAACACAGGATTTTTATTAAAGAAGATTCCAAGTTACTAAAGGATGAGAGGCAGAGGAAAATCAGGCCAGTACTTCCTCTCTAATTCTGTTCTTCACAGCGAAAAAATTAGGCTTTGGCAATGTCCTTGCAGGGAAATCCTTTTAAAGTCCTTCAGGTTGAACAGGTTGCCTAAATTTTGAAAATCTTTCCCTTGAATAGTACCCAATAAATGAGAAAGGTATTAGAAATCTGGCTTTGAACATGTATATACTTCCATGTCAAATGACATGGAAATATGTTATCGGTCACTTATTTAAAAAATATTGATTCCCTTAAGATGGAGTGGGCAATTATTTGGGCCCAGGGGCCACATAGGGAGTTCTGATGAGTTGTCATGAGCCAGGTCAGTACCTCTTCCCCTGACAGCCACCACAGCAACTCACCAAAACTCCCTATGTGAGGAGGAGCTGCAGGCAAGTGAGGAGCAGTGTTCAGGGGCGAGATGGGTGGGCAAGGCTGGGATCACAGGGTGGGGTTGCGGGGCAGCTCCTGCCCTGTGGGTGGAATGTGCAGGTGTGGAAAGGTGTGTGTATGGGGGGAGGAGGCTTGCCTGGGTGCTAGGTCCCAGGAGCCGGCCAGAGGTGAGGAAAGGGAGGAGTGAGCAAGGGACACATGGAGGAGAGCTCACCCGGGCGTTGTGGTCCACAGTTGCCCCTGCAGCTCTCTGTGTGGGGCCAACCCCTGCCCGGGGCAGCCCAGGCTGCACTCCAGCCCACGCCCACCAGCCTGGCTCCAGCACACACAGCTTGGCACATCCAGCTTACCAGCAAGGCTGCTCCCAGTGCAGCTCCAGCCGCCAGGTGCTGCTCTGCACCCTTTGACTCCAGCAGTGGCTCTTCCTCCTGCTTCTGCTCCTTCTGCACTGCTCCAGGCAGGGAAGAGGCTTCAGCCGGGTGGCTCCTGCCCCAGCACATGGGGTTCCAGTTCCAGCTCCCAGCTGCCTTTCACCCACTCGCTGGGCAAACAGAATGGGTGTAAGGCAGCTGGGATCTGCCACTGGAGGCAAGGGGTGTGGAACAGCACTCGGACAGCTGCAGACACACCAGAAGGAGCCCCGCTGGTAAGCTGTGTACACTGGCTAGGGCAGAGACAGCAGGCACCGTCTGCTAGGGTGGGGCTCAGCCCCACGCGAAGCACCACAGGGGCAGCCATGGACCAGATCCAATGAATCAGCAGTCCAGATCCAGCCCACAGGCCACATTTTGCCCCCCCATGCCTTACGAAGATATGTATAATTTAAATGTGCACATCCTTAATAATCCATATGGCCAAATATGCTGCACTATATGAAAAGCAGTGTGTGTAAACAATTTACAGGTTATATTGGACCACAAATATGAATGGATTTTCTCTCGTCTACTTTGTAATAAACAACTGATTTAAATTAATTCAAAATATAGATCTAAAGAGCAAGGTGCATGAGTACTCTCATACCTAGAAGAAAGCCCCTCAGCAAGGGTGCCTAGTATCTTTATCAAGACGGCTGTGTTGCCATGTGCTGTCTGTATAAAAATACTCAGTGAAGCCAATGGGTGTTCCACCCGAATGCCTGCAAAACAGTGGCCTAAAACTCATGCTTTTTTTTTTAAATCCAAAGGACATGCACTCAGCCATCCTACGTGCTTGTAGTCTGTCTTCCCTAATAACATGTATTGTGCCTACACATTGTGCTGCCTGGCTGTACGTGAGAGAATTTCACCCTTGGCTCTCTGTCTGTATCATATTTTTAGCCCTATTGTATAAAAACCTTGTGCAATTCCAAGGATTTCTTTCCCTCTGCAAAAGATTTGTTCTCCATCTTGCAGATGCTCATGAAATTCTTACCGTTTCAGGATCGTTTTCAAAGATTTCGCGGGCTTCTTCTTTATTGCATAGTTCTTCAACACATTCTCTTTCTAAATTTCCCTTCTTACTTTCTTCCATAAAAGAATTTGCTCTGCGTTTCCTAACCAGGTATTCTGAGGCATGCTGCTGAGACAAAACTTGATAAAAACAAACATTTATTTCTTTTTATGGTGTAACAGCTAAACACTTTAATAATGTGAAGATTACCTTCAAGTGAGCATCTAAACCAAAAGCCAGAATTTAACTGTGGCTGTGATGTGGGCATGTACAAATTTGCAGGCAGTGTTGGAGAAAAGAAAGATGCTTCAAAATTGCTTTGTCTGTGTGGTGCCTGGGTTGGTTTCCCACAACCAAAAAAATTCTTATTGACATACAAGTAATTATGTGCTCACAAAGCTGTGCCAGAAGCAACATTTGTATGTAATCTATCAGGAAAACAGACTGATAAACTGAAACCTCAGAGTAAGTGGGAATGATTTGTTTTAATTATACAGTAGTAAGGGTTTTCTGTGTACCTCTTTTATGTGAGGCCGGGGGGGTATTTTATTTTTTATAAGGCTAGATGCCAGCAAATACTTTTAACCAAAGTAAATTGTTCCTTTATATTTTGGAACAACTTGGTATACATGGCAAAATCTCACACCTACAGCGTGGCTTGGAAACACTTGTGTTAGTATTGCAGGAAGAAGCATATGGCCCTGTATAAATGTAGAACACATATACATCATAGACATTGTGGAGTTGCAGTGCTGTGTGCGTATTGCTATTTACTTTTTGCACATATGTGTTGCTATTCCTACTGATTGTTAGGCATATTGTACTATTAGGACCTGATATAATTTTGGAAGATTCCTGTATACTTTAATGAGCTTGGACAGACCACATCTAAATTTGACTGGGATTTTGTTGACTGTTTTTGGTTTCAGCTTTGCTGCTGCTACTGTTTTGGTTTGGCTGGTTTGTTTGTTTTTTGTTTTGGCTACTTCTAATCAACAAGAAACTAATAGATTAGCATAGCTGGAAAAAGTCCAAGTCATAGGGTTAGGGGGCAAAGCCTGATCCATGTTAGCTACTGGGCACCAAAATGTAATGTAATAGAAAGGCACCTGCCTTACGTTAATCAGCATTTGCACGATTTAACCTATCAGATTAACATGGCTTTGTGAGGGTCATGACATTTGCAGACAAGCTGCTCATGAATATTCATCACTACCCTAGGATGCTATGATCATCAGTTCCAGTAGACATGCTTTATGCTCACAAGGAGGATTGTATTGATTAGCTGAAATCTTGATCCACTGGGGTACAAAGACCAGCAATAACATGCTACAGTAGACAGTCCCATAGGTCCCTGTGTTGATAAACAGATTAACGGAAGGAAGTGATACAGCTCATTAAGGAAAGTGGCTGTAGCGGTCTGTTCTCCTGCATACCTTCCCACTGGAACATCATTTGTTAGGGGTGCACCAATAAAAATTTTGGGGCCAATACCAATAGCCAATTATTAATGAGCCATATCTGCCAATACCAATCTGATTGCCAGTATGCAACCTGGCAGCTTTAGAGAGCAGCATCCAGCTGGTAAGTCTGTGGGGAGGAAGAGACAGTGGGGAGGAAAGGGGCATGGGGGGGTGCAGAGCAAGGTTCCCATGGTGAGGGAGGGAGTGGGGCTGAAGCTGGAGCAGGTGCAGGTGCTGGTACAGCCAGGGTGGGGCAGAGCACAGGACAGAGCCACAGTCCATCCAGGGGGCACAGGGGGAGAGGCTCCTGCCACTGCACACACTCTGGGGGAGGCCTGAGGGGCATGTGCCCCTTGGATCTGTGCGCAGGATTAGGGCGGGCTGCTGCTGCACGCTTGGGGCCTTTTCCTGGAAGGGGGGCTGGGCCTGGGCTATACTCAGGGCAGGCAGGGGCAGGGCAGGGCAGGCAGCAGTGGCACTGGGAGGAGAGGCTCTGGGGGGGGGGGGAGGGGGGGGCTACAGCCACCCCAAAATTCACTGTAACCCCCCTCCCAGGGTTGCTACTGCCCACCCCAAGCATGGCCCAGCCCCCCTGCCAGTAAGAGGCTGGCACAGACCCCGGCCCAAAGTGCACAGAAGCAGCCTGCCCTCATCCTGCACACAGATCTGGGGTGCACATGCCCCCCATGCCTCCACTGGGGAGTGCATGCATCAGTGGGAGCCGCCCACCCCACTCCCCCACACTCCCTGGACAAGCCACGGCTCCCCACCCTGGCTGTGCAATACCTGCCCCTACCCCAGCCCCACTCCCTCCTTCACCGTGGGGGCCTGAAAATGACCCCCCATCCCCCTCCCCCATCACAGACTTATCAGTCAGATGATGCTGTCCATGCTTCTGGTCTAAGCTCCTGGCTGCATGCATGCTGCAGCTGCATATGCACGCGGCATTTATTGGCAACATTATCAGCCCAATGAGCCAAAAAAGCCGATTGCCAGCTAACATCAATCTTCCTTTTATCAGTGCTGATATGAATCCCATATGGACCAATGTATCAGTGCACCTCTTTCATTTGTCCTTTGCTAGTGATTGCTCTCTGGTGGCAGGAGCAACTAACCCCTGTATGCTTCAAAACATGTTAAAGCCAGTCTATTAAATGATCAGGAATTCAGGAATGCAACTGAGTGGCTTTGTACAGCAACAAAACTGAATATCAAATACAGGCAGCCTCTATGATATGACATACATCTAATTTTCTGATAGGCTTGTTAGGGTATAAGCACAGGGTTACATTGTAAACTAATGCCATCAGCTATCACCTCACCATACTGTAGCACAGAGTGGGCAAAGTACAGCTCACAGGCAGGATCTGGCCAGCGGTAAATTCCTTTTCCCAGCAGCCCTTGCTCAAGTCACTGTGGCTGGTTTCCATGGAGATCCCAGCAACAGCAATGTGACAGTGTGGGGCCAGGTTTCCATGGAGACCAGCCCCAGCAGCACTGGCCAGGTGTGCAACTGGGCAGGGAAGTGCTCTGGAGCTGGGGCCTTGCAGCAGTCACAGCGTGGTCTGGAGCTTGGGCAGACCCGTCTGCAGCACTGCGCACCACCTGCACCACACATGCAGGCATTCCCCGCGGCGCTAATTTACAGCATGGGTGATTTTGACACCAGAGATCCCAATGTCAAAAAACCCACACCTAAAAAAGGCAGGGCAGTGCACATATCAGCAGCATGCGCCACTCAAAACCTGGAACCTGGATGGCCAGAGCCACACTCCGGCTGCCAACCTGACTCCCTGCTGCTGGATCACCACAGCTGCAGCCCCTGGAGACCCCCCACAAGGACCATAGGTAAGGCTGCTGGGGCCAGCCCACCCGAGGTAATGTGCTATGCACCAGAGCACGCATGCATGGGCATTCCCCAGGGACAAACATTAGCGGCATATAGTGTGCCGCTGCTGTTTGTCCCTGGGGAAACACACATTCCCACTCATGGGGACATGCCCCTGGAGTCTTGGTTGGGGTTTTGTATAACCTAGGCTGAAGCCTATATAGCTGGGGCTATGCAAAACTACTGATACCCAACCTGGCTAGGGTAAAATTAACATGTGTATATGTCAACATATACTGAAAAATCTTGAGACCTGTGATCTGATTTAGTGATTCTTTACCCTGTGTACTCAAAACATGTGGGAAATTGACTCCCAAAGCATAGATTTCTGAAGGTGCCAAAGACCATTTTCTCCTTTTATACTCTGCCTTTTGGAAAATGAAAATTCTCTGCTTGGTCATGTAATTCACCACATATATGAAGAAAATTCTGGATGTGGTAGAAGGGAATGGACTCTTTAAGTTTTTCTCAGTCCTAATCAAGACAACCACTTAAGCCATGCCTAAGGAGACTGGTGTGGCATCTTTACATTGTGAGGGACAAAAGGTATCTTAAAGCTCTAGTCTTGTTGATAACGTTTTATAAGATAAGAGTAACATATGCAGGGCTTTAAAAAAATTCCATATTGGTGAATATCCCAAGTCTTCAATTTCCAGTAAGTCTAGCTGGTAGCTAGTTATCAGAAAATGCTTGTTAAGTGTGTTGAGGATGTGGCAATCACATGAAGTGATCTGAATCTATCTCTTTTTTAATACAATGGGGGGAGCTAAATAAGGAAATGACTCCCCACTTCAGATAACCAGCTCAGTCTTAAATCCCATGAATTTTCAGGTCTAAAACAAAATCTTGCTTCAGTTGTAACTTCCACATTTTTCTATTATGTTGAAGTTAGTGCAAGAAATGTTTTGGTCTATTTGGTGAACTGCTGGTCTTTGTTTACACAGATCCTGCTGTACTCTACAAAAATCTCTTATCTATACTGCTGCCTGTATGATTACTGGAACTTGAATGAACTTTTGACTCTCAAATCATTAGCCAACCCTTCAGCAAACATAAGCGGCTGGATATCAGTATAGCTGAAGGCCAATGAAAACCTCACAATTAATTTCAATAGGCACTGGATGAGCCGTTAATTATATTATGATTATTTACCAAGTAGCTGTGTAATGCTTTTGCAAGAAATAAAGCCACAGATTCCCCCGTACAATCTAGGCACTTAAAAATCTACTCTGGTATTGCAGATCAGCCGTAAATCTGGCCTTACAGAACTGGTTAAGCAGAGTTTACAGTTACTTTATGGAGCAAACTCTAAAAAATGTAAATGACATAGTACTGTGCTACAAACTTGAAACCATCCATGGATATAGCTGCTATATAGCAGCTAACTTCCTAGATCCTCAACTCAGAGTTTTCTAAAACTCCTCAATTAATCCCAAGTTTCCAGTAGGACTCTACATGCAAAAGTTCTCTCATATTGCAGCCAGGTGAAAAGTACATCATTTAATTTCTTCTATTTAGTTCTTCCCTCAGGTGAGGTGATGCAAAAAGGTCCATGTTTTTACCTGTATGTAAGCATGTTCTGAAAGTGGAATTTAGGTCCTGACTTTTGACAATATGTTCCACGTGTCTCAAAGAAACAGCAAAGACCTTTTTGTTTAACGAGTACTTCTATGTACTTTTTGCTTAGCTCTCATATTGAACTTTTTGTTGTCAAGTTCAACATAATAAAGATGCAGTTGAATACCCCTGTACTGTAATAGTATCTGTGAGACGATACCCAGGATCTCAACTGGACTCCAGTGATATTGCTGAAACTCTAATCAGGAATATGTGGATCTCAGTCCAGGACAAAGAGCTTTTAAGGCACATCTACTTGAAAACCACATCGTGATTCACAGGCGTTAGAGACATGAATTAATTCTGGTATTGCCTAACTTCTGAATGCTTTGGAATGCAGCCTTGATATGCTCACTATCTCTTTTTTTTAGATAAATTAATCAACACTGAGTGAATAGAAGGAACTTAGAAGTTCCTGTTTAACCCTTCATATAAAAATAAAAGCACTAGAGCTGCAGTGCTCAAACTCTGGCCTGTCGGCCAAATGTGGCCTACGCAGGCATCACACCTGGCCCGCTGGAGTCCCCATGGGTCAGAAAATTTGGCAGAAAATTCTCCCCCCTGTCAAATTCTCAATCCCTAAGCCTCTCAGCCTGGTTGAAGACAGGCCACACCATGCCCTCTTCCCCAGCAGGATTGGGTTGAGACTGGGCTATACGCCATTCTCCTCCCCGCACTGCGGGGTGAGACATGCTCCCTTCTCCCCTGGGGACAAGTCACTCCCCTTTTCCCCCTGCAGGGCTGGGTCAAGCTCCCCTCCTCCCCACCAGATGCAAGTCAAGTCCACCCCATCACCACAAGGGCCAAGTGAAGCTCCCTTAACCCCCTGCAAGGCGGGGTTCAGGCCAGGCTGACCCCTGCCCTCCACTGGCCTGTGGTCTGACCAGACACTGCCCATCTGGCCCATCAGGGAAAAATGTTGAGCACCACTGAACTAAGGGGTTCTTGATTAAACTAAAAGGTGGCACATTTAAGCTACATAATTAAAAGAGTTTTTTAAGGGTTGCAACCATTTCAAAGTGATGCCCACTATTACAGACAAAAATAGTTTGATTCAAAACAGATTCATCATTTACATGGATAAGAACAGCGGAACTGGTTACAATAAATACAGTAATGTTTGTTTGTTTGTTTTTAAGAGATCCATTCTCACGCTTCAGGGGCATAAATTAAGCACCAGCCACAATCTGTATGGGACCGTGTGTTCATTAGCCCTTTTTCTTAGCATTACTTGGCATGGTTAATTAGTCAGGGCAACAGCTAGGATACAGGACCAGCTGGAACAAAGGGGTCTGCACTGATTTGACAATTATTTTCAGATATAAATGTAATTGTTGATGGAAAAACGTGGCAGGAGAAATAATGAAGAAGGGAAACCAAAAGAAACAAAAAAAAAAGAAACATACAGAGGGAGGAAAATGATGGGGGTTTTTCCATGATCTACACAAAAATAAGTTAGGAAATGAACTTTCATCCTGCTTTACTGTCATTTTCACAGTCAGAAATCCTCTAGCATTTCAACTAAGGCTTAAATAGTAAACATTAGCTTTTCTTCTACAGGTTTAATCATTAGTAAAACAGGTCAAAACCAGGCTTACATTCTTTGCAGCTCTTATTTTGCTACTGCCACTAATTACTTCCCTTTCACCAAGCTGGCTGTTTCTAACACTGGACTCAGAATAAGAAGTGTAATTTTAAAATTCTGCCGTTTCTTAAAAACTCAAGATCTCACAAGAATACTCATTGGTAACAGCAAGTGCTCCTTATCTGTGCACGTCCAGACCTGCAGGCCCAACAAAAGACTCAGAGCTGAGTCTAGTGTTCAAACAGACGACACCAGTCTAACATTGCTACCCCTTAAATATTTTTTTCTTCATCCCACGTATAGGCGACTGGTAGGGGAATCACCGGGGGCGGGGAGAGGGGAAGCCACATGATCCCCCTGACAGGACCAGCCCTGCCACCAATGCCACCAGCGGTATCTGTGGGTGCTCGCCAGCTCCATACCTGCTTCTGCGGGTGCCCCCCCAGACTCAGGAGGCATCAGTTGCCCATGCCCCCACAGAAGTTGTGTGGACACCAGGCACATCTTTTCATTTCCCCTCATCTCACTTTATGTCTGCAACCAGATTAGCAGCCATGACCCTACCCAGCTGGAAAGCATCACCTAAGTATGCAGCTTTGGACTGGTGCAGTTCAGTCAACCCTCAGACAATAATTGCTCAAATGAAGAAAATAAATGAGTAGTAAATCTGAAGCACCAACATCCAAGTGCTTTTATATAGTTTTGTTTTTGATTTGGGGGTTTTTTATGGTCTCAAGTTATTTAGATTCAAGGCAGCCCTCTACAGAGTCAAGGCCCCCTTTGATAGACTCAGGGCACCTCTCAGAAAAGACCAGCCCTCCATTCTCAAAAAGAACAGAGTGATTCTTCTGTTGCGAAGAATTTGGAATAAAAAAAACAAAACATTATAGCACTTGGATGTTGCCATTTGCAATTCTTTGGTCACAACTCACATTATCCTTCAGACTCCCAATCTTGAGCAAGGGGTAAAGCTCAGTGACCTGCATTGTCGAGGCAGTTCTAGTGCCAGGAGAGCACATTTTAGCAGTTAAAACAGTGGTTCTCAACCTGTGTGGAATCAAGGCATCCCTCCACAAATCTGAGACACCTTTTGATAAGCTCAATGCGCCCCTCAGAAAATGCCAATTCTCGGTTCCTACCCCTTTTTGGACCGCAGAAAAATAAGAACATAAGAACTGCTGATGACTGCATCAGGCCACAGGTCAACCTTGCCCAGTGTAGTGTGTTGCACAGTGGCCCCAGCCCCAGACTCCTGTGTCACACAGTGCCCCAAGCGAAGCTGGCAGTATACCTGACCAGAAAGAAGGCTCTGGCTGGGAGGGCTCCTGGGGACGGCGGGGCTGCATTCATGTCCCTTGTGCACCCACATCTCTGGGCAGAGCTTCACTGGGCAGCATCCATGGGCTCCCTGGACTCATTCAAGGGCCAGTGGGTGCTGCCTGGTGTGCCCTGCTCTGTGCTTGAAGCCTATGACCTTGCGCCCCTGGTTTCTCTATAGGTCCCCCTCAAAATCAACTTGAGGTATGCCCAATAGTCTCCCCCTGATAGCAGGGTGTCCATGTGTGTGCCCCTGTGTCTGTGTGTGTCCATGTGTGTGCCCTTACCTGTGTGTGTCCCTGTGTCCATGTGTGTGCCCTGTGTGCCTGTGTACCCGTGTCTGTGACCCTGTCTCTGCGTGTGTACGTGTCCTGCCTGTGTGTCCATGTCCATGCGTGTACCCTGTGTGTCAGCGTGTCCCCATGTTCATGTATGTGTTCCTGTATGTCTGTCTGTGATTGTGTATCCCTGTGTGTGTCCCTGTCTCTATGCATGTGTTCATGTCCTGTCTGTGTGTGTCCCTGTGTCCATGTGTGTCCTGTGTTTGGAACTGTGTATCCCTGTGCGTGTGCCTGTGTGAGTCCTGTCTGTGTGTGTGTCCCTGCCTGTGTCCCCCATCTGTGTGTGTCAGTGTGTGTCCTTGTGTCCATGTGTGTGTCCCTGTCTGTCTGTCTGTGACTATGCATCCCTGTGTGTGTTCCTGTCTCTGTGCGTGTGTCCCTCCCTGTGCGTGTCCATGTCCATGTGTGTGTCCCCGTGCCCGTCTCTGTGCATGTCTATATCCCTGCCTGTGTGGGCCCGTGTGTGTGCGTGTGTCCCTACAGCTCCCAGCGGCCCTCGCCCGGGGGGCAGGGAGTGGAGGTGCCCCGTCCATGAGGCGGCCCAGAGGGGGCGCCCGGCGGCGCTGCGAGCGCGGGGCTGCCACAGGCCCCCAGTCCGCCCCCCCCCCTTGCTGCCCCTTGGGGCGCGGGAGCGCGGCACTCACAGACGCGGGCCTCGGCGAGCGCCAGAAGGACGAGCAGGCACCCGCCGCCCGCCAGCGGCCTCATGGCGGGGCCGCCCGGGCTGCTGCTGCCGCTGCTGCTGCTAGTGGTGGCTTCGCTCGCTCCGGCCTGGCCGAGTGCAGCCGCGGGCGGCGGCGGCGGGGGAGTGACCACGGGCGGGGCGCCACGGCCCCGCCACTGCCCGCCCGCCCGCCGCACCCCCCGCGTTGCGCCCGTCTTCAGCCTGGTGCGATTCGTCAGAGCAAACCGCGTTCAAACTCTGCCACCGCCTGTGAGGCAGCTCGTGGGTTTGAGGCATCAGCAGATGCAGAGCCCAAGCCGCTCTCGGGGAGCCTGAACCCCCTTTGGGGTTTGCTGGTTTTTTTCATTTCATTTGTAGTCCAGGCCAAATTAGCCCCAACTCATTCCAAATCCAAGAGTCCAGAACCGTAAGGGGCCCTGCTACTGGCAAACATCCGCCACCCACATCTGGGGCTTCAGATGTTTCCAAATCCTTTGGCTGGCATCCTAGTCGCCCTCAAGTTTTGCTTGCCCTCAGTCATAAGCAAGGGAGGAGACTCCCTTTTCCATCAACTGGGCTTAAAGCTGCGCACCTCGGTGAGTACTGAACCACACCAGAGGAGTGGTTCGGGAAAACTGCCTTCTTGCAGTTTTTCTTCGAGATACGTGGAACATATTGTCAGAAGTCAGGACCTAAATTCCACTTTCAGAATATGCTCACAGACAGGTAAAAACACAGACCTTGTTTGCACAGATGCATGGTATTTCCCCTGCCAAGTTAAGAAGCCACTGCGCTTGTCCTGAGTCTTCAGGAGGTCGAGAGCCCACTTTTGGGTTAGCTCTCAACGCAGTCTCAGGGCTGCTGGCCTCAAAACAGAGCAAGACTTCCACTTTGATGGCCCACTTCTCCCTCGCTCCAAACAGTTTCCAGTGAACGCTATAAAGTCAACAAGAAGATTTATTTGCAGCTGATGGGCATATTTTGTCAGCATACTGAAGTTTTTCAGCAAATTGATCATTTTAAACTTCCAATACAATAATTTCGTATTTAAGGCCTGGCAATGCTGTGCCTGCAGCTTTGCTCAGCCGGGCTGGAGCCAAGCAAAGCAAAGCAGCGACCTGCCCAGCTGTGGGCATAAATTAAGCACCTCTTAATTTATAGTGTTTAAATTTATAAAGCACCATAAATTAAGCAGGCCTCAGAGAGTGCCAGCTGAGGGGCACTGCTGGACTCCCTCCTGGCACTCTCTATGGCCTGCGCCTGAGTGACTTTCTCATTCCCGCCTCGTGGCCCCACCACCGCCTTGGAGCAGCAGGGCAGGGGCAAGAGCTGCAGGCCCAAGGGAGGGCGGATGAGACTGCTTGCCTCTAAGCTTCTCAGTCCACCTGCCTCCTAGTGTCCCCTGCAGTGCCGTAGCAAGGCAGGGCAAGCAGGGCTACCGCCCCAGGCGCCGAAGTGACGGGGTGCCAACAGGAGCTGCCCAGCCAGGGTGGGGCACAGGACAGAGCCATGAGTGGCTCATTTAGGGGGGCGTGGGGACAGGGGGGAGGGCAGATCCCACCGCCGCGTGCACCCCCGGGCAAGCATGGGGACTGTGTGCCCCCGGATCTGTGCATGGGGCAAGGACAGGCTGCCACTGTGGGCTTGTCCTGGGCACCAAAATTCCTTGCTATGGCACTGGTCGCCTGACCTGCTGGGTGACATTGCTAGCAGCATGGCTGGTACCCAGGCGGACAAGCAGGGCTAGGGTGTGGCCTGAGGGAGGGATGAGCTGTGGCAGGCTTCCCTGGATTTGGGCTCCAGAGCCCCTGTGTGAGAACAGATGAGTTTTTCTATCCCCCACAGAAGGTCCCCCCCAACCACTATCGCTCTTCTCTTCCTTCTTGGTGCACAGGCCTCAGAGCCTCTATCCCTAGGACACTGTACTTCCTGCTCTCCAGACTGCTGCATCCTTCAGCTCTAGCCTGCTGCTGTCCTGCCCTCTGCCTTTTCCTCCTCAGCCCTTCCACCACACAATGCTTGAAAGCAGTTGCTGACTTCAGGAGGTTTCTCTTGAATTCTGGGGACTCTCCTTCTTCCAGAAAAGTCATCTCTTCTTTTCCCTTGGGTCTCTCCAGCGCCAGCCCCTCATAACTCCTGTCCAAGAAACCTTCATTTTCCTTAATAGTGTGGACACCTGTGATTCCACCCTTTCAATCTTTTCCTCCAAGACAGACACCAGCTTATACTTAGTACAGATTAAGTGGTTTTAACCCTCTGGGACAGGGGTTGGTGACCCCCTGCAAAAGTGCCAGAGCATAGCACACAAAGACATTTTGTGCGGCACACATGCCTTGAGAAAGGGGCCAGGGCTGTGCTGCCACAACAAGGATCAGGTCCCTCACAGCTCCCCTGCCATCTGCCCCTGGCACACCAACATTTTACAAATCAAGGTTGTGTGGGTTTTGGCACTCTGCCTAAAAACGTTGCCAACCCCTGCTCTGGGAGGAACACAAACATGGCACTTTCCACACAAGTCACGACTGCTTGATCCAGTCTCCATTTATGGCTCCTTTGCTTTCTGGAGGACACCTGGGCTGTGAGAGAGAGAGAACAAACCAAAAAAAGATACCCAGCACATCTACTAATGGGCTGTGCAAGCTTCCTGCTCCCTGGCTCCCTCCTGTGGTTAACTCCTGGGGAAAATCACTTTCTGTTTACTCCTTTTGCTCTTTCTCAGCTGAGGACATACCATTTAATGGATGTCCTTAAAACCAGTTAAGTTATAAGTTGTAACTCGTCCTTGTAACTTGTCTTTTAGGGGAGACATCCATACTTGAGCACCTTGACTTCATGATAGCAGCCAATACATCACAGGATTTCTGAAGCCTGCCAGCCTAAACAGTGTGTGCCTGCTGGATGGCATCACTCCACCTGACATCATAAGAGCAGTGGCTAGTAGGACAGAAGGATGGAAACAAACTAAAAATGTGAGACACCCAATGTGTGACCATCCCTCAGCACATAAGTGTCTGAAGTCACACAGGAGCTTCCTCACTAGCACCCAACCTCTTGATGCCACACTCAAGGATACATGACTACAGATGCAGAATAAGAGGCTAACACTCTGTGTGAGCGTGTGATGCCTGGCACACATCTCCATGGCTGCTGCCACTTCCCCGTGCTACCTGATGCCCAGAGCAACACAGAAGGGGCAGGAGGAGGAGGAACCTCTGGAGGTGGTGGGAGCCAAGCAGTACCTGGGCTGGCCAGGAATGGGAGTACGTTGCAAGCTGCCCCAGATAGGAGCAGGCAGGGCTTAGCTCCATTGGAAGCACTGAGTGGGCAGCCACAGGCTGGATAGAGAGAGAGAGTGGGCCCCCACATGTGCCCCCTACTCATCTTCCCCCCACCCCTGGCCAGGTTACAGAACCTAGCACACAGGCAGCTCTCTGACACACACATGTGCGCACCTCCACAACACCCATCCCTCACACACACCCTCTACCCCCACAACCCTACACACAATATACAAAAATGAGACTTTTTTTAGTTGTTATGTAATCACCTCTATATGTACCACTCAATATACCTTAGGGAATAAGGACCAAGTATTTCTAAAAGAGTAAGGGAATTCTGTAGTCTTTACAGCAGGAATCTGCCTGATTGCTTGACAAAATAAAATAAATATGAAGCAGAAATGACCTAA
This sequence comes from Alligator mississippiensis, assembly GCF_030867095.1. NCBI lineage: Eukaryota > Metazoa > Chordata > Crocodylia > Alligatoridae > Alligator > Alligator mississippiensis. The sequence goes on along the minus strand of NC_081824.1, from coordinate 254,488,749 downwards.
CAAAACCTGGCATGTTTGAATGTCACTTTATTGGAATTCCCAGATATTTCCCCTATGCCTGCTATAGCTTGTGTTTTGCTATACTAGAGAATCAAGTCATTTTCACAGATATTCAAAGTCTGCTTTGAAATAAAACTGAGTCAATACGGTCTTCAGTATAAGTGTGCTTACTCATAATTATATTAGCAGAAGAATTAGTAATTGTAGAAACCCAAAGCTTGCACTGATTAGTAACTTTTATCACTATTCAATTATTTTTTTTATTCTGTTCTACCTACTTTTCTAGAATGAAAGCATGTTTGAGTTTTCTTTCTCCAAAATGTTAGCAAAACAAGCTATCTATGTATTACATAAGTAGTTTTTTCCCTCTTCTTAAAGGTTTATTGGTAACTTCCCCATTGTACTTTCAGCTACAAACAGTGGACCTATGATGTTAACAGTATGACAGTATGTTAATGGTATGACAGTATAACAGTACGGCTAAAGTTATTTTAGAGCAGACAGGTCGAACAAATTTTAGGCATATAGCATCAGAGAAAAGTAGGGCCAGAAGGGGCCTTATGAAGAACAGGCAGGCAAGGTTCTTTGCATAGATGTGATAGCTTTTATTAGACCAACTGAGTAGTTGGAAAAAAGTTCTTGGCAAGCTTTGGGGTGCAATAACCCTTCTTCAGGTATAGTCCTTCTGCTGTTCTGAGAGTCCAAGGAATGAGAGAAGCTTAAAGTGTGGCAGGATATCAGTGAGAATATAAATAAATAGAAATTAGAAAGACAAAAGGTAAAGCAGAAAGGTAAAGCAGAGAGGGGAGGGGGACAAAAGCAGGGTCAGGAAAGCTAAAGGGAGACATTACAGTGATAGAATACAAGGTAGAAATGAGGCTATTTGCAAAAAAGGAAATAGTTGGAGACCAGGAAAACAGGAATGAAAACCTGCCCAAAGCCCAGGCTACTTGCAGCAGGCAGCCATGAGGCTGCAAACAGCTGCACTGGCATTCAGAGCCCCAGCCCACCTTGTTGCTGGCAGTGACTATACACACTTCTGGGCAGATGGCAGGGAAGGGGTTAGGAACGCACTGCCACAAAAAGGATCAGGCACTTCAAGGTTCCCCTGCTGTCCGCCCCGGTACACCAACATCTTCTGACTCGAGGTTGCAGGGTTTTTTTGGCACTTTACCCAAATATATTGCTGACCCCTGGTTTATAAGCATCGAGTTATTCTAATTTGGATTTGACTCCTACACAGCTGCAAAACCCTCAGAGTCATAACGTAAACACATGCGTTAATATTACTTCCCATGAAATACACAGGTGAGAAATAAAACAGAAGCATAATGATTTTCATGCAATGAGAAGATTGTATAAAATTGAGACTAACTGGTTTGTTTATTGGAAACAGAGATGTGGCAAGTGGTATTTGTTGTGCACTAATGCTTAGGTGAAAAAAGCCCATAGGGAAGGGGTCAGCAAAGTTTTTGGCAGGAGTGTGAACCATAGAATCAGAGTCAAAGGACCTGTAAAATCACCAAGTCCAGTCCCCTGCCCTGGGCAGGAGGTTATTGGGCTCAAATGAGCTCAACAAGGTGCTTGTCCAACCTCCTCTTGAACACCTCCAAGGATTGTGACTGTACCACTTCTGCTGGGAGTGTGTTCCAGATTCTAGATACCATTATGGAAAAGAAGTTTTTCCTAATGTCCAACCTAAATTTTTCCTCAATTAGCTTCTGCCTGTTGGTCCTCGTTCTCCCTGGGGGTGCCTTTCTGAAGAGATGCTCCCCTAGATCTTGGCCCAGATGTACTTGGCCCAGATGTTCACCCCAGATGTACTTGCAGGCAGCTATCAGGTCACCTCTCAGTCTTCTCTTGCTCAGACTGAACAAACCCAGTTCCCACAGTCTCTCCTCATAGGGCCTATCCTCCAGGTCTGTAATCATATGGATGCCCATTCTCTGTAACCTTTTGAGGTTATTCATGCCCTTCCTGAAGTGTGGTGCCCAGAACTGGACATGGTATTCCAGCTGTGTCCTCACCAACACCGAATAGAGGGGGAGGAGCACGTCTCTGGATCTGTTCACAACACATTGGCTGATTCTGGACCACAGGTGTAGATGGCAATACCCTGTACAGGAGATATTGTATTGCAAAAAAGAGAGTGGGGTGTAGCTCTCTATGTGAAGGAGCAGGACACTTTCCTACAGGTGGAGATTGGTAACCAAGAAAGACAGCTTGAGACCCTCTCAGTAAGAATGAAAGGGGAACGTGGTGAAGGGGATATAATGGTAGGAGTCTACTACAGACCTCCTAATCAAGAGCAAGGACTTAACCATGAATTTAGCAGGGAACTGGTTGAGGCTGCACGCTCTCAGCCAGTTGTCATGCATGGTTGTCATGGGCGACTTTAACTACCCTGACATCTCATGGAAAGAGCACTCAGCCAAATTTGATCGGTTGCAATGCTTCCTCACAGGCATTGATGAGCTCTATTCATCTCAAGAAATTTACGGACCAACAAGAGGCAAAGCACTGATAGACCTGGTACTGGCCAAAGGGGATGATCTAGTGAGTGACCTGAGAATCAAAGGGAAGCTGGGCGACAGTGACCATGATTTGATCACTTTCTCTATCCACCGCAAAGCTGGCAAGTCAGTCAGCAATGCGGAAGTCCTTGACCTTAGGAAAGCCAACTTTCACAAGCTTAGGAGGCTAGTTGTTGAAGCCCTGAGAGGCCATAACCTGACAGGGAGGGGAGTCCATGACAAGTGGTCACTCCTCAAGGATGCAATTCTTGAAGCATGAGGGAAGTCCATTCCAGCCCATAGAAAAAGTAGCCAAAGTGCTGGGCAACCCCCTTGGCCTCCTGCACCTAAATAGGGAATCTTATAAAGGATGGAAGATGGGAAACACCACTAAGGCGGAGTATTCAGCACCGGCCTACACCTGTACAGAGCGAGCTAGAAAAGCCAAGGCTGAAACCGAGCTCATATTGGCTATATGAATCAAGGACAATAAAAAGTCCTTCTTCAGATATGTGGGAAGTCAAGAAAAAAAAACAAGGGCAACATTGGACCCTTGCTAAAGCAAGTGGGGCGGCTGATAACCGGCACCCAGGAAAAAGCCAATCTCCTTAACGATTACTTTGCACCAGTCTTCCATCATCCCAATGGGATCATCCTGCCTGATAAGATGCAGGATCACCAGGGGAAGGGCAAACATATACCCATCATTGGTATAGATCTTGTGACGGAACACAATGAGAGGGAATGCACCCAAGAATGCTAAAGGAACTAACTAACATCATAGCATGGCCAATGGCGAGGATATCTGAGAACTCGCAGCACTCGGGCAAGGTACCTGATGATTGGAAAAGAGCCACTGTGGTGCCTACCTTCAAGAAAGGGAGGTAGGGAGATCCAGGGAACTATAGGCCAATCAGTTTGACTGCAATCCCTGAAAAGATCTTGGAAAAAATCATTAAGAAAACTATTAACAACAGGCTAACAGAAGGTAACAGTCTAAGAGATAGCCAATACAACTTTGTTGTGGGTAGGTCTTGCCTGACCAACCTAGTTCCTTTCTATAACTAGGTGACGCAAAGGACAAAGGAGAAGAGGTGGATATCATATTTTTGGACTTCAAGAAAGCCTTTGACCTGGTGTCCAATGATGTCCTCATGGAAAAACTGCAGACTCAACAGTCTCACAGTCTGATACACACTAGAGTTCTATTTACCCTGCTGGTGGCTCAGTTTCATGTTCTGATAGATTGTCACCCCCAGGGCCCTTTCAGATGCAGTGCCAACCAGTGGACAACCACCCATCATATAGTTATAGTGAAGGTTCTTCCTACCCAGATGAAGGACCTGGCACTTGTCCCTATTGAACCTCATCTGATTCTGTTCAGCCCATAGGACCAGGCTGTCATGGTTGTCCTGGACCCTTACCCTCTCCTCATATGTGCCTGCATTACCCCACAGCTTGGTGTCATCTGCAAACTTAATCATTGCACTTTCCACCCCCCTCATCCAAGTAATTGATAAAGATGTTAAAGAACACGGGCCCAAATACTGATCCCCGGGGGACACCACTGGAGATGGCCCTCCAGGGTGAGGCCACCCCATCACTTACAACTCCCTGGAATCAGCTGCTGAGCCAACTGCCAACCTACCTCACTATAGATTGGTCTAGGCCAGTACCACCCCCCACCCCAGCTGAATTGAAAGGATTTCATGGGAAACAGTATCAAAGGCCTTGCTGAAGTCTAGGTAAATGATGTCAAACTCATGTCACTTGTCCAGCTTGTTAGTTACCTGGTCATAAAAAGACACCAGGTTTGTTAGGCATGACCTACCCTCAACAAAGCCATGCTGGTTGCTTCTGAATACCCCACCAGTTACAAGCTTGTGGTTGATGGCCTCCTTGACAATTTTTTCAAAGATTTTTCCCAGGATTGAGATTAGACTGAAACACACCTCAACATCAATCCATGCATCAACTTGGCATGCCAAAGGCAGCCAGCAGAGGAGCCACAAGGGGCCTGATCCTCATTGCTGGCAGTGGGTACACGCGTGCTTCCAGATGAATGGCAGGGAGGGCCTGGGGTTGCACTGCCCCCACCCCTTCCCTGCCATGCACCCCAAGGCATATGTGCACTTTCCCTCACCACGGAGCCTGCGCTGGGCTTGGGACCCCAGTGCAGCTGTTTGCAGCCTGCCTGCCACCTGCTGCAGCTACCCAGAACCTGGGTCAGCTGTGGCAGGCAGCCAGGAGGCTGCAAACAGCTGCACTGGGCCCTGGACCCCCAGCCAGGCTCCATGGCAGCGGCACTGCATGTGCACCTCGGAGCACATGGCTGAGAAGGGGCCTGAGGCAGTATAATCCCACCTCTTCCCCCACTGTCCACCCCAAGATGCACAGCTGGACTCCATGGCAATGCAGCCACCACCATCACAGAGCCCAGCTGGGGCTCTGAAGCCTGTTGGCAGTCTCCCCGCTACCTGCCACAGGTGGCCTGGGCTCTGGGTAGCAACTGTGGCCTGTGGTGTGCTGAGCAAAATGACTTTGCGTGTCATGCTCTGGCATGCTTGCTGGGGATTGCCAACCCCTGTTATAAACTAATGTTTGTCCATTACTGAGAAATATTCCATTACATCTCTCTAAGCAAGAGCTTTTTTCCCCCCAGAGTTTTAGCCTCTGTTTATATTTATTATATTTTAATCAACTTGCTCAAGCACAGAGACTGCAATGGACCATAGAGATTTTTACAGTGTCCTTTTGACAGTATCCCAACCTTGTGATCACATTAGAATGAAGGTCTAGCAGTTTGAAATATGATCAAGGGTGGTGTTTATACCAGAATGTGAAGATGTGACTTGGACCTAAATTCACAAAGCATTAACCTCATCTCAATTTTCCTATCTTTTGCATTGGTGGTCTGGTTAAGTTGTTCATAAGACTGAGGGAAGAATATAGCTGAGTAAGGTCAGAATTTACACAAAGGTCCTTCAGCCGTCTGAAATGGAAACTGTACAACATGAAAAAGAAAGAAGCCAAACTCAACAGTGACATATATTTTCTAAGCCTTTGCAAGAAACACAACTTCATTCCCCAAGGACTAAACATCTACAATCCCCTGACTACTACACACAACTCCAAATATGCTTCACAGTTATGCAGAAGAACTTCAGAGAAAATTAGAAATCATCTACTTCACTTACTCTACTCCAAAAGAGACCAACTCAGGAAGGAAATTACCATATACTACAACAACTTAAAAGACAGAAATCCATGCATGTTCCCTGACAATATACAGTGGATACAAAGAGACTACAAAAAACTTTCTACAGCATTCATCTTACATAAAAAGAAGAAATGGAACAAATTACTCCAAGAACAAGCTCCCCAGCCACAAAACAACCATCAGAGGAACAACACCAACACCTTACAACATTCCAACCTCAGACTCGATGAAACTGAAAGCAGCAACCAGCCCACAAATATTATCAATCTCTCCACACACACGCTTACCAAAACTGAAAAATCTGTCCTTTCTAAAGGCCTAAATTTCTGTCCAGAAAAATACCCTAATAAAATACTTCAATGTGGAGAACTAGAAGAATTCTTCCGACGCCTGCACCTCAAAGAATATTTCCACAACCAAACTGAACCCACTCCCAACAACAACTCATCCTCTGACAACATTCAGGAAAGGATCAATGCCAAAAAGCCCCAAAAAAACATCAGATTGGACACCCCGCAGTGGATGAAACCCTAACCTTGACCGCTACATTGACTGCTTCAGGGAAAGAATGAACAATGAAATAATCAGCAATGCATGCCACCACAACAACCTCTCTCTACCAGAGAAAAAGGCCATAAAATCTCTAAGATCTAACCACCAAATAGTAATAAAACCAGTAGATAAAGGAGGAGCCGTAGTCATCCTAAACCATGAGGATTACATAAAGGAAGCCAAGAGACAGCTCTCTGATGCCACCTACTACAAAGAACAACAAGAAGATCCTACTCCCCTTTTCACCAAAAAACTCAAAAAGACCATCAAATCATTTCCATCAAGACTACAAGAAAAACTACAGACCTTGATCCCCCCGCTACCTAACCCAGGGACTTTTTACATGCTCCCTAAAATCCACAAACAAGGGAACCCTGGCAGACCTGTCATATCCAACCATGGGACCCTAACTGAGGAAATATCAGGTTTCGTTGAATCAATCCTAAAACCGCTTGTCACCCACAGAGCAAGTTTTGTACAAGGCACTACAGACTTTCTACGGAAACTTAAAAACATAGACCACCTTCCCAGCAACACACTCCTAGCCACCATGGACGTTACCAGCCTATATACCAACATCCCACACCAGGATGGCATCCAAGCCTGCCTTACATATCTACAGGAACAAGATTACAACTCAGAATACAGACCCAAAGATATTACTGACCTTATACACTTCATCCTCACACACAACAATTTCACTTTTAACAATCAACACTTCCTCCAGATGATGGGAACAGCTATGGGCACTAAAATGGCCCCACAGTATGCCAACCTTTTTATGAGCCACCTGGAAGAAGACTTCCTCAAGAACCACACCATCAAACCCTTGCTATACTTAAGATGCATCAATGACATCTTCATCATTTGGACTGAAAACCTGCAATCTCTGATTGAGTTCCATCAGAAACTCAACAATCATCATCCCTCCATCCAACTTTCTCTAGAATACTCCAGCACCAACATCTCCTTTTTAGACACAATGATAAGTATCCAGAAGGGTAAAATACAGACCACAGTATACAAGAAACCCACAGACCAACATACATATCTGCATAGAACCAGCAATCACCCTAAACACACCACAAAAGCTGTGATATACAGCCAAGCCCTCAGATACCACCGCATCTGTACTGAAAAGAACACCCGGGATCGCCACCTCACCAATCTTAAAAAGGCTTTCACCCAACAAGGACACTCCTCCAGAGAGGTAGATCGCACGTTTGAAAGAGCCACCTGGATACCACGTGAAGAACTGCTGCAGTACAGAAGAAAACCCCCCACAAATTGCACACTGCTGGTTATGACGTATCACCCCTCCCTTGAACCTGTACGGAAAGTCCTCAAAAAATTGCAACCCATACTAGAAAGAGACCCTATTCTTAAAAAGATCTTCCCAGAGCCACCCATCCTAGCCTTCAAACAAGCACCGAACCTCGCCAACCTCACCACCAGAAGCAAACTTCCTCAAGCCCAGAACACACCAAAAGGATCCAGACCGTGCCATGACAAGAAATGCAAGACCTGCCAACACATCTCCACCACCCCCACAATTACTACACCCCACAACAGAGCCATCAGCATCCCTGGATCTTACAGCTGCACCTCCAGAAATGTAATATACCTCATCCAATGCACCAAATGCCCTGATGGAAAATATGTAGGAGAGACCAAACAACAACTGCACACCAGAATGAATGCACACTGGAAATCCATCAAAGACAGAAATACCCAATTACCTGTGGGGGCACATTTCTCACAGGAGGGCCACTCTCTCTCCAATCTCTCAGTCCTGATCCTCAAGGGAAACTTACACAACACTTCTTCCCAGAGACGAGCCTAGGAGCTCCATTTCATCAACCTGCTGGATACTAGAGACCATGGACTAAACATAGACATTGGATTTTTGATACATTATAACCTGCCTGGCAACTGACTCCCCAGCCCAGCCCCTGGCTTCTTTACTTTTCATTCCATCCAGGAAGAGCACACACCAACTGCTGAAAGTTCCTTAGCCTGACGAAGGGTTTTTGAACCCGAAAGCTTGCTTAATAACTATTCTCCAACTATTTGGGTTGGTCTAATAAAAGATATCAAATTCACCCAAGGAACCTTGTCTGCCTGGGACTAGGCTGACTTTTATGTTTTTGGCTCTGCTTAGGTTAGCTATTTTCACTTCCTTGTTTTAGGCTTGAATTCAGAAAATGCCTCAGTACAATACATGATTATCTTTAAACTGATGTAAGCAGGTAGGATTTTCCAAGTGAGCAGCACTGGCCTAAACCTGCTCCCATTGACTTCAGGCAATAGGAGCAGAGTTAGGGCATTGCCTTGCTGCTTTTGAAAATACCATCCATTAAAATATCACGCCTGCAGGATATAATGCATGGATATAACACAACAATCACATAATGCTTCTCTCAGTGAGTATAGGCACCTGGGCAAATGCCATAACATGCAGACTCTACCACTCACGGTTGTCTGTAGGGCCTGCTGTACTGCTTTATAGAACTACAAAATAGCTTAGTTCCCAGGAGTAGTCTGACATTTCACCCAAGCACAATACTGTACCAACACAGCTATACTGCTTTCAGTAGCTAAGCTAGATCATATTTTGTGACCATATTAAGTGCAGCTAGACAGTATCAGACACTTCAGGTCACAGGCTGTGGGACTGTTACACAAATACTGCCCCATTCTGACTTGAGATGACATCATTGCCTGGTTACCTGCCAGGGGCATCAGGGTCTCCCAAGTTTAGTATAGTTGGGTGAAAGGCAGAGGAAAGAGACTTTTTGTCATTCCTCCTGCTAAAACTCAGCAACATGGATTTATTCTTAGAACAGAACTCCACCTCCGATATAGTGTTTGCAGGAGTCGCAGTGCTCTTACTTCTCATCTGTATCGTCTTAAGAAGACAGGTATGTAAGGGGAAGAGTAGATTACCATCATCCAAAAGCAGGAGCTGGACATAAAGCTTTTTTTTTAAAGTAATCTAGCCTAGATAACTTGTATCTAAGGGCACTCTTACATGTGCTCTGTAAGCACATTGGAACAGACCTGATTAATGTAGTCTGCCAGAAAGTTCTAATTAGAACGTTCCAGCCTGCTGCAGGGTCTTGTGTATTCAGTGCCCCCGTGTTTCAAAATGGCAGTGGGGGCACTTTTGGACCATTTTCAGACCCCAGAAACTGAAATACATGAGGCACTGCAGGCTTTTTAATTAGAGTGGTTCACAATAGCCACTCAAATTAAAATGCACACCCCCACCCCAGAGCAAATGTATTGATACTTTAAGAGACCAAAAAGTTGGCTGGGAGAATAACTGAGGTCCATTTTATATAAATTAGTATTCCTGAGACAATGCGGGAAGACTGGACTCGTTCTTAGGTTGGTCACATTCAGGAAAGGGCCCATAACATGCCAGAGATAATTTGTAGCCTAAAATAAAACCTGGAAAATAATGGAAAAGATGAGATGGGATTTGACCAATAACCAAATTAAAGACTAAGGATAAAATTAACTCTGGGAATATAAGTAATGCCAGTCCACTTGGTCTTATGGAAAATAGGTCTTGTTGAATCAACCTGGTTTAATTCTTTGATGAGATTACAAATTTTGTTGATAAACGTATGGTAAGTGCACAGATGCAAATGATGCTTGTAAGGCATTGTTTTGTAGTATACAGGCTTTCTGGTGGAAAAAGTTGATGCTTTGCAGTATCTAGCAAACACATGTTAAATCAGGGGTGGGCAAAATGCGGCCCGCCAGGCCATTCTGTCTGGCCCATGGGGCCCCCCCAACATTAAGAAAATTAATATTTATCTGCCCCTGGCTGCCTGTCATGCAGCCCTTGATGCCTTGCCAAAACTCAGTGAGCAGCCCTTCGCCCAAAATAGTTGCTCGCCCCTGTGTTAACTAGATTAAGAAGGGACTGAGTGACAGATCTCAAAAAAGAATCATCAAGGGAAAATTATTGAATAAGATTGATTGATATTCTTCAATGTGTCTGTCCATGAGGCCAGGCCTGCAGAACCCTAACATAAAAGCTGCTATGCCACCTAGGTGAGTAGCTTGTCTTTGAGCACAGAAGATTCAATGACCTGGAAGTGCACATATAATCACTCCTAGAATGTTTACCACCCCTCAGATTGTTATTGCTAACATGATAAATCCTATAGAGTAGTTGGGGTATGCATCATGGGATAAGTTAGCGGCCCTTCAAGCCCAGAACTGACTGCCAAGGACAGCTCTAAAGACCAGAAGAGTCCTGAGGGTGATCCTAAGGCCACCAGTGCTTGGTCGCTCCCAGGTCCATGGGTCACGTGGCTAGGCTCGTGCTTTGCTGTTTTTCTGCTGTAAAGGTACTGGTGATGACAAAAAGCATGGTTTGGCAGGGCTAAGAGGTAATGGTTTTCTCAGCCCATGTTTAGGAGGATTTGCAAAACCCATTCATGGATTTGCTATTTGTGAATTAATAGCCAGCCATCCCAAACCCATAGTGATAGACTGTTCCTCACTCCTCATGCCTTCATAGATTGTAAGGCTGGAAGGGACCTTGGAAGATCGTTGGGTCCATTTCTTTGTAGGAGTAAAAGGGAAATCCATTATCCAGATGCTGGAATCCCTCTCATGGCCTAATTTCATGGCATAATGTGAGTGGAAAACCACTGGCCTTTGTAGCTCTTTCACTTGCAGTGTTTGCCAGTTCTATAACAAATGGGCTTCTTCCTGAAGGAGAGCTGGAAAACTCTGCAGCCTTTTTTTGCATAAAGCTTATCAACTCTTCAGGCTCTGGGTCCCATGAATACCCAGTTTTTCCAAAGGTCCACTGATCCTACTGGTCTGGAGACTAATGCTGACTTCCTCCCAGGGAACTGTAGCTGACTCTCACAATGCCTCACAGACCAGTCATTTCTCATAGGGAGAAATGTTCCTATGATCCTGTGTCATGGATATCTGGATGGTATTGCTCAGTAGTTTCCTGGCAGCATAGGAAAGTTCCCCTCTAAACTCACTGCTTTCTCTCTGTGTGTAACAGGTTCCTCGAGAGAAGAAGAGGCACAAGCAGACTGGTAAGCAGCCTCTGGGCTTTGCATTGGGCCCCTGAAAAAAAGAGATAGAGGGTCTGTGCTTCTTCCTACCTCTCCTTGCATAGCAGGAGCTGTTCAAGCAAAGCAGCTGGGGCTCCATTCTTTGGCTGCCCCTGGGCAAAAGGCTCAGGAGTCAGAGGATGCAGCCTCCCCTAGCAAACACTAGCTTCTTTCTATCTCCTTTCTGCCAGCTTTCACACTCCAGGAGGTAAAACAGGAAGAGACTTGGGTGCCGGTAAGGACATGGTAAGCATTACCACTCATAAACCCCGAAGTCCCTTCCTTTAGCATCATAGTAACATTCCTACCCAGCTCTATTTCCCACCTCTCCCTGCCCTCTCACTTGTGTCTGGACACTCTTGACTCCCCCCACTGTAAGGGGCAACCTCTGACATAGCTCTCCCATGCACTGTGCAGTGCCTCATTCCTTCCTCTTGCATCATGCATCTCGTTTAATCCAAAAGGACACAGAGAATGAACTGGACTCCCCCATCGTAGGACCAGGAGGAAATGCTGTTTCAGAGCAGCCTAGTGCACAGCCCGGGTGCTATGGAGGCAAAGTAAGGTTGTCCTTCATGTGTGGAGGGGTAGGGACAGGGACAAGCCCCTGGCTATTCAGCCTGAATGTGTGGTGGCCCCCACCACCAGCCCAAAGCCCTGCCTTGGGTCCCCAGCAGGATTTTAATACAAGCCTTTTAGCATTGCAGTGTAGGGCTCCCATCATAAGTGAAGAGGCACTCCATGAGCCTCTGGCCATTATCCTAGCTCTAGCTGACTGTTATCCTGAACATCAACTAGCTGCTGGAGGAGGGACATGACACAAGCTTTAGCCAGGAAGGTGCACTCTCCCCTTATCAGCCCTCAACAGGGGTCACCTCAACACGCAGGCCATTGAAAGGCAGACCTAAGGAGGGTTGGGAATAACAAGTGGTAGGGCTGCCTCAGGAGAGCACTGTGTCTTAGGTGAAGAGAGGCCATGATGGGGAGGGACAAGCTCAGGCATCTTATCCATTTCCTTTCTGTCATGCAGCTGTTTCAGAGTGCCCCCAGGACATCTCCCCTTTGTTTACACCTGCAAGACCACGGAGAGAAGGGGGCAGCATGCAACCTATCCCCTTGATGAAGACCTACTATTGTAAGACAGCCAAAGGGTGGATATGAGATATGAGGGCAGAGGAGGGAGGGACACAAAGGGCAAGGAAAAATCAGATCCACTGGGATCCTGAAACCCCAAGGACCAAGTCTTTGCTGAAAGGTTATCTTCCAAAGTGAAGCATTTGTGGCTGCCACCAAAAGGGAGATGAGTAATGACAGGTATTGAGTAGAACCAGGTCCTTCTGTATCTACAGAGGCTTCCAGCAGGCAATTTCCAGAACACTGCCCCTGCTCCCTCTCCTGCCAGCTTCCTGGTGCGACTGAAAGACTGGTGCAACACAGCATGTAACATGGCCCCAAAATCAAGCCAGCAGGAGATAATCCCTGGACTGTGCCATGTAGACCTCTTTTATGGGGACTGACAGTGTGACTCCTAATAGCCCACTACTGGTACTAGCCATTCTCATCCTCAGACATGTTCACCATTGAGGGTTCCACATGTTATATGGGCAGGGCAATTCCCCAGGACTACCTAACATTCAAAATAGTGACCCAAAAATTGTCAAGGAATCTTTTCAGAGACAAAGGATCTATAACCATGATACAGAGCCCTTTCCTTTTCAGTCACACCCCAAAATCACCTCCCCTCCCAGCCAAGAAAAAACCTTCACAGTCCCTTCCAGTACATGGTTCCCTATTTCTCACCCCCGCCCTCCCCAACACACAGGACTACAAGCCCCAAATACCCACCTTTGGCCCCAGTCTTTGCACACTCACAATCCAAATTCCTTTTCAGACACCCAAAGTATCCTCTCTCCTTGATACAGAGAATACACCCTGCCCACTTCCCTGCTTTTCCTCCCTTCCCTCCCTCCCTGTCTACCCTTGCTCTGGGCTAGCTAAGCCATCTCTCTCCTATCCCCGCCCACCAAGGCACACAAGAGGTTCTTGTCCATTAAATAGTCTCTGACTCTTTAGGGTATGGGTTCTCTGCTCCCTAAAACAGAAGCATCGGCTCTGGCTCCTGAAACAGAGGCCTAGTTCTCCTTTCATCCCCCATATATAGTGAGGGGAGCAGGCAGGCCATTTTTCCTGTGCTTGTATGGTATGTGTAACTGCCCCCAGGGTGCCAGGTTCCAGATCTGTGGGCCACAACTGACCTGCAGGCTAAGAGCTGCTGGGCTAGTGCACTGGTCAGTAGAAGGGGAACACAGCAGTTTCCCCCCTCCTCTCTCTCACACACCCACATTCCCCTTTCAGCCTAATTTTTTTTTTTCTGGCTTTCACTGACAAATGCCCATTTGAAGATAGTGCCCCCATTGTGCTTGAGCCCCATGTACACCTGCATGCAAAAAAAAGGTTGTGCCTGTTCCCCCCTCAAACCACCATGAACCAGCTTATTTTCTATAGGCACTGAAGCAGAAGTACAAGTGTCTGAGCTGTTCCTGAGCAGGATGTTGTCCCCATGCATAGTTGTCAGAGTGACTAACCCTGTTCTTCTCTATGCCTTCTGTGTCCCAAAGGTCCAATGAAATGAGACTTTCCACTTCCCGATTCTCCCATGTCTCTATGGAATATGATACAACTTCCCTCTCATCACTGAGTCCTTCTTCAATGAGAGAAGCCCCCTCACCTGCACCTGAGCTTGCCAGCTGGATAAGGGAGGAGGAATCAGTTCCCCCAGTCGGAACACTGCATCTCTCCAAGAGCCCCAAAGATGGCACAAAGGCACATCAAAAGCAGACTGAGCAGCTGCTGAACCTGAGACGTTGCTTGGACTTCAACATCAGGTGGAAGCATCTCCAAAACCAGTTGGGGATTCCCACCTTGTACACAGAGTCACTCGCCCAAATGATCCCTCAGGCCGCTCCCCTGCACCTCTGCAGTAGCATAACTAGGGGAGAGAGACTGGAGCAACAGCCCTGGGGGCTGCCTTTGTTGGGGGCTGCAAAAATAGCCATGGCAATAGTGACAAATGATTGCACCACTCCAATGAGCAAGGCTTTCGCCAGCACTGCACCAGACTTCTCACAGCTGCCCAGAGCACAGAGCTGCCCGCCTCTGTGCCCATGTTTTGGAGACACCTTGATAAAGACCAGTGTGCTTCTAGAGCCACAGCCCCCCATTCCAGAGGAGCTATCACTAGGTTATGAAAATAATGTACTCCACCTTGAAATAGACACAGAGGAGACCAAAACTGGCCATCTGGGAAAGGCAACACAGCCACTTACCTCAGTCACCTGCCCCTCGCATGTGCAGGAGAGCCAGGACTTCTGCGTCAGCTTTCCTAGCTTCTCATACTGGAAGGCCCAGAGCAGCATGTTGTTTCTTGAGCCTGTCCTCAGTGGGCTGCCATACCAATCTGCCACCATACTGGAAGTTCATGATCAGAGAAACCCAGACATCCAAGCAGAGACTCATCAGATAGTTAGAGCATCCCAGAGGAGCATTATCCAAGTGAGAGAGATTCCCCCAGCCAGCCTGGTGCATCCCTGTGAGAAGCAGGAGAATCCCTGGAGCTCTGCTTGGCTGGATATGGGCCCAGGTACCCATCCCACTGAACTTGACACAAGGCAGGAGCACTTCACCATGTGGTGGAGTCTACACATCCTGGACACAGCATCAATGGTGCACCTCAGCAAACACTCTCTACTACCCAGGGTGACTTGCATTAATTTAGCTGAGATGAAGATGAACTTTCTGGTCAGAGACGTAAGAGAGAACTTCAGCTGGTATATTCAGAGCAAGAAAGTCCAGCAGGAATGGGACTTTCAGGACACCCCATGGGAAAGCCTGCAGGCTTTCCTACCTTCAGCTCCAAAGTCATCCATGTGGAGCTCAAACCATGACCAAGAAATGATTACTGCCCCCAGAGGTGTAACAACACGGACAGGCACCCAGGGCAGCTACCACACGCAGCAGCAGCTGCATGTTCCAGTTACTGCCACCGTGCCTGCATGGCTGCAACAGCAGCCATTTTTTTCTATTTTCCCCCAAGTCGGTCCTTGGGACAACTGTCCTGGCCACCCTGCCCTAATAGTGCCACTAACTATGTGGGATGAGCTGCTCTTCCTGAGAGTGCACCTTATTTTAAACATGCAGGTGAAGCAGAAAGGGGGCCTGCCTAGGATAAGCCAGTCTTCTTGGAAGATGTTTATACCTCCTAACCTGGAGAATGAAGGCTGGTTCTCCTGTCCTATGCAGGTGGTTCCCTACCCCTTCCCATTTCTGCTACATCTTTTTTCAAGTGTCCCTGATGAAGATTGGCCAGAGGATCTACATCCCTCACCCTTTGAAGCTAGGTGGGAAATAGGCAATTCTTGTTCCTGGATGCCTTATGGGGCAGAGGCACCTAACATACCTGATTTTCCAGAAAATCGAGGTGCACTGCAGATGGGGTGCAGCCTCTCCTCCTACATGAGACCAGCCTCTCCTCCTGCACGAGACCTCAGGACATCGCAAGAGGTCAACATGCAAAAAGACAGGAACAGTACGACACAGGGCCACCAAGTAAAACCAAATGGCCCCAATCCGCCAGGGCAGAGACCTGTGGTGACACCCAGCATTTCTGGGTCAAGTTTGAGCAGCACTGGCAAACCCCAGAAAAAGCAAAAGCTCCAGATGGAGGAGGATAGAGGTGGAAACCCAAAAGGGAGCTGGACAAACATAAAAACCAATGTCTACACCAGGTCAGAGACAGAGAGTCAGACATCACCACCATCTGAAGTCATGATGAGCGAGCTGAGATCCAGACTATTACACAGCAGGAGCAGAACCGAACAGGCCAGGAGTCTGGAGCTCCCCACTGAAAGGAAAGGGAAAGGCCCTCACAAAATGCGAGAGACAGAAGCAGGGCAAAGCCCTTTGGATCCTGCAAGGATTCGGCCTCAGCAGGGCAGCCCAGAGACGCCTGACCTGGAAGAGCTCATAGAAGCCATCATTGACTCTTCCACCACTAGGCAGGCCATTTGTGACCTGCAGTACAACCTGCTGGTGGAGCTACTGAACAAGTACCCCAGCAGCTCCTGCCTCTCCGTGGAAGGTGCAGTGGTAGAATACCCCATCTGCCTGCTGTGCTACAAATGCCTTGAGTCCAGGTGTACCCACCAGGGACAACATAAGACAGCAGCCTTGCCCAAACTGGTTGTTTTTCCCACCCATCTGTCAATAGAGACTCAAGGGAACAAGAGACGAATGAAAATGAGCCTAGGCTTCATGCTAAAATTAAAAAGGAGGCAAGCTCAGGAGTGGCAGATAACAGAAGGCATCATGTTGAAATTAAATGGGAGGCAGTGTCAGGAGTGGCAGCTAACAGAGTGCCCCCTGGGAGAGAGAAATACAAAGATCCAGAAGGAGATGAAAACATCACCTGAGTCTCTGCAGGGATCAGACCAAAGTGCAAACATCAAGCACTTCACCTTCCAGATGCCAGAGAGCATCTCCAAGAAAATCATTAAGTCCCAAGGGAGGAAAACAGCTGACACTGACTTCCACCTGGGATCCCCTGCAGGTCCACAACAACAGTCCCCAAGTGACGTCACATCCCCATCCAGTCACAAAAGGCAGTTTCCACAAAAAGGGAGGAAGAGGCCAGATAGGACAGTGATAAGAGCTCCCAGGGAGCAGCCAAAGGTGGTCTCTGCTTCAACAAGTACAACAGATCTCCACAAAACTGGGCAGACAGCTCCCTATGTGGCAAAGCCACTAACTAAACCCAAGCCAGCAACAGCTTTGCTGCAGACAGATGGAGCCTCTTCGTACCCTGCAGCTGGGGAAAAGAAGCCGAAGCCTGGGACACTGTTCAGGCCCGGGAACAGAGTTCCCTTGCACAGAAGAATCCTGTCATTCTGTAAGCAAACCTTCGCTGAGCAGTGTTCAAAAATGCCAGAACTTAAGTTCACAAAATCACCCTTCTGGCAGGGCAGAGCCTCTAAGGGAATCTGGGCTCCATAATATTGAATGCTGTGCCCCCAGAAAACACAGATGTGGGGCTGAGGTGGGAAGGGAGGATAGCAAAACAGGCAGTATATAGTGAAAGTGTCTTCTTTGCCTATGACCTCCTCGGGCACCTTTGGAAGGACAAAACAATTTCTCTTAGTCTTAAAAGTTAACATTGACAAAATTATGTCACTCTATGTATATAAGTTTTGATATTTTAGTAAATGTTTTCTTGGCTACCAGGCTCACCTTTTTTCTGTAAAAGTTTGCCCATGTTACAAGGTCAGTCAAAATATTTGCCCCTTTTTTGTGTGCTCTTATTTTCTGGTCTTTCACACCAGGGAAGGGCTGATGGATGCTTATGTTGCTGAAATACCTACATCCATTTCTGATAATTCACACAAGAATCATAATGCCACACGGGACTGAATTCTTTGGTAACTGGGGCATTTATACATGTGCTCTGGGAGTGGCAGGAGAGGCACTTTAATTAGAGCATCTCCAAAAGCCTCTCTAATTAAAGTGCCCGGAGTGTGTCATGTATCAATGTCCCTGAACTGAAAAATGGCAGTGAGGACACTTTAACTAAAGCTCATTTCAGCGTATCGGAGCAGACTTGCTGCACATGTATAGGTGCTCTGTGTGCTTTGCAGGATTCTAGCTTCTTGGGCCCTCAGAGGCAGACATATATTCATGGCATGGTTAACATGCCGTGCTTGAGTAATTTCTGGTAGGATAAAATGGCAAACCAACCATAAAGAGATTCTTTATTTACTGTTGCACTCCTTTGTGCTGATTTGTAGCATGCCTTAAATTGAACATGTGGCATGTGTCTCAGACACTGATCTGATACTGGGATGGTGCATGAGCTGTGTCTTAGGGTCTAGGACACAGCCCACCCCTCTTTTCTCTTACCTGAGCATCTGGCAGTGCTGAGCACAGGCAGGGAAAGAAGTTCAGTACCCATTATTATTATGTTCTTGCTAGGATAGAGCAAGCACTGAGAAGGCACTACAGACCTCACTTTAATTCCTCAGGGTGAAGGAGGACGAAAAGGAAAAACATGACATGGCATGGTACTGTATTTTGCTGTGTAGGCATACCTGAAGTGGCTGGCACTTAAAGTGGCTGGTCAAACAGCAAGTCTTTGGTAGAGTTGGAAATTGAACTTAGTCCACAAAAAGATTATTTTCTCTCATGTGTAATTGCTTTCCATTTTCTTAGCTTTTAATTAATTATTAGTAAAAACAAGCTACAGCAAGCACTGTAGGGAAAACAATGTACTAAGCATCAATTAGGATTGTTTTTTAAGGCAGATGAATGAAAAAATAATAGCCCATACCATGCAATCAACTCCTCTCCTCCTCCCCACAAAAACCAATTGATTTTTTAATGAGGAATTCCACTTAAGCACTGATGTTATAATGGAGGCCAATGTACTGATTACTAGCTTGTCCTGAGGTAGGAAATGCCAGTGCTGACCCATTTAACAGTGCTTTACTGCAGTGCTCCAGGCTTCCAGCTATGCCATGAAAGTGTAGAATCAAATCCATCTATTTTAGGAATAGCCATTATGAGATGCTGAGTTAAAGCCTATTAGAGGCATTATGTATGCAGATGTGGCTAACAGTCTTTACACATACAGTAATGAACCATGGATAAATACTCACAGATGATCAGAGTGCAGAAACCAAATAACTTAGACAGAGAAGAAAAATCCAACCCTGCTCTAACAATAAAGACAGTGTAAAAAATTTGACTCCCATGGGAATCCTAGAAATAGTAGTTGGTATTAGAATAGCAAAGACCCCTACCAGGACCAGGACCAGGACACCATTGTGGTAGGTGTCTTTATACACAATCTATCACCCCCCAAGGTGATAGACTAAGGCTGGAAGTAAAGCATTTTCATCTTTTCTGCAAACAGGGAACTGAGGCACAAGGAAATCTAGGGTGCCTGTACAGATGTGGGGACACTGCTCCAACACACTGTAATTACAGTACATCAAAGCAGACTTGATTAATCAAGTCTGCTGAAGTGTGCTATTTAGTGTGCTCCAGCAGCCTTCGCATTTCATGTATTCAGAGTTCCCATACTGCAAAATGGCAGCGAGGTCACTTTAACTAAAGTTCATCAACCAAGCGTTAGTTAAAGCACCCCTGCTGCCATTTTGAAACAAGGGACACTGAATACACAAAATGCTGTGGGCGCTTTAATTAGAGCAGCTCTCAGAACCATCCTCAGAGCATGTGTAAAGATACCCATAATGACTTGCTCCAGGTCAGCCAGGAAATCTCTGGCAAAACTGAACACTGAACTCAGGCCTTTTGAGTCCCACATCACTCTCTCAGCCACAAAGGTAACTTCCTTCTGCAACAAAAACCATTAGCAAAGGAAGGTGCACGCTGAAGGTATGCTTCATTGTTATTATGTTCTTGCTAGGACAGAGTGAATGCTGAAAAGTAGGGCTGTGTGAATGGCACCATTCTGTTTCCCCTTTAGTTTCAAGGTTTCAATGGAACAGCGTTTCGTATTGAATTTCATTTCGATTTGAAACAGCTGTTCCATTTTGCTTTGTCGAAACAGTGAGGCTGGTTCGACGCTGTTTCAACGTTTCGCTAGATCAGTCGGGGCCGGGGCCAGGGAGTCAGCCCAACTGGGGTGACTTCCCACCCCTGGTGCTAGTTCAACCCAGGGATGGGAAGTTAGCCCAGCTGGGCTGACTTCCAGTCCCCAGACAGACCTAGTGCTGGGGATTGGAAGCCAACCCAGCTGGGCTGACTTCCCAGCCCTCACCCGATCTAGCACCAGGGATGGAAAGTCAGCCCACCTGGGCTGACTTCCCTGCCCTGGCCCAATCTAGCACCGGGGATGGGAAGTCAGCCTAGCTGGACTGACTTCCCATTCCCAGTGCTATGTTATTTACTGTGCAGTAAATTTAAGTCGGTGTAAGTGCAATTGTACACACACCCACTGTGGGATTATAATGCTGTGCAAGGGAACCAAAGTAAAGTCAGGTCTTATTTTGGGTTTTCTCCTTCAGAGGATAAACATTTTAGAAGCACATTGGCCTCTTTTGTGTCTGCAGCAAGAAATGTCACCTGATGTTAATTCAAGGGGACAGTTGCTACTTATAAAAAAAATACATCCAGCCATCAAATCCAAATTTAAAAAATCCAGTGATTTGCATAGCCAAAGACACTACTCCCACTAAATATTTTATGTTATGGAAGTAGCAGCACAAAAGAATTTTTTTTTTTACAATATTAATTTCTATACCAGTATGAATTTGGGTATTGCATTGAAGAAAAAAAAGTGGTGTAGCGCATAGCGACAGGTAAGTATGAGCCTTAAAAAAAAAGATATTTCATACAACACAGTTCCCAAGAGCACCACGATGGCTTAAAAGTGTTCTCCTGTTTTGTGGAAGCTTGTGTGCATGTTTTATTGAGTGGAAAGAGTGCAACGGGAAAATGAGATCACAAATGAATGTTTTGGCTGCCATGAAGTCACTACAGTAATAAATAGGCAGAAACTTCAAAACACAATCAAGACCTGTCCTCAGGGCTATGAGTGAGCACAATTCATTAGGCATTCAGGCAAAAGAAACATGAAGAGTTGTGCTCTAGTTCTTATAGCTCTTCAACCAGTGCTGGAAAAGCAAATTGAAATCTTTCATACTGGAACTGGAATCTCTCCTGTAATCTGCCTGTGAGAGTCTTTTTTGCTGTGCACTGTGAAACAGAGGCTACCTTCCATCCCTGGTGGTGACTCAGGATGGGGATGAGTGAGTTAACAGTGTGTATGGTGTAGCCTAGTGCAAAGATTTTACTGGCATGATATTGGCATGGATAGAATGCATAAAAGTATTGAAGCCATGTTATTCAGGTCATAGCAAGCAAATGCTAACAAAACGTGATACCACATGACACCCATATTCTATCAACTACCTTGCGTCCAGTCTCCTTTTGAAGATCTCCACCACCCCCGCTGGGAGTCTATTCCAGAGACTGGTCACATGAACTGTAAAGAAATTTTTCCTTATATCCAGTCTGAAACCTCCTTCTAGGAGTTTATGACCATTGCTCCTGGTTTTCCCCTGGGGCACTTTGGTGAATAGTTGTTTACCTAGCCCCTGATGCTCTCCCTTGATATATTTGTAAGCTGCCACCAAATCTCCCAGAAGTCTTCTCTTGTCTAGGCTGAACAGTCCCATAACTGTCAGCCTTTCCTTGTATTTCTTGCTCTTCAGGCCTCTAATCATATGAGTGGCTCTTCTCTGGGCTCTTTCAAGCTTCTCCACACCCTTCTTGAAGTGTGGCACCCAGAACTAGATGCAGTACTCCAGCTGTGGCCTCACCAATGATAAGTGGAGTGGGAGAATAACTTCCTTATTTTTGCTTGAGATGCATTGGTTGATACATGGGAATGTATTATTTGCTCTGCTAACTGTAGCATCATACTGGTGGCTCATTCATTTTATGGTCAGTTATGACCCCAGATCCCTTTCAGACATGGTGCTAGCTAGCGTAGCACCACCAAGTCTGTAAGTTTGTAGCAGAATTCTCCTCCCCAGATGGAGCACTTTACGCTTTACAGTGTTGAACAGCATCTGGTTCTGGTTCACCCATCTAACTAATCTGTCTAGGTCTGCCTGGATCATCAGCCTACCCTGACACATGGCCACACTTCCCCAAAGCTAGGTGTCATCGGCGAACTTTGCCAGTGTGCTTCTCACCTCCACATCCAGATCATTCATGCAGATGTTGAAAAGCACTGGTCCAATTACTGAACCCTGGGGGACCCCACTAGCTACCCTCCACCAGGTCAACACAGATCCGTCTATTAGTACTCTCTGGGTCCGATCCTGCAGCCAGTTTCCAACCCATCTGACTGTTGAATTGTTGAGCCCATAGTCCCCTAGTTTTACCTTGAGATCCTCATAGGACACCAAGTCAAAGGCCTTCCTAAAGTCCAAGTAAATGATGTCAACCTCATCTCCCTTATCCAGGTGGTGAGTAACCTGGTCGTAGAAGGAAATGAGGTTAATCAGACATGGCCTACCCACAACAAAGCTGTGCTGGCTGTCATTCAGAATTTTGCCTTCTACTAGTTTATTGCATATGGACTCCTTCAGAAATTTGTCAAGAATTTTTCCTGGGATTGAGGTCAGGCTGATCAGCTTGTAGTTCCCTGGGTCCTCTTTCCTCCCCTTCTTGAAGATGGGCACAACATTGTCCCTCTTCCAGTCTTATAGATTCATAGATTCTAGGGTCGGAAGGGACCTCAGTGGGCCATCTAGTCCAACCCCCTGCCCCTGACAGGCAAGAAAAGGGTCTGATGAAGATGTTGAACAGCACTGGCCCCAGAACTGAGCCCTGAGGGACTCCACTGCACACAACTTTCCAGGCTGACACCGACCCATCCAGTACCAATCTCTGAGTGCGACCTTTGAGCCAGTTTGCTACCCAGTCTACCGTATAATCATCCTAGGCAAATCTCCTCAGTTTATTTATAAGGATGGTATGGGATACCATGTCAAAGGCCTTCTTGAAGTCCAGATAGATAACATCCACCTCAACTCCTGCATCTAAACATTTGGTGGCCTTGCCATAAAAAGAAACTAGGTTAGTCAGGCAGGACCTGCCTGCTATAAACCCATGTTGGTTACCCTTCTACATCACATTAGCCAGTGGGCTCCCACAGATGTGTTCCTTGAGAATTTTTTCTAGGATTTTCTCAGGGATAGAGGTAAGGCTGATTGGTCTATAGTTCCCCGGATCCTCCTTCCTCCCCTTCTTAAAGATTGGGATGACATTGGCCCTCTTCCAATCCTCCGGGACCTGACCTGAACACCATGAGTCCTCATATATCCTTGCCAGTAGTTCAGCTATGACACTCGCTAATTCCTTCATTACCCATGGGTGGAGTTCCTCCAGTCCCGGTGATTAGAACACGTCCAGTCCCTCCAAGTGTCTTTTTACTGTGTCAGCACTGACCATTGGTCAGCTGATGTTCCCCTTGTTGGTGTCCGTGATGCATATTTAGGGTTTGTCTAGATTCCTATTTAAGAAGACAGAGGCAAAAAATTCGTTAAAGATCTCTGCCTTGTCCCTGCTATCTGTCACTAAGCCCCCCTACCCATCCTGTAGGGGTCCTATGCTACCCTGCACCCTCTTTTTGCTCCCAATGTACCTAAAGAAGGAGTTTTTATTTTCCTTAATCCCTGCCACTAGCCTGAGTTCTAGAGCTGCCTTGGCCTTCCTGACTGACTCCCTGCAGGCACAGGCCAAGGAAATGTAATCCTTCTTGCTAGCTACCCCCTGCTTCCACTTCCTGTATGCTTCTTTTTTTGTCCTTAAGGTATCCTGGATGACCCTGGTTAGCCAAAGGGGCTTCCTGGCACCTTTGCCTCCTTTCCTCTGCCATGGGATTGTCTCACTCTGGGCCCAAAGAATGGTTTCCTTGTGGAATGACCACCCATCCTGGACCCCCAAAGCATCTAGGCTCTTGGTTCCTAGTACCCTGCTAACCAATCCCCTGAGCCTATTAAAGTCAGCCTTTTTAAAGTTTAGCATCTGCGTCCTGCTAGATATAATGCCGACCCTTCTCTGGATACTGAATTTTATCATTTGATGATCACTGTCCCCTAAGTTGCCTTGAATTTGCAGGTTCCCCACTAGGTCACCCCTGTGACCAACACCAAGTCAAGCAAGGTGTTACCCCTGGTGCGACTCCTTACCTCCTGTGTTAGGTGGAGGTCCTGAATACAGGTTAAGAACCTGTGTGAGCGGCTAGATCTAGCTGACTGTTCCTCCCAGCATACGTCTGGGTAGTTAAGGCTCTGCATGACTACCATATCTCTGGACCGCACAGCCTCTGACAGCTCCCTAGAAAATACCCTGTCTACCTCGTCCTCCTAGTGTGGAGGCCTATAGTAGACCCCCACCACCAGGTCCCTTCCCCCCTAACCCCCTTGGATCCTAACCCACAGAGTCTCCGCTTGTCCATTCTCTGATCCCAATTTGATTAGGGAAGATGTGTACTGTTCTTTGACAGAGAGAGCAACACCCCCCTCCTTTTTTCCCTCCTCTCTCTCTCCTATACAACCTATAGCCCTCTATTCCTACCACCCAGTCATGAGCAGAGTCCTGCCAGGTTTCAGTTAGTCCTACTAGGTCAAAGTTATTGCTCGCAAGCAAGAGTTCTAGTTTCCCATGCTCCTGGCATTTGTATATATACACTTAATTCCCCTGGTCTTCTGGGACCTCTCCTGAACACCACGAATTCTCAGAGTTTTGCCAGTGGTCCTGCGATGACTTTGGCTGGCTCGTTCAGCACTCTTGGTTCATCCAGTCCTGCTGACTTATAGATATCCAGCCTCTCTAGCTGTTCTTTCACCAGCTCTACATTGACAGTTAGTAGGTGATCACCCCTCCTGTAATTATTCTGTGTCATATTTGCGTTCAGCAGGCTATCACTCTTAGACTGGTGGAATACAGATGCAAAATACTCATTCAGGAGTTCAGTTTTCTCCTTGGTGTCAGTGATCAGATGTCCAGATGCATTAAGCAGTGGGCCCACATTGCCACTGGTTTTCCTCCTGTTACCTATGTACCTATAGAAGGACTTTTTATTGCCCTTGATTTCAGGTGCTAACCTGAATTTGCCCACCGCCTTTGCTTTTCTAATCTGACCCCTATAGGTGTGCGTCAATCTTATGTAGTTCTCCTTGGGGCCTATTCCTAGCTTCCATCATTGGTAAGTCTCCCTTTTCTTTTCCAGAAGATCTGCAACTTCCCTGTTGAGCCAAGATGGCCTACTGGCCCTTGTTCTACCTTTTCTGCGTACACTTATTGACAACTTCTGTACACCAAGGATCGTATCCTTGAGGAACAACCACTCTTTGTCCACACTCTTTCCCTGAGGTCCATGATCCCATAGGGTATTATTCACTAAAGCCCTTAGCTTATTAAAGTCAGCTTTTTTTAAGTCAAGAATTTGTACCTTACTGACAGATTTCCCAGCCCTATGTCAGACAGTGAAAGTGATAGTGTCACGGTCTGGTCACTATCATCTAGGTTACCCTCTATCTTCAGATCACTCACCAAGTCGCCCCCCTTGGCCAAGACTAAATCTAGGAGGGCATTTCCTCTGGTCAGCCCGTATACTTCCTGAGACAGGTAGAGCTTGTCAATACAGGTCAGGAATCTATGTGACTGGTCAGATCTGGCCGAGTGTTCTTCCCAGGAGATGTCTGGTAGGGCTGTATGAACCTTCGGGTGCTGATTCAATTTGGAGGAGATTCGGCCTGATTTGGTGGCCAAATCTCCAATTCCAAATCAAATTGGGGACCAATAAAAAGGTCCAAATTGATTCAAAGCTATCCAACTCGATTCAGAAAAGATTCGGAGAGCTTTGACTATTCAGGCAGTCCCCGCCTGCTGCAGCAGGGAGCTGGAGCCGGACTTGGAGCTGGTAAGTAAGGGGCAGGGGAGGGAGGGCTGGAGGAGGGGGGAGGGGACCATGGGGGGGACCCCTACCAGGACCCATCCCCTGCCTGTGCCCCCAGCCCCACTGAATGCCCTCTGACCCCTGCCCATTCCCCCCCATGGCTGCCCCACCCATCCCAGCTCCTGGCCCTTTAAAAAAAAGCCCCTACTCACTGGGTGCTGCTGGGCAGGGGGCATGATCCCTGTTGCCCCCCACTGCCCCATGCTACATGGGGTCTCTGCCATGAGCCCCCTGACCCAAGCCCACTCTCCCAGCCCCCCTCCCCATGGCTGCCCCACCCACCTTAGCTCCAGCCCTTTAAGAAAAAAACCCAAAAGAACCCCTGAACTCACTGGCTACTGCGGGCAGCCTCAGGGTTTCATAGGGCTCATGGAGAGACCATGCAGTACGGGGCATGGGGGGGGCAGTGGGGATCACCCCCCTGCTGGGCAGGAACCGGTGAGTGCAGGGGTTGTTTTTTGTTTTGTTTTTTGTTTTGGTTTTTTTTTGGGGGGGGGGGGGGTTTCTTAAAGGTCCAGAGCTGGGGCAGGCAGGGCAGCCGTTGCTGGGCTGGGAGACCCAGCAGGGGATGGGGCCTGTTTGGAGATTCAGCTGATTCAGCAGCACCCAAATCTCTGAATCAGATTCAGCCAAATCGATTCGGAAGAGTGATTCGAATCACCGAATCGAATCACTGTCCCCCGAATCAGCTGAATCCGAATCCAAAGAGAATACTAGCCGCTTCACACAGGCCTAATGTCTGGGTAGTTAAAGTCACCCATGATGACCATATGCCGTGCTCTCGCAGCCTCTTCCAGTTATCTGGAGAACTCCAGATCTAGCTCCTCATCTTGATTCGGAAGTCTGTAATATATTCCTACAGTTAGGTCCCTTTCACTGCATCCCCAAATATCTTGCCCCAGAGGGTCTCAAATCACCTTTCCTTAGTACCAATTTGTTTCCAAGGAGGTATACTACTCTTTTACATATAGAGCTACGCCTGTACCCTTTTTCTCTATGTGATCCCTCCTACACAGGGTGTAGCCCTCTATAGCTATGGTCCAATAATGGGTAGAGTCTCACCAGGTCTCTGTTATCCCTGATATCATTGTCCCTGCTGGAAAACAGGAGGGCCAGTTCCTCCTATTTGTTCCCCATGCTCCTAGCATTTGTGTATAGGTCATTTGAGTCCTCTGCTGGATGTCTTTGGTTTCCTGTCATGTTGAGGGAGCTCCATTCCCTCAGCTCATGCTGTAGTATCCTTCCTGTCACCTCCTGTTGTAATGGTTGTTTGTTTATCGGCCCTTGGGCTTGCTCCACTTGTTGTCCCCCCCCAGAAATTTTAGTTTAAATTTCTGTTGTGGAGGTCCACCATCCTGGCCAAGAAAAGAGCCTTCCCCTTCAGCGTAAGGTAAATTACCCCTCTCTAGAGGCCTACTAGCACCTACACCCTCCAGTCTTTTTCCTACTCAGTAGTCTCATCTGCCAGGTCCTGATGTCAAAATTATTAGGGGAGGCAGCACCAACGGCAAGGCATGCTTTTGAAGAGTCAAGCCCTGTCTGGTCTGAGGCTCCACCCCAGCCTCATCCCAATTATACTCTTGCTGAGCCCTCTAGCTTGGGGCCCACTGTTCAGGGCTGCAAGCTCCTGGCTCAGCTATGGTCACACCCTGTGGCCTCAAGTTCTAGCACCTGCAATATCTTCTTGTAGGCAGCGAGGAGCCTTGAGTCCTGTTTTTCCCCTGCCACTTCCTGCCTTACAGTCTGAGCAATTTCAGCCTCATTTGGCCACAGAACACACTCTAGTCCTTATCTTCTGTCCACTCAACACAATTTAAAGTTTGGGGCATTCCCAGTCAACCCTTTTCAATGGGCTCTGCCTCCCCTACAGCCACAACCCAGCCCTCCAGGGGTAAACAAAAACCACAAAATGCAAGCACCAGTGCCAGCTCAAAGGAAAGTCCCACACAGAGCTCACCACACACTGTGGTGGTGGGCTCCAAGTAGAAAGGCAAGCAAAACAGAAAGAGCCCTGGGTACTCAGTTTGCTTCCTATCCAGGTCCTCAGCTTCTTGTCACTTGGGGCTGCCACCTGAGTGCTCTCTCTGCAGGCTGGGATCCAGTCCTCACACCTCTCAGAAAAGGTTTTGTCCCCAGCGGCTTCCATTGCCAGACCACCTGCCCTGGCCTGAGGCTTGGGCTTATACAGGACTCTCTGCAGCAGATAGACCCTCTACTTCCACCCCCTGGGTTACCAGCCTCTGCTTGCACCTGGACCCGGTGGCCATCTTGCTTCAGGCAGGGGTGGATTAACACACAGGCGTGCAGGGCCAGGCCTAGGGGCCCTTGCTGATCAGGGGCTTCCTGGGGGTCCCTGATTGGGGCACCAGGGCAGCACAGCCCAGGTGGGCATCCTGGCTGTGGGCGTTCAGGGCAGGCAGCGCACACCTCCTCCCCTCCAGCTGGGCCAGGGTCAGGGCCAGGGGCTAGGGATGATCGTAGAGATTCATGGGTGGCCCCACTCCTGCTCCCACTCCCTGCCATCTGCGGGTGGCTGCTGGCACCATTGCCACTGGGACAGGACAAGACAGCCCCACCCCATGCTATGTGGGCTGGCAGAGGGGTAGGCGGGCAGCTGGGAATGGAGCTTGTGCCCCTACCTCAAGCCAGCTATGGCCCCAGCCCCAGGCTGTCCCATGATGCTGGGGGATCGCAGCCCCAGCTGTGCGACACCTACTGGGCAGAGAGGCCAGGCTGGGGCCAGAACCAACTTCACCTCAGCGGCACCCACAGCCCCTAGGTTGCCCCAGACATACCGAGGAGGCCAGTAGGGCCCAGCCACAGCCCCCTAGCAGGTGCAGAGGGAACCTGCCCTCACCTAGTGGGAGGCCTCCAACTTTCTGTTTGCTCAAGGCCCCAGGAAATCTTAATCTGCCACTCTCAGGCTCCCCTGCCTGTGAGTTTGCCTCTGGTGTCACAATTGGAGCAAAAGCAAAAGAGACACAGAGATGAAGTGGAAGGAAGTGAGGTGGGATCATTAGAACCACTTAACCAGGAATCCAGGGGGAAGGACCTCTACCAGGGACAGGATGCACCAGCAAACACACAAAAGGTAAGAGAGGAAAAAGGTGGAGAGAGGAGGGGTGAAGGAGAAGAAAAGGGCCAGGTACCCCTGGATCTTCTTCTTATTCTAGTACCTGGGTAGAGGCCCCATTCACATTCCCATGGACTCTTCAAAGTGGTCTGACATCCTCCCCATTTCCTCAAAACTGCAGCTGCATTAAATGGGGTGATATGTGGTGCTTTCCCCTCTGCCTCCATTACAACCTTTCATGTCATGCTTATGTATTTCGCATAGAAGAACAATCCCAAGTCTGGCAGCCCCCATCACCCCATCTCTCTTACTTCGTACAGTTCAACTCTACCCAACTTTTCTCTCTTGGCATTCCAGAAGAACACACATATTTCCCTCTGTACTTCTGCTATCTGCTGCCATGTTGGTAGGAGTACAATTTCCATATATAGAATAATCGACAGTAGCACAGCCTTAAATGCTGCCACTTATCTGGCAAAGGACAGTATCCTTCCGGAACATAACAAAAGTATTTGCTGTAGTCTTGCCATCACCTTTTCCCAGGCTATATTACCTTTTCCTTTGGCGTCCATCAGGATCCCTAGCACTCTGATTTCTTTCTCTCTCTCTTATTTGAAGGCCCAACTTCTCTGAGTCCCTCTAGCTCCCCACTCCCATTATGGTGCTTTTCAATCTATTTAGTTTAGCCCCTGTCACTTCTCCATACTCTGATGTATACTTTAGCACCCTTTCCATCGAAACTATCTCTAACTGCTACATTCATATCATCCATCTATAGTGCGCATTTTATCTCTCTTCTCTGTATTGTTACTCTGTATGTGACTTAGTCTATGCTTATTCTTTGTGCTAATAGTTCCATGCTGCAAACAAACAGTAGTGGCAACAGGGGGCACGCTTGTCTCACCCCAGTATGGATTTTAAAGGTCCCAGTTAAGTGTCCATTAATTTGGACTTGACTCTCTGCTTCTCTATACAATAACCTTATCCAGCATATAAATTTCTCTGGGAACCCCATTTTTCCTAGCACCTTGAATAGGTAATCATGATCCACTTTGTCATATGATTTTTTCTAAATCTAGACTTGCTATAACTGTGGTTGTTTTCCTCTCTTGGATGTGGAACAGTGTATCTCTGATCACGCTGATCGCTTCAGAGAGCCTTCTGACTAGTACTGCACATACTTGGTCTTCATGCATTATCTTCTGGAGGTTTTTCCTTA
Source organism: Alligator mississippiensis (assembly GCF_030867095.1). Lineage (NCBI taxonomy): Eukaryota > Metazoa > Chordata > Crocodylia > Alligatoridae > Alligator > Alligator mississippiensis. Next base: position 254,458,531 of record NC_081824.1, on the reverse strand, counting down.
TCCTCAAAGCCAGCATCTTGGCCATTAACGTTGTGGAGTGTAATTGGCCTCCAGTTTTTTAGGAATTCCTTCTCCCCTTTTTTAAGATCACAATGGCTCTTGTAAAATCTTTCCCTGCCTCTCCTGATTCCACTATTTCCTACCTATGCAAAAAAATTCTCATAAAATGCCATAGGCAATGTATCTTCTCCTGGTGATTTCCCTCTTTCAAAGGTTTTTTAACACTGCTCCCTCCGCTTCCTTTAAACTAATCCTTTCTTCCATCTTCTTTGCTTCCTCCTCCTCTACTTGGTCTATTAAAAGTGTTTCTGGAGTATCTGTACTCAAACTTGCAACAGTTTCAAAAATGTGAAATGCATTTTTGGATAAACAAAGTATATGGGGACTACATGCAAACTACTACAGCTATGTTTATTTCAAGATCTTATTTTTTTCAGATTTGCCCTTCACTTCCATGTGCTCAGGGAGAGCAGGGTCTGACACGAAAGACTGGGGGGAAAGAGCTGCATGGGAAGAATTGGTGGGGAAAGGAGGGTGGAGGGCAAAGGGGCCCAGATTTATTTTTCCTACTGTAGCAATGGGAGGGGTTCAAATTCAAGACAGATCTCCAATACTATTCTATACCTGGAAAACTATATCAAATTTGTAAATTGTCCATATATAGAATCCAATTACTAGGGGGTCAGCTTATAATCAGGGTTGTCTTATATTTGAGAAAATATGGCACTTGACTGTCTGAGCAATGTTCAGACTAGTAGGATCAAGAACTAGAAGTATTCATCCTTCCAGCACTATTGGCCTGTGTTTAAGTTTTGAGCCGCTGGGGTAACGAACAGTCTGCACAGCCTGGTACTGAGAGACTAATAGCACTAGAAAGTCTTTTTAGTCTGTGTCAAAATTTGTGGGCATTTGTTGCTTCTGTCATTTGTAGTCATTTGTTGTTTGAAGTGTATGGTTTCAGTCAGTGACCTACATTTTTAAATCAACTATTTTACTTTTCAACCAGAAGCATGACTTCATATATCTCCAGTGAAAGTTGCTTACAGCATATGAAACAAGTGTTGTTTCTTATTTTTGGTCCTTTCTTCTTTCTCTGCTCTTTCTGTAGAACAAACTGGTATTTCCTCTGTGCAAATCTGCTTTCATGAAACACTCCCTAATATTCACTTCCTTGTAAGTGGCCAAATCAGGGCTCTGTATGACTTGCCATTAGTTTTTTTCACTTGTGAAAAGATAGACACAATTGTTTTTGCTTCAGAGAGGTACACCCCACATGTAAACAAGCTTTTTGCCAAATAAGACCATCAGTATTGACATTTTTCTCAAAAACAGATACTGAATGTTATAATTAAGGCTAAAGTGTTTTGGAAAATTTCTAAGAAAATAGTTATAACCAGTGTTTCATTTCACAACTTTTCCATTTTAGCTGCTTCTGTGGAAAAGAAATAGCTATATATGAATCTTAAGTATATGTATTAAGAAGCACTGATTTACTAAGGTTTTTTCTTGTCATTTGAAAAGAAAAAATCTTAATTGTCAATCTTTTATGCTATTCAAATAAGAGCCTTTTAATATCTGGATTTTTGTTTGATTTTTGCTATATCTTTTCCTTTTCCTACTGCGAGGTAGATTGAGAGTTAACAGATTTAATAGCATTCTCTTGAAGTGTTTTTTTGTATATGCTTGTTAGCTGTTTTGAGAGTTAACCACTAGATGGCATATGTCTATCATCAATTCAACCAAATGGCTGATAAAATGATTATAAGGGATTTGCATGCATTATTGAAAGTAGGAGTGTGAACGGTCTAACTGATAAGGCTGTGAAAACTAGTTCTAACTTACTGGTTATCATTTAACGTGGGGTGGGGCACAGTCCAGCAGGGAAGGTGAGGAAGGGAAGCCACGTGGTGCCCCAGCAGGAACCTTAAAGTTGGCAGGGCAGGCAGGAGGGAACAGCAAGGAGGATGGGGAGGGGAGAGCAGGGATTAGTACCTGAACAGGCTTTATCCAGGTACTATAAGCTAGGCTCTGTAAACCCTGGGGCAGCTGCTTGCAGCCTCCCTGCCATCTGCCACAAGCAGCCTGGGCTCCAGGCAGGCCCCTGCCACCTGCCACAGAGTCCGGGCTGCTTGAGGCAGGCAGCAGGGATGCTGCCAGTGGCTGTACTGGGGTCCACAGAGTTTAGCTATTAGGTCAGGAGTGGGCAATTATTTAGGCCTGGGGACCACCAGAACTCCTTAAGTGGCTCTGCTCTGGGCCAGGTAGCCAGGATGGGGCTGCAGGTGGGCAGGGAATGGCATCCAGGAGCAGGACAAGCAGGCAGGGCCAGGACAGTGCAGGCCTGAGGCCCAAAGCAGAGCCACGATCCACTTCCCACATGCCTCGGCAGTGGGTACTGGTTCCAGAGTCAGGGTTGCCGGGGGTGGAGCAGATCATGGCTCTGCCCCAGGCCACAGCCCCACACTGTCACTGCCCCATGATCCCAGGATCTCCATCTGGTACATGCACAGGCTGAACACACGGACAAGTGGATGGGATGAGGCTGCAGGTGAATGGGACCGGGTCTGGGATCTTGGGGCAGTGACAGCGGAGAGCTAGATCCCCTGCCCACATATGTCCCTGCTTGCAGAACCAGCACCCATCACTGGGATTTGCAGGTAGTGGATTGAGGCTCTGCCCCAGGCCCTGGGCCCACGCAGTTACCACCCCAAGATCCCAGCCCTGGCCCTATCCACCCACCCATTCCACTCCAGGTCACCGCTCTCTGTCAGCCTGCAGCCTCATGCCATCCACCTGGCTATGCATCATGCCCACTTGGGTCCCACCCCTGGCCATGGGTGCAGGGTGGATGGGCTGGGTTGCACTGGCTGCAGGGCTAGTTTTGGTGGTGGTGGCAGCTAGGAGCCACCACTACTGGGGCTACCAGCAACCTAGTCCGGCCACCACACCACCCCAGTCCTGCCGTGTGGCTGGGAGTGGTGGGACTGGCCACAGGTTCCACACGCCAGACTGCCCCTCTGTGCCTGGTCCAAGTGGGGCTGAGGGACCCACGACAGGCCTGACAAAATCCCTTGGTGGGCTGGATCTGGGCCACAGACTGTATTTTGCCCACGCTTGTATTATGTACTAGTCCATCTGTCCCCACCACCTCCCTCCCACCTGCCCTGGGTTTGCCAAAACCATTAATCATTTAGCCATTAAATTGTAATTACAACAGGTTAAATGGATATTTTTTAATCAGTATTATCCCTAATTGAAAGGTATAACAGCCAGCTTCTACTTCTACTTTTTCTGCAGCATTTATTTTAACTTGTACTAATTTTGCTACTAAATGTCTACTTGATTTTTTTTTAGTACAGTATTTTATTTGGGATGTAGAAATATCTGAAGGATTAATCTCTCCCTTTTTAATGTTAATATGCCCCATGTTTATAACATCTGGACAAATACATCCATTAGAAGATTCTGAGCAAACAGTTAAATGTTTAGTTCTACTGTATAGGGAAACAAAATAATTGGAATCGAAGTTGCTGCCATTATTAGGGAACTTGCTCAAGACATTGCTTGCAACCTTCTTAATACTAATGGCACAGTGAAGAAAGTTTTTATTTCGCTTATTTTTGTGTAAATAACTTCAAAATATTGGTGTTGTGAGAGAAAAGAAGAAAACATTTGGCAACAACCAGCACATTCATCCGCTGTTCTGTATAGAAATATTAAGTCATTTTTGCTATTTACTATGTAGCACTTTTCAATGTTTCCTGTTACATATATACATGTGCACGCATGGGTGGATCTAAGATTTTGAAAAGAGGTGCTACGGTGCATCATCCCATATAACAGGTGCTATGGTGCATCCCATATAACACAACAAAATATTTTTCTCCAGTTAAAGATAAACTAGAAACTTTACTAATATACTAGGGGCCTAGCACTATTATTCAGTTTAAGATCAAAGCAGAAACCAATGTGCAATCTCAAAAACACATAAATCGGGACAAAAATTTTCTTTTAAATAAAATTAAAATATGTTATAGTAGATGTTTGATTTCTAGTATAGGATTTGTTTTTATCTATAATTTGTCTATAAATTTGGGGCTGGACACAATGATCTTGCGAGGTCCCTTCCAGCCCTAATGTCTATGAAACCTAATGTCTAAGAAATATAACTATTTGTTAGCACTAATTTTCTAGATGTAATACAAAGTGTAAAAAACACAACAAGCTAGGCAAAAATGGTCAAAATAGTCAAATGCTATTGTTTCTTTAGTCCTGCAGTCATTATAGTTAAATTTACATGTCATATTCAACTTCCTAAAACACAGTCTAGTCTTCTTGAGTGTCTTGACAGTGTCTCCAATACTTCACCTTTAGTTATTTCTATCCCCGAGTTAAGATTTTTAACTTAAATTAAAATGGTCTTTGGGACTGTAAAATAGGAGAGAGAGATTACCAGGAATGGCTAAGAGGCAGCAAAATTGCCCAAGAAAAAAATAGTGGAACACCAAGACCATTAACAAGGAGAAAAGGTTGTTAATACCTATGAAGTGAAGAGAGATTAGCAGGAATCAGGTTATAAAGAGCCATGAAGTCAATTGAGTCCCATAGAAATTTATTACTAAAAATGCTGCCAAGGTTTGGATAGAACAGAAATCAAATGTGGGGTGCAACTACACCGCTGCATCCCCATGAATTTCTGTGTAGAACTGTCCCTTACATAAAAACACTATCATATATATATTTTTAAATCTAAGTTTCATAATGGTTGTAGTGATAAACATCCTATGTGTAGTTACTGTTATTTGTAACATTTTTTTAGAAATCTTAAAATTGCTTTGTACTGAAATATTTTTTTCAAAATATAGGCATTTATATATCTGGCTTATGTGTATGTTTGTTAACACATTTCATGTTTTAAATATATGTTTTGAAGGGGGGGGGGGGTTATACCTATGAGTTTTGGCTACATATCTAGCCTGAAGTGGAATGGTGGCTGAATGGTAAAATTCTGATGCATGTTAAAATTAGAAACATAAATCAATTGGTGCATCAGTCCTGCCCAAACTACTGATGTTTTGTGGCTGTTGGTTCCAGTAATGATTAGGGTTATACTCTTTCAATTGCCATATTGTTCATTTCCCTTGGTTTTTATTCTGTAAAGCCTCATGCTTTTTTACTTTCTCATTTCCATCTTTTAGCCTGAAATAAGAAGACTCTTGCTTGATGTTTTTGAAAATGCTTAATGTAAACCAGAATCAGCAAAAGCCTTTGGGAGCAATGAGAATAGTTATAGTGTATCAAAGATGTCCATAATCATCAGCCCAACATGCTGACATTATTTTTAATGTTACAGTGGTAAGTGCATTTATTTGAAAATAAATCAGTCTTCAAATCTCATGTTTTGATTGTGTAACACTTTATTTACTTGATCTAAACTAAAAAAAATGTGGAGGGGGCGGGGGTGGAATAGTCCAATACTGTTAAGTTTATTTTCAGTGATATTTTTATATTTCTTTTCCGTAAATACCTAAATGAAACTTTTTATTTGTTTACATTTTTCTTTCCATAGATTATGTAAACAGAACATACATATCTTCTTGCATCAAATTAAAAAATAAATCAGAATCATAGAAAGTGAGGGTTGGAGGGGACCCTCAGGAGGTCATCTAGTCCAAACCCCTGTTCAAAGCAGGAACATCCCCAGATCTTTCCAGCCAAGGGATGTGTGTCCTAATACGGGTGCACATGTAGACAGTGACGCTTTACTGTGGAGCTAATTAGTCTACTGCTCAGTAGAGTATATGTGTAACTTTAGTTTAAATGTAAAATAATTTATTAACCTGCAATAAACTGTAAGGGAATAACAAAAATTAAAATGAGTGTTTTGAATGTGTTACTGGGTGTAAAGGGGGGGGGCAGGCGGGGGCAGTTCTTGGGGCCAACTTCCCAGTGGCCTGCCCACCTGTTTCTGGGCTAACCGCCCGCCTTCTCATTAATAGTTTACTTGATCTTAATAAGCAGGAGGCTGCCCATTTCTTGCCCTGATGCCAGGGGGCACTATCTGCAGCTTCGTTCATAGATTTCATAGACATTAGAGCTGGAAGGGACCTCGGAAGATCATCGAGTCCAGCCCCCCGCCCAAAGGGCAGGAAGTCAGCTGGGGTCATAGGATCCCAGCAAGATGAGCATCCAGTTTCATCTTGAAGGTGTTCAATGAAGGCGCTTGAACCACCTCCGGTGGCAAGCTGTTCCAGACCTTGGGGGCTCGGACAGTAAAGAAATTCTTCCTGATGTCCAGCCTGAAATGATCTTGAAGTAGTTTGTGACCATTTGATCTCGTCATCCCTTGGGGCGCTCTGATGAACAAACGTTCCCCCAGATACTGGTGGTCACCCCTGATAAACTTGTAGGTGGCCATCAGATCACCCCTGAGCCTGCGCTTTTCCAGGCTAAAGAGCCCCAGGGCTCTCAGCCTGTCATCGTAGGGTCTGCTTCCCTGACCCCTGATCATGCGCGTGGCTCTTCTCTGGACTCTCTCAAGCTTCTCCACATCCTTTTTGAATTGTGGAGCCCAAAACTGGACGCAGTACTCCAGCTGCGGCCTCACTAAGGCCGAGTACAGGGGGAGAAAGACGTCCCGGGATTTGCTTGAGAAGCATCTATGGATGCAAGCCAGCGTTTTGGTCGCTTTACTAGCCGTAGCATCGCACTGCAGGCTCATGTTCATCTTGTGGTCAGTGATGACCCCCAAGTCTCTTTCTTCCATAGTGCTAGCCAAAATAGCACTGCCGAGCCTATAAGGATGCTGCGGGGTTTTTTTCCCCAAGGTGGAGAACCTTGCATTTATCGGCGTTGAACACCATCAGATTCTAGTCCGCCCACTTGCTGAGCCTGTCCAAGTCAGCCTGGATCATCCGCCTGTCTTCTGGTGTGGATGCTTTGCCCCAAAGTTTGGTGTCATCTGCGAACTTGGCCAGTCCGCTTCTGACTCCAGTGTCCACATCATTAATGAAGATGTTGAACAGTATGGGTCCAAGGACAGAGTCCTGGGGGACCCCACTGGTCACAGGACACCACGATGAGTGACTTCCATCAATTACTACCCTCTGGGTCCGACCCCGGAGCCAATTTTCCAGCCAGTGGATCGTGGAGGACCCAAGGCGACAATTGGCCAATTTCTCCAAGAGGCGATCATGGGACACCAGGTGGAAGGCTTTTTTGAAGTCTATATGACATCAATCTCTTCTCCCTTGTCCAGGTGATAGGTCACCTGGTCGTAGAAGGAAATGAGATTGGTCAAGCAAGACCTACCCGCAACAAACCCGTGCTGGCTATCCCTTAAGATGTTGACGTCGGCCAGTCCATTAAGGATGGCCTCTTTAATAAACTTTTCTAAGATCTTCCCCGGGATAGAAGTTCCTCCCCTACACCACTGCCCAAGCCTCGCAGATGGCATCCAGATGTTCTCACAATCACCAGCCCAACTCTGGGCCCCATAATCCTAGTGTTGAACCCCTCTATGATCCCCCCATTCCAGCAACCAAATCCACCTTGATACCAGGCACCATAGCTCCCTGAACTGCTTCTCCTTCTGGGTGTGGTCCCCCTGGGACCTTTGGCTACTAGCCCTGGCCCACCTCCAGGCCAGTCGGAACCCTGGGCACGCAGTTCTTGGGCATCCCTCGCGGTGGTCCCCTGGCCTTTCAACCCTTCCGGTCCTAGCCACAGCATTGACCAGTTGGGGAAGTTCAGACAGGTTCGTGAGTCCATGACCTCACTCTCTTTCTCTGGGGGTCCACCCTCCAGACTCTACAAAAAGGGGTAACCTACCCGGTTGTGGGAGCTGGGGTTAAGGCGCCCCAACCCACCTTTCACCAGGGTGGTAACTGGCCTGGCATTTCCTGGGAGCTCCCGCACCACTGGGAGCCCCACCAGGCCACCCACTCCCAGCAGGGTGCAGTTTAGGTCATGCCTAGGACCAGAAGCCTCCTGACCATCCCCTACAGCTCCTTCCTTACCTCCAGATGATATCATCAGTCCTCTGGCCAGGCAATGTTGCTGCCTGGCCTCCAACAGCAAAACTGCCCTGTTTATATGGGCAGGCCCAGATTCAAAATAGCTGCCCTCATCAGGCACCTGGCAGCTGCCACAGTGTGCTTGTATTCACATTTATTTTCAACAAGTCTATGTAGCCAAGAAAGGAGCAGAATAAAAGGGGAAGCTCAGAGGAGGCTTGGGTTTGAGCATGGCACTCTCTCTGGTCTTGGTTTTCCTGCAGAGGTTCAAGTTAATACAAACTGGTACCAGTCTAGCAAAGCTGCATTCCTTCTATATAGTTGTACAAGCAGTAAGCATAAAAAAACCCAAAACAAATATTATAAACCACACAGTATAGCCTCTGTGAACCCCTAGAGCTCTTCGCCTTGGGAAATCCCATCTTTATTCCCTCATTCAAGGTAAAAGCAGTCTTTCAGATTAAATAGGATTGGCCATATTGCATTAGCACCTACCTGAGGTTCCTCTAAGGTATACCTGTACATTAACCCCTTAAACCCTAGGCCACTGTCTGGATTGGTAAGAGTTCCTTTCAAAGATGCCAAGAAGCAAGAAGTGGCAGAGATCTGGGCACCTCACCAGAAAGTGCCATCTTTATAGGCCATCACAATGTTACTCACCAAATAGGTTTCACTATTAGGGTCCAAAGTGGTGTTTTGAAGAGATATCCATTCAATAATCTCAAAATAACTCATTAAGAGAAGGCTGAGAGGGGATCTGGTGGCCATCTACAAACTGACCAATGGGGACCAGCAGGCAATGGGAGAGTCCCTGTTCCCGCGAGCACTACCAGGAGTAACAAGGAATAATGGCTATAAGTTGACAGAGAGTAGATTCAGGCTAGATACAGGAGGCACTACTTCACTGTCAGGGCGGCTAGGATCTGGAACCAACTTCCAAGGGAAGTGGTGCTCGCTCCTACCCTGGGGATCTTCAAAAGGAGGCTAGATAGACACCTTGCCAGGGTTGTTTGAACCCAGCATTTTTTCCTGCCATAGCAGGGGGTCAGACTTGATGATCTGCTCAGGTCCCTTCCGACCCTACCTACTATGAAGCCACGAAACTATGAAGAGTCTGCAAGAGGGAAGGACTCCTGTGGGCGATAGCTTTTCCTGGACCAGCTGTATGACTGGGACAAATGTAGACAAGCTTTCAAATGCAGCATATTCTTCTTCAGGTTGGAGGTAAGAGCAGATGGTTAATCTAATAAAAAATATTACCCACAAAAATCCTTGTCTCACATTTGCTATGTTTGTGACTGTGTCCCATTGCTGCCTCAGTATTGAGTCTGTGCTCCCCCAAGTCCCTCAGATCCTTCTCAGCAATGCTGCTACTGAGCCAGTTATTTCCCATTCTGTATTTGTGCTTTTAGGGTGCAAACAGAAGTGCAGCTCCCTGCTGTAACTGAACAAACAGAAGTTCACCATTTGTTCCAGGGGAATCTAGCTGCTGGCTGGGAGCCTGCAGCCAGAGGGAGCTCATTCTAGGAGTTCCCTAGCTGACGCTGGAAGGTGGGGTGGGTGAATTGGAGCCCTCTCCCCCAATTATTCTCCCCAAGGTGTAGCATCTTACATTTGCCTGTGTTGAATTTAATTGTTGTCTCTAGCCCAGCTTTCCAATCTATCAAGATCCTTTTGAATTCTACTCCTATCCTCCAAAGTGTTTGCAGTCCTCCTGAGTCTCATGTCATCTGCAAACTTGATCAGGAAGCTCTGTGTGCCATCATCCAAATTATTACATGTTAAAAGGTACTGGAATCAAGACAGACCCCCATGGAAATGCACTTGAAACCTCCTGCCATTCTCACATTGATCAATTTGTAATTACTCTTTGCTTGTGCTATTGAGGCAACTGCATATTCACCTTGCAGCAATTTTATTTAGCCCACATTCCACCAGCTTCCTTATCAGAATGTCATGTGGGCCTACATCAAGAGCCTTACTAAAAGCCTTACAAAAGAAGACCTTGAAGACTAAAGAAACACAAGTTCCCTAAGGCGCTCTGCTTTTGAGCACCCTAATGTAATTTTTCGCACAATTGGCCATTTTTAAGCGCTCTGCAGCCATGTATGTTGTCATGACTACAGAGCGCATGAAAACTGTCACTTCTGTCTGTGCCCTCAGTGGTAACCACTAATTTGAGAGCCCATCATTGGATACGGATAGTTAGGATTGTTGCTTTCCCCGTGTGCATTACCTTGCCATCTGTTACTGTATTGTCAGTTGCTGCATGCAATGAGATCTTTCTCCACACACATACTAAGCCTCCCACTCCTCCCCCCCTCCCAGTGTCTATTCTCAGCAGGGCTGTGCAAAGCTTCAGTCCTTGATTCGATTCAGCAGAGATTTGGCCCGATTCAGTGGCCAAATCTTTGAATCCAAATCAAATCGGGATACCCTTTAAACTCTCTGAATCAAATCGGAAAGATTCGGACATAGACACAGCTTTAAATATTTTTTCTACATACTTCAATGTACCAGGCAGCTCGTGAATGTTATTATGGTGGGGTGAATGAAATGTACCACAGGAGCATGGGTGGCTCCCCAGCGCGCTCGGCAGCAGACCCAGAAGTAGACCAGAAGCACTTCCAGTCCCTCCAAGGAGCAGGTGTGGGTCCCCCCTGCGCCCCTCCAGGCTCGATGACTGGTGCCTCCTGGGTTTAGGGGGGCACTCGGGGTCCCCCCACGGCCGATCACTGAGCTGAGGGGGGCGTGGTGGGCCCCCCCCCCCGTGCGCTCCCCCTGGTGGACACAAGTGAACTGGAAGTACTTCTGGTCCACTTCTGGGTTCACCGCCGAGCATGCAGGGGGCCCTCACACTCATGTGGGACACTCCATCCGCCCCAGCATCACAGTATTCATGAGTCACACCTGGTACCTCGAGGTATGTAGAAAATACATTTAAAGCTGTATCTATGGCTGAATCACTGATTCTCTGAATCAGCATTGAATCTTCAGATTTGGATTCAGTCAAATTGAATCAAGGATAACGATCTGAATGAGCGAATCATATCACTGTCCCCGATTCAGGCCGAATCCGAATCGAATACAGCCTGTTTCGCACACCCCTAATTCTCAGCCTTCTCCCTCTCTAACCTCCTCTGCAGATTTTGTTTCACCACGAAATAGTGTAGCAGCTCTTGGGCTTTGCCATTTATTTTAAACAAAGGACTGATGGCAGGGCCTTGTGCAACTTATCTAGTTTGTTTCACAGCTGGTTCAGTACAACTTGTTGGGTTGTGGATTAAGGGAGAGGGTGGAAGGAACCACTGGGGGGTGCTCTTTCCTCTCCTAGTTTCTGCAGCATTTTCTTGCCAGCATATTCCAAAAGGGTCACTGATCTTGAGTGTCCAACACAAGAACCTCAGCACCCAGCACCTAGACTGCCAGCTGAACTCAATAGGCGCTAGCATGTTTGTAAGCAGAGCTTAGAGGATGTTAAGGCTGGTGCCCAAAGCCATCTACATTCCCTTTTGCCACTAAGTTGTTTACATACATGTACGATGGACCTAGCTACTTTCACGTGTGGTTCTACTTGCAAAAGTAACAAGCTGATTAAACATCCCTGTCTTACTTTACAGAAGCTGCGGTACTATCTGTTACCAGCCAACTCTAGAGTTGAAAGAGACAAAGAGACTTTGTTTGAGTCCCTTATATACATATATGATCACTTAAAATGGGAAGTGGAAAACTTTGCTCCACACCCTCTCAGAAGCCATCACAGCCCAAATGAAAAACAGCAGGTAAAGGCAGTCCTTGGACTTATGACACAATTGGTTCCTGAAAACCATAACTTAAGTCAAAACATTGCAACTCAGAACCAATTTTCCCATAGGAACAATGTTATAAATGGGGGGTTGGCTCCTGAACCAAGCCCCGATACCCTATTTTCACCAAAATTAACCCAGAATTTTGTACTCAATCAATTATAGATGAGTAATATAGCTACATTAATGTATTTATATTGTAAATAGCAATCATATTGATTTGGAAGAGCTACTTTTAGGTGACTTTGCTGGACTTTTTGAAGGGTTCTTGGCTGGAGTTCTCTCAGGAGTCTTGGCTGCAGGTTTTCATGGAGTCTTGGCTGCTTTCTTAAAGAAAGTGTCCAAGGAAGTTTGGACAGATGTTCTCCAGGGAGATGGGCGATGCACCAAACTTGTTTGCTGGCGTGGGGTCGCATCAGATCAAGCATTGTAAAGTCAAAACTGACATCAAAAAGTTGAAACAGGGTGTCAATTTATGTTGGAAGTGCTAAACATTGCAACTCGAAACGTCAGTCAAAGACTGCCTGTATCCTTAAACTTGATTATGCTGAAAAGACCATCTGAAAGGGAACCTCACTTAGCAAATTTGCACTTCCAGATGTCTTAGCATCAGCTCTGTGGATCAAGTAACAAATCATTCCAGCACCTCATTCCAGTTTGCTCTGCAGGGGCAACATAGCAAAACAAAAATCTACCTTGGCCTATCTATTGCCAGCAGACTTGTTCCGAAAGCTCTCTGAGCAAAGCCAAATGTTACTCTTGGTTAGTAGCAGTGACAGTGCAACTGCACAGTAATGGGCAAGGACACCTTTGGGACTGCAGAACTTTTCTTGCTAATGTGCAAGGCAGGAAGAACCCACACGACTGGTGAGGCAGACCCACACCTGGTTTGTAATTACAACAAATTGGACCCAGAGACCATGAGGCCCAAACAAGCAAATCTGAAGCCTACCTGGAAGAGGACTACTGCTTCAAAGAGATTCATCTTAGATCATTGGCCAGCAATCTTTTCAAGCCACAGGCCAAAACAGCCTGACTTGTGGTGCATCAGCAGTGGAGGATTGGCTTTCACTATGCCCTAGCTGAAGCCATGCAGCTGGGAGCTGCGCTATACAACTGTCATTTCCCCCAGGCCCCCATTCCCCAGCTGCAGTGTGAGCACAGCTTCTAGCCAGAAAGGAGTTACACCAAAGTCAGGGAGCTGGAAAGTGTTTCCATGCTTCTGCCACTTCTCCGTACCCCTGCCCCTCCCCACAGCCTGGCCCCAGTACAGCTCCCCTCCAGCTGGCAAGCTGGACCCAGGATGCAGGCTTAGGTGGTGAGTGGGGTGGGGAGGGCAGAGATAAGCAACAGCAGTGGGCACAGCTTCTAGCTCCTTGGCTCCCGTCTGGCTGGAAGCTGCACCCATGTCACAGCCTTGGGGAGGTGGGAGGGAGAGGGGGGGTGCAAGGCACAGGGCAGGAAGAAGTGGCATAGGCATTAGTGATGCATAGGGGGTGCACGCAGGTGTGCACCCGCCTGCTGACACCGCCACGGCCGCCTGCGGGAGCTCCCTGCTCAGCCCACCCCCACTGCCAGCACTGCTGCGGCTGCCTGCGGGAGCTCCCTGCTCCCCGCTGCCATGCCCCCGCTGCCGACAGCCACCTGCAGGCAGTCACTGTGCCCCACTAGCCTCCGGGGGCACGCAGCATTCGTGGGCATGGGCACACCTTCCAGGATGATCCTACCTCAGGCAGGGGGTTAACTAGACAATCTATGGTGGTTCCTTCCAGTCTGACTTCTCTATGATTTCTTGGCCCTGGTGCAGTTCCTTGTTGCTTAGCCCCAGCGTGGGCATGGGTATAGACAAAGCCCTGCGGCTCTGCGGGCTGTATGTTAGGAACCCACCTTAGACCCTTTGTCCAGGTGAAATGTGAGGGAAGCCAGAGTTTTGCATTACAGTACCATGCATGCACAGAGAAGTGAGCAACATGGACAATCCAAAAACGCCTAGGAAGAGACTTCTAGCTAAGCTAGACAGCAGGCCAAGCGTAATCATTTCTTCTGTTGTTTAATTCAAAATGAGCAAAGCAGGTCACATTTCGAACACAAGGCCTGCAACATTTTACAACTTTTTTTTGCTTTTAAATAATGCAGCAGTTCTGGCAACAGGAAGGGTGCAGAAGCTGTTTTTAAAAAAGTCTAAAATCTGTATTTTGGGAGGGCTGAAGGGGAAAGAGTTTGGTCCAGAGTTTTACAAATTGATGCTCCCCACTCCCTCCATGTTGGGGACCTGCCCTGCCAGCCTCCAGCCCAGAGCAGATGTTCAGCCCAACATTTGGAAGTGCTCAATGACCAATGCTCACATGCAGCTTCTGACACCTCCAGACCTGGCCCTCTTCCTTTGCAGCTGACACCGACGCTTGCTCAGGGGGTGGCTCTTGGCCCCGAGACCACAGCTGTAATTCCACAGAGCCCTTTAGAATGCCCACCTCTGGAGGGCTGAGCACTCTGGGTCTTGCACAGGGCTGTGATAACAAAGAGCTGCTGCTCAGGTCACTGGAGCTGCAAGAGAAGTTGCCATTTCATATGCAGGAGGGAAGGGGGCCAGGAGGACCAGAAAAGAAGCCAGCACATCTGTGTCTTGCAGAGTATTCCTGGGGCTGCGGCTCTTGGGGAGTCCACCCTGTACAGGTACCATCTCCAACAGCTACTGCCTCCTGGGCAGAGCAGTCCATCACATGTGGCTCCTCTCACTGTCCTAGAGCTCTGCCAGCTGTGTAGCAGCCCTCCTCAGCCAGAAACTGGGAACTGGTCTGCTTCCTGCTGCCTCAGAAACATCTCCCTGGGGCCCATGGAGGGCAGGGCACAAGCAGAGAGGCAGAGGGAGTGATGCTGAGGACAGCAATGCCACTACAGTGTGCAGGGAATGACCATGAACAAGAGGGCTTGACACTGTCCCTTCCCAACACCCATGAGGGACAGAAGATAAAGATGGAAGCAGAGGTCCAGCCCAGAGCAGGCAGAGGAGTCAGAGCGGGTGGGAGATGGATGTTTCCCACCATTTCCCTGGAGCTATATCCAGGTGATGAGGCCCACTCCCCTGGCAGCTCCAGGAGGCCACATGGGACTGTAGAAGGCAGTAAACTCAACTTCTGTCACCTCTGAAAGAAACCACCCTCTTCAATCAGCATGGCCATGGCTGTCTCACCCCCCTGGTGCCTCCCAGCAGCTGTCAGAGGATGATGGCTCCTCTGCCTCGCTGTGAGGATGTTGGCTTGGCCCATGCATGCACATGGGAGGAGCATGTGCTGCTCAATCTTCCCTGCAGGTTTCGGCCTCCTTGTTCCTTTAGCCAGTGTGGGATCAGCCCCCCTGCTCCTCCTGGTGAGGGCTGGTGCAGCATGGGTACTGGCAGGCTCCTTCCCTGCAGATGGCACTGGCTCTGGCCCTTCTCCCAGTGGCTCTGGGAGCACCTGACCTGGCCATGCTCAAAACACAGGGATCTGGTCTCTGCGCACAGTGTCCAGGTCATCATCCAGGGTGAGCAGGACCTGGAAGGAAATGAACACACGGCTCCTGGGTGAGCATCACCACACACAGCCAGTGGTGTGTCTCACAGTGCTCCCTCCACAAACCAGAGAGGAGGAGGCAGGAGAGCAGAGATGGAGGGGCAGCACAGGGACCACGTCTGTGCGGCAGTCTGAGCTGAACCAGGAGTCCCCCTGCCTCCTTTTCTCTAGCAAGCTACAGCAACAGCAGAAGCACAGCACAGGCAGCAGGGCTGTCAGCCATGCCCAGGCACTTCCTACAGCCTGCAGTGCTGTGGCTTCAGCAGGGTCCTGCTGATTCCAGGGAGCAGCAGCAGGGGAGCTGGCTGTGCCACTGCCCTGGCTGTCTGACCAGAGGGCTTCTCTGCCCAGAGCTGATGGCAGCTCTGGTGCCCCTCCCCTCCCCCTGAAGACACAGGGAGCATAACATGAGAGAGGAGGAAAAGGAAGATAAAGCTGAGTTCTGCTGGGATAGGGCAGGAACCAAAACCCCCAACTCCTACTGATACACCTTTCTGAGAGAGCCCACGTGCGGGGCTAGGGAAAGAGAAAGCAGCAGAGAAGGAAGGCTCTACTCACCTCCCCGTTGCCTCCCACCCAATGACTGTGTATGTTCCAAACCCAGGGCTCAGCCCAGACTTAGGCCTTGAACTGGCAGGTCAAACTGGGACCTAGGCTCCATCCAAGGGGCTGAGAGTAGAAGGTGAAACCACGTGAATTAGGAAAGCCCAGAAGCAGGGATGGCTCAACACTGGAGGCCTCATCGGATGTCCTGGAGTGTCCCACCTGGACCAGTGACCTTGGAGCCCCTCAGAGAGGTGTGACACAACAGGGTCAGGTAGGGCTGTCAGAGGGGCTCTCACTCCCCAGGAGGGCTGCCTGGGCGGGGACCCTGGCCCTAGGAAAATCAGTGGTACG